>NC_135310.1:38308027-38633860 GCF_048772815.1 Callospermophilus lateralis | reverse complement strand
ATCAGAAGAGATTTTCTCTTACATATTTATGCAAATAGGAATAATATACTACATACACTGGTATGAGACTTGTGAAATATCATTAAAACTTAAATACCTACACATAACCCACTATTATTAAATGGATAACAAATACTACTTACTTTTTTCCCTACTTTCATTTCCCCCTTCCTTTCACTTCATTTTTTTCCCTTCCCTTCCCTTTCTTTTCTCTTTTTCTTTTTGACCTATGGAATGTGGGTGAATTCAAGAAAAACCAGTTCCTTTGAGGACTGAAAATGGAAAAGGATTAGGATTCCTACTCAGGTAATTCACAAGCATACTTTTAAAATCGTTAATACTGGTTGAAGTTTACTATGTGTCAGTTTGCTGGGTGCCTATGTATACCTTGTCAAACTCCTCATCAGAGATGCTAGGGAGCTTACACTTAAAAAACTCAAAAGTCTTGATGATTTTAATTATAACCTTTGGTCATTACTAATCTTCCTGGCCTTCCTTTTTTTCAGTCCTTCATATTATTGTACCTTAACCTTTAAGAAGCAAAACAAATGGCTACAAAAGGGAGTAGTTATTTCACCTGACTTCTAGAAAGAAGGTGATGATCTTGAATTTAACCTATCATCTCAGTGTTACCAATTTATATCACTAATTTAAAATCTTATGATAGTCTTCTAGATTACCAAGCAGTATTTTGGTAGACATCCCAAGCCTCCAAAAATCTGTGAGGTAGATTTTACTACTTCCATGGAGCTGAGGAATAAAAGGCCAACCTTCTTAATTTTCTCAGTTATGGGCCAGATCTGAACCTAAACCCAAGATTCTAAATTCAGAGCTTTCTTCTTCTGCCATATGAAAGGTTCAATTAACCCAGGAATATGCCATATCAATGGCCTTGAAAAAGAGATTCCCAATACTCAGATCTTAGTTTCTAAGAAAACTATTTAAGAGTACAAGTCATTCTAATAACCACATAAGTAAAATATAAATATCTTAAACATCTGGTCGACATGTACAACCTAATGCATAATTCACATAACACTTGCCTGCGGAGTTCCTAGAGCTTTCACAGCATTCAGATCAGATCCTGAAGAGAAAGTATTTTTTGCCCCACGGACAATGAGGCCTTTCCCTTCTGTCCAATTTTCCAATTCAATCACTTTCTCCAAAAGTTGTAGCATCATAACACCTGCCAGAGAGGGAAGAGGAAAAATCACAACACATGTCAGAGATTACAAAAACATAAATAATTCAGAAATAAAAGTGTATCAAGCAAACCCAGATGGCATTCAAGAAGTTAGACCAACAGAGGCGGTGTTGGACCACTGGGGCACTAGCCTTTTGCTAGCCCCAACAACTATGGGGCAGTGTTTCACATGAGGTGGAGATCAAGGACTTAAAATATGATGAGAACTCTGAAATGTATTTCTACACCTGCCTGTGTGGGGATAACTTTTCCATCACCAAGGAATATTTGGAGAATGGGGAAGATGTGGCCATATGTCCTAGGTGGTCTCTCATAAGAAAGTGATTCATGACAAAGATCAATTTATGTGTGGAGAAACAGCCCCAGCACCTTCAACTAACAAAAAATTACTTAAATGCTTTAGGAATCCACATCCTGAACAGTTGAGAATGAGCCCAGATGGAAATATCAAACAAAGAGTAACTGATTTTTTCATGGGGACAGCTGTTTCGTGGTTTGTCATTCTGTTAGCCCATGGGTCCTTTCACCAACTGCTCAGTTTATCTTCAGATACAAAAGTGAGCCCAAGACATGTCATACCTGGATTTCATGTTTAGAACATTGAATTGGAAACATTCTTAATTATCCACCTGAATTTAAAGGAAGATAATTTTAAATCAGTGCTTTCTTTCCCTTAGTTATCATTTTTATACCTTAAACCTAATTCAGTATCTGATATAACAGCATCATCTACCTCAGTCATTAGGATTTATTAAAAAGAGATTATATTTTTAATTAGTTACTAAGATGGTTAAAATTAGCTTTCTTTGAAATTTGACATCAGCTTTATTATATTAACTTAAATAAAAATCCACTATTTCCTCAATACTGCCCTTCTGGTTCCATCACCAAGACAGTCTCCAATATTAGAATGTTCAGGTGCTGTTCAGCATGTCATTTCTGTTACACTTCATGGACAGAGTTCTATTGTGGTATTAAAGAGAAAAGATTGACTATATTTTCTCCATTGCTACAGGTAAGTGAATAAGGAAGAAAAATCTAAAGTGAAATGGTCAAAGAAGTAGAGATTCCTTATGTTCTTTAAAAATCATAACTAGATTAAAAAAACTGAAAGAAGCAAACAAGCCAACTTAGTAAATGAATGCTTTAATTATTTTACCAGATCAAAGAAAATATTTTTGTGTCTAGATTTTTGATTATTTTCTGATAAAACCAATGAAATTGCATTTCAGAGAGGGGTTAATGCCAAGTCTATATGGCTGGTGCCAGTGCTTTTAGCCTATCACAGTATTGTGTCCCTACTCCTAAAAAGCAAAGTATCTACAATAGAGAATGAACTTGAAAATGGAAGGCCTGTTCTGAATAAATATATCCATGTGGACACATCTAATAAGCCTCTATAGCATGCAACCAAACCAAACATGCACTCCTACCAGAGAAATGTTGCCAGGGAGAAGGAGAAATATATGAAGATAGACTATTAGTCTTCCTTTGCTAGAGTGCTGAGAGTAGAAAGAAATTATAATCAAAAGAAAATTGGAAAATTTCCATTACAAACACAACTTTGCTGTGTGTATGAAAATGTACTGATATCTGACAAGTTATTTTGGGTATGGCTCCTGCAATTACAAAGCCTGCTAGAGTATGAATGATCTATACTGATTGATAAATAAACTATACTCCTTTGAAGTTTAAATTAAAACAAGTGAACTTTTCCTTTTTTAAACCTGGCAGCAGCATGGCTATATGCAACCATTAGGCTGAAACATAATAAATCAAAAATTATATGCTAGCTGTACTTGGTACATTATATGGCATATTCATGACATGATGAAATCTCACTGCTGTTAGGAACACTGTCAGCCTAGAAATGATCCACACTACTTTAAAAAGCAAAGTGACTGCTCAGATGAACAGAGTAGGGTACAGGTTGATTCTGGTGGGCAGTAACCTGCAAAGAGAAATGAACTATCTTCAAGCTCACTGTAGACGGTGTTAACATAAACACTCTCTCTGCTGTTGATGAAAAGTTGCCCAAGTTCAAACATCCCAGGAGAAAAGAAATACAACAAGAAATACAACAGTCAGTGACTGCTGATAATGTTGCAATAATAGGAATGTTGTTTTGTTTGTTTTTTGTTTTCTTTCGTGGTGCTGGGGATTGAACCCACAGGGACTTGTGCGTGCAAGGCAAACACGCTACCAACTGAGCTATATCCCCAGACCTAATGATTTTGTTTTAAATCAACTGAGTTGCTTAAGTTTTAGAACTATAATATAACATACAAGGAATGAATCCTATAGTAAGCAGAAAGTAAAATCAAGGTTTTCAGGTATGACTGGAGTTCTGAGTGTTGCCTGTGCCTTATTTACTCCCACAGACATTTATGGAACACCTCTGTGATTTACGCCAATCTAACCCAATTTAACCCAATCTCTGTCTGATTAGCTCTGGAGTCTGAGGCCAGGCCAGTGGATCCCTCATTGTACAGATATAGGAAATAGGGTCAGTTTCTAGCTACCAGTTCCCAGTTGTGGGATGTTGCCAGAACGAATAGGGCAAGTGAAACCGTTATAAACTCAACACTGTCTGAATCATGAATTACCGGGAATAGAATTTCCAATTTTCATCAACAATATTACCACACTTCTGGATTTGAAAATTAAGTCATCTATTTAAAGGATTTTGCATATCCTTCATATATTAAGAAACATTTTTCTTAGATAGCATCAAACATTTTTTATAACTTACATATTAATTTATTACCAGTATAAACTGTATTGTCATGCTAAATAAAATCTTGATAATTAAAAAAAATGTCAAGCAAGACTTTTAGTTCATGTATTTTACAAATATTTACTGAATGTCTATCAAATGCCTATTTGTACTAGTACAACAGAGTACATAAGAGGACCTATGAGTCTCTGCTTTAAAGATAAAAATTTTTTAGTTTATCTATCTCTACCTCAAGAATTCATACAAATAGCTAGGAGTGATGGAGCATACCTGTAATCCCTGTGGCTGGGGACTGAGGCAGGAGGATCGTGAGTTCAAAGCTAGCCTCAGCAACTTACCAAGGCCCTAAGTAACTAGCAAGACCTTGTCTCAAAATAAAATATAAAAAGGGCTGGGTATGTGGCTCAGTGATTAAGGGGCCCTGGGCTCAATCCCTGGTACCAAAAGAATTCATACAAATGTATATTTAAGTAGGAAAGTTAAATTTATCATACATGTCCCAGGAGTAGGAACTGGAATGTACAATTTGAGATGAGGAAAACCTTCTTCTTAGGGTAAACATAAAAATATAGAGATAACTTCACAGCAAATGCATAAGTGTCCCAACTGACAATCTTAACAAACATTATAACATATGACTATGAGATCTTGTGACAATCCAAATATATGGTATACTGGAAAAAAGTGAAATTCCTACTCTGTTCATACCAGTAGGAGTATAACAGGATGCCAGTTGAGGAAAGTTCAGGAAGTAAATATCTTATTCCATGATTGATGAACTGTGCTTTTACAAACCTAAGGTAAACCACAGATACTCTTCACAGGCCTTCCAACCATGAAATCTATGAATTATTGATTAGATATTTCAAAATTCTATTCAAGCATCCTTATAATAAATTTAAAATAGAAAAAGAAACTTTAAAGATTTAATCAGTGACTTTTAAATGTGCTTATCTTTGGTAATGTTCTAAGTTTATAAAGTCTGTAATGTTTTCAACATGATTAATTTTATTTTCCTTTGCCTAGAAAACTGCAAAGTAGAAGCCATGTAAAGATCACAACCAAGGGTTAAAACGCCAAAGAATCTGTACAAGTTTCCAGAAAATTTTTTATAGCTCATATTAAATTACATACATTTAATTTTGTAATATAAAATCCCTACAGTCAGAGCTATTATTTTCTTTACCATTTTTTGAAGTAACCAGTAGCAAGGTGGTGCTACAACAAATGTTAAGTCAATGTTTGGACTTAGAAAATTGAGTAATGTAGCTATCCTCTCTAATCACTAATTATGGCACATTTAGAACTGTAACTCTTCCCAAGAAAGTCCTAGGTGCTCTAGAAGTAGAGCTCTTGTTCTCAAATGATTTCCAGTTTAGCAGGGGAAGTAAAAGACCTACATGTTTAAGGTAAGAATAAACCTATATAGGCAAATATGGATCTCAAATTATCTAAGATATTTAAGTGTCTACAAATAATTATGTTGGCCTTGAATCTAACAATATCTATACAATAGTTAATCTTAAATTCATTTTTTTGACTTGGTGAAATAAAGTATCTGGATGAATGATTTTCACTCATCCTTTCCCCACTAAACCTAATTAAACATCATTACTCAAATCAAAGCAGCTCTATTTTTACTAAATTGATACATTATGCATTAAATTAGTGTTTCCTATAGAACAAAAGATTATTTGTAACTATTCAGTAGCAAATTAAAATCATTAATATAATTTAATCCTCTAGAGCATTCTTGACTTTCTAATTTTATTTTTCCTGGGCTAATATCAAATTTGAATTTTATTCCTTAAAGCTAACTGAAAGTATGGAACTACAGCATCTAATAAAGTAATGATGAAGCACATGTAACTATTGAGAACTTGAAATGAGGCTAAACTGAGAATTACAGTGAGTTTAACACCACCTTTTGAAGACTTAGTAAGAAAATTTCTCATTCGTGTATCAGTTACTTGTTGAAATAATATTTTAGATATGCTGAGTTAAATTAAAGGTATTATTTTTAAAATCAATTTTATCTGTCTCTCTTTTGACTTTTTTAAAATGATGACTACTATTTAAAATTACACATGCAGATCACATTTGGGTTTTGTATTATATTTTATTTCGAGTTCAAAGTCAGCCTCAACAACTTAGTGAGGCCCTAAATAACTCAGTGAGACCTTGTCTCTAAATAAAATACAAAAAAGGGCTGGGGATGTGGTTTAGTGGTTAAGCACTCCTGGATTCAATCCCCAGTAGCAAAAAAAAAAAAAAAAAAAAAACGAAAGAAAAGACAAGAAAAGAAAAATACCTCTTAATTCTGATAAGCAGAGAGAAAAGTTGTGAGTTATAAAGACTCACTACTGGTATTTACAAAGTTTACAACTTACTCAATTATATCTGCAGTTATAATGATAATTATATATAGACACATAAAATTACTGAGATATTTTTGAGTCCAATATTCAAGTGCTACTAAAGAATAGAATTTATTCTGCCCCATGCAGTGCATAACTGACAAGTAGATCACAAAATCACCTTTAAACATAATGTGTGGTCAAGAACGCTATTGGATACCTCTTATATAACATGGTGGTAGCGTGATTCAAATTTGAGCTTTAGTAAAAATTACCACGTTCTGTTCTCCATGTCTCTTAAATATAAAATTATTATATGCTCAGAATTTTGACTAATAGGTAAAAGTTATTCATCAGAATCTAAGAGTTAGGCAAGAGTCAACAGATAGGCCAGTGCAGTGTTTCAATTGGAGAAATGAGTTCTAATACTCACTAGTTTGGTAAATGCTACAGAACAATAATTTATTATATGTGTTAATAATCATTATATGCAACATATATAAAACTATTTTATTATATATAGTTTAATATATGTGAATAATACATTTATAACAAATAAAATTATGTATTTATAAGAAATAACATTTTGTATCTCAAAATAATTTTAATAGGAGTTTGAAGATCTCAACAAGAAAATGATAATTATTCTAATTTTAACATTATATATTAAATATATGTATCAAATTATCACACTGTACTACATATATATGACAATTAAAATTTTAAAAGAAATTTTTTAAAAGGAGTGCCTTTTTTCTAAAATGAACACTTTGTAGGCAACAGAGGGAAGTTAACAATGACAGTCTTATCTCAATTCATTAAAAAAAATGTAAGCAAAATATTTTTTTTTCATTTATGGGTTTTTCTATTCAGTTTCAGTAAGTCTTTGAAACTTTCTCTTCCTTGTTTCTCAGTGGCATTAGCTGAAAACAAAGTTTTTATATAGTTAATAAATTATGGAAAAAATAGACTGATTTAACAGTGTCCTTTTTATCAATATCTGTATTCACAATTCTTTTTAAAACATTAAGGTACCATTTTAACATTAGTAAAAACGATCCTGGTTCATGTAACAGAGTTTCATTTGGTTGCATGCATTCTACAAAGAGCACCAAGATTTTGAAGATTCAGTCACCAAAGACAAAATATGTGATAGCATGTAAGATTGAGTGTCATTCTTTATTTTAGAAAAGATGATACCTGAGAAAGCATTCATTTTACTGGGATTGTTCAGAGTAAGAATGCCAATGCCATTATCTTCCTTCTGAAGGTCAATGGATCCACCAGGAAACTGCTGCAATGTCTTTTTTACTTCGTCTTCATAGAAGCCATGAGAAGTATTATAAAGTGATACTCCCACTTGATGTAGTAGTTTTGTCCTTGCAGACAGAGATGTTGCATTCAAAAGACTTTTTGCCATTTCTGAAAAAACAGAGGTAAGTATACAGCTGTCCAGATTAACAGACTCTATTTTCTACTATTATGTGTTAAT
This sequence comes from Callospermophilus lateralis, assembly GCF_048772815.1. Lineage (NCBI taxonomy): Eukaryota > Metazoa > Chordata > Mammalia > Rodentia > Sciuridae > Callospermophilus > Callospermophilus lateralis. The sequence continues at coordinate 38,626,070 of NC_135310.1, read as the reverse complement.
CAGCCACAGGCTTTCTATTGAATTGAGAATATATTCCTGCTTTTAAAAGTACTTTTTCAGGACAGAAGCAGTGGCACATGCCTGTAATCCCAGCAGCTCGGGAAGCTGAGGCAGGAGGATCGTGAATTCAAAGCCAGCCTCAGCAAAACTAAGTGAGGCCTTGTCTCTAAATACAAAATAGGACTGGGGATGTGGCTCAGTGGTCAAGTGCCCTTGAGTTCAAACCCTGGTATCAAAAAACAAAACAAAACAGTATTCTTTCAGCTGGGCACAGCATCATGCACCTTTAGTCCCAACTACTCAGGAGACTGAGGCAGGAAGATTGCTTGAACCCAGAAGTTTGAGACCAGTCTTAGGAACATAGGGAGACCCCACCTCTTAAAAATGAAAAATAAACAAAAAAATAAAAAGGAAAGAAAGAAAAGTTCTCTTAAGTACTTATTTTTTCTTTCCCTCCTTCTCGAATCAAATAATTCACAAAACATATCATTTCAGTCGTATCAAGGAGAATGACATAATTACAATGCATTTACTGGGACCTAATAAAACTAAGGCTTAGAAAAAATGTTGCTCTTCTCTATTTAATTAAATGTCCTGTCTCCAGGTAGTCTTTCTCATCACAGTAGTTTTTTATTTTCCAACCCTTAACTTTTTTCTAATTCAGTCCAAATATCACTGGCCTATGGTCAGCTGGCCACCACTCTTCCAATCAGCTATTCTGTTTTCCCCTTGGAAACAGAATGCTACGAGAGCAATTGCACCCTAATAGAAATTTTATTCTTAGCATTATCCTTCCCTTTGCCATGCTTTCATACAAAAAGCTGGAAAGGATCATAAGAAAAATGGGGAAGGACAGGAATGTGTATGTGGATTTTGTGTTCTCCATGGTTCTATTCTCTTTTCTTCTTATTTTATACATATATCCTCAATAATCTCATCTTTTCCCCTAGGCTTTTTTTTGCCCTATGTAAATCAACTTTTTTTTGCCTAATGAAAATCAAAAACATTTTTGTTAATATAAAACATATATTCAGAAAAGTATACAAAACATAAGACACAGCTCAATAATTTTTCACTAGTTGAAAATATCCTAGTTAATAGCACTCAAATCAAGAAATAGAAGATAACTTGAACCTCAAGAGGTCCTTTGTGCCACCTTGCACTCAGAATGCCTCAAATAAGGATGACAAACTAACCCAAGGTTAGTTTGCATACTTTTTAACTTTACATGAATTGAAAAGCATATATTCTTTTGTGTCTGGTTTCAACTTTCTATTTCTGAATCCATTGCTAATATTATGTACAATTAGAGACTAAATAGTCAAATCATCATCATTCCTGCATTCTATTACATGAATGTACCACAACTTACCTATTCTATGTTAACAGTCTTTTGAGGTGTTTCCAGTTTTTAGCATTACAAAGAGTTGCTGTACACAACTTTGGTATATATCTATTGGCCACCATATATACATTTCTGATGGATAAATATCTAAGGATAGAATTATTGGGTTGGTATGCTACAGTTCATCTTATCCTGATTGTTAAGTATTGAAGAATTTTCAAAGTTAACTTTTTAGACCATTGGTAGTTCCAACTATTAACAAGCACTAGCATGCGTGCGCACATGTGCATGAGCTCGCTCTTTTCTCTCTCTTCTCTCTCATAAACACACACATACACACACACACACACACACACACACACACACACACACACAGCCAACTGACTGGTATACCACCAATCATAATGCATGTACTGTTTTCATTTGCTCAACTTTAGAAAATACTGTCTGCATTTTCTGAAATGATTGTACCAATGTATATTCCCATAAGTAGTGAATGTTAAATTTCCTCCACAATCTTGCTAGCACTTGCTATTGTCTTTCTCTCCCCACCCCCGCCCTTCCATTTTAAAAAGCAAATATCAATTTATCAAATAATCTGTAAAACCTGAAATACTCCTTCAAATCACTTCACAGCTACCTATAATCAAGTCTTCTGAGCATTCTAAACATATTTTATACACAGGCTATCTTATTATGCATTGATTATTAAATACTTACAAAATTTTTAAAATCTATGATTATGAATTTCAGATTATATTACATTTAGTCATAAATAAAATAACCTAAATGTAAAGAATGAAGAAAAACAAGTGTTTGAGTCACCTAACAGGTGCTTAAAATTAGGTTTCAGAGTGTGGATGTGTTCTATTTCCTAACCTAAATAATGGATACAATGGTAATTACTTTGTCATTGTTCTTTACATTCTTCTTATATATTTTACATTCTTCTTATATATTTTACATTCTTCTTATATATTTTACATTCTGTGTATGCTACATATACTTCTCAGTAAACTTTTTAACAAACCCTAAAGAATATACAGATAATGTTTCCCAAACTTTTAAATTGTCAATTTCGAAGACAGTTTCTTAAGTACTCTATTTCATTTCATAATAGAAAACTGGTAAGGAACACAAATGTTACATTGGAGCCACTGATAATACAGTGTGAAATCTTTGTCAGGTCTGGCAAGTAAGCAAAAGTCCTTATTAAAGGACTTAGTGTGTCTCTTACAAATGGCCAATCAAAAAAACAGAGTTTTAGAACTGACACAAATGATAGCTCTGTGTGTGGGGGGGGGGGGGGGGAGAGGGATGTGTGTGTTTTACTGGGGATTTAACCCAGTGGTGCTTTACCACTGAACTACATCCCAGGTCTCCTTTTTATTTTTTTAATTTGGAGACAGGGTTTCCGATAAATTGCCAAGGCTGGCCTTGAACTTACAATCCTCCTGCTTCAGTCTCCCAAGTAGCTGGGATTACAGGTTTGCACCACTGTCCATGGCAATGGTAATATTTTGAAGGTGAGTTCCTGACTCCATTAAATTAAATTTTTAAAGAGAGACTATGCCTTATTCATAACTCTTAACATATAATTTTAAATTCAATATTTGTGGAACTAAAAGACACATAATGCAATTCAAAAAGAATTACAAAATAGAAAAAATAATTTATTGTTGGGTTTCTAATAAATGCAAGTTCAAAGTGTGTAGGGCATTATATTTGACCAAATTCTCTTCTTCACTAGCCTCTGGTCAGCTGGCCACCACTCTTACAATCAGCTAAGAATCTCTGTTTCCTTTCAGAAAAGGAGGGCAAGAGCTCCTTGTCTGGTTTTAATCAAGTTTATAAAAAGTTTGCACACAATATGATCTCTATTGAATCATCAATCAAAACATGGCCACTTTAAAGAAATTAGCTTATTAAGAGATAATCTAAAGGTACTCTGCATATCTATAATGTCCATTCTATATACTTTATAAGGAAGGGTCTATTAGTATATTCTTCCTTCTTTAACTATTTGCCTAGATATCTCACAAAGCTGTTGGATAGTATGGGCCATCCTGATACATCCTTTGTAATTTTCTTAGAATGACAGGCAGTATACCTAGTAGATACTAAGGTAAATACCTAATAATTATTGTTAGCATACTTAAATGAGAAACCAGTATCCTTATTCTTACTCCCCCTTTCAGAGACACATAATAGTTTTCAGCATTCTATAAGAGTCAACAAAGGAAACTGCTTCCACTGATACTCCTGTTTTGGATTCACTGTGATCTGTTCTCCCATTATGTCTTTACTAGTTGGTCTCTACATGTCACCTCCAGAACAACCCCTGCAGAACCCCCAGACCCTTGTGGAAAAGGAACCTGGGTTGCTTTCAGTCTAGGAAATGTCCCTTCCTAAGAAAGCAACATAGAGTAGGGCTCAGGGTTCCTTAGGGCTCCTTCTAGGTCTAGAGAAAATATGTTCTCAAGATCAGTAAATAGCTCAGCTCACACAGCACACAAGTGTATATACTCAGAGTCAAACATATTTCAAGGAATTTGCTTTTGTATGAACTGTGTGTGCTCTCTGCATGTTTTATCCCCAGGGACAATCAAATATAGAGGCAACTCAATGAATAAAATTAATTTGGGGCAGAAGTCCTGATCCTCTCCACACTAATCATGACTTCATATAAAAATGCTAGAGAAACTTGATATGGATTATACAACATTAAAGAAATAAATTTGCCTGTATTTTTTATAATGCTCTATAAAGAGTAAAAACTAAAAAATACCAAGGAGTAAAGGCTTACAAAATCATTAGCATTTTAAATTATTATTGTAGGATAACAGAATCAGCAAGCAATATGTTTTCTGCTCTCATTTGTAAGGGATTTGTCTGCTACATTGTCCCTCCCTCCAGCAGCCAAGAACACTAGTGCAATTAGTATGAAATATCATCAGATCCTCATCCCCTTATCTTTAAATCATTAAACATTTAAATACTTACGTAATATGTTATATGTAAATAACAGTAATACCTTGCCTCATTAAATATCTGTGATCTTTGAAATGCTGACTTCTTACAGGAAACCTTATATTAACACATGTAACATTTTCTCTATTAATTCCATATTTTTTTCTTTCTCTCCTCATTCTGTACTCCTTACACTACCGTACCTTCTTCTTTTTTTTTTTCTCTCCTCTAAGATTCCCTTCCTTGTCTGTACAAGAATAGTACCAGAAAAAAACTCAATGACACTGTTTAAACCTACCAAATTAGCTGACTCAAAGTTTAGGCAGCCAAATCTAAAAATTTGCTTAGAGCCTATTTTGTATACTTCAATCCCAATTCTAAATTCAGAGTGTAAAGTACACAGCAGGTCAATGCTGAGGAGATAACAAGGTGTTAGTCACTAGTCAACTATTATAGTATCTGAAAATATAAGTAAATACAATTTAAGATTCAAGTTCTGTGTAAGCAAGTAGTTTAATAATCTATACTTGGTTTACTCCTTAAATCACAAGGCAACAAAAAGGTACTGAGGCATTTACAATGTTATAAACTTTCTTCAGTGTAAAAAGTTTAAAATCTGTCTTGTAGGATCACTTGCTGCCCCATCAGAAGGCCAATTCAGTCTTACTGCCAAGCCTCTAGAAAGGGGTAAGAGAGAAGACCTTCTGACACCCCCCCCAACCCCTGACCCCTGGGGGGGGGGGATCAAAGGTTTTGCTCTCCAATTTGTTTTCAAGTTCTACAAATAGTCCCCTGTCACGCCCCACCCCCAAAGGGAATACACTAGTTTTTTTATTAAAAGTACTTACCTATTTCACCATTATGTTAGAATCATTAACAGAAAACTAACACAGATCATACTTAAGAAAACAACCTAAGGCAAGGAGTGAACAAGAAAAAAAAACGGAAGTATGGGAGATTAGACTGTCAATATACTACCTGTTTGTCAAGGTTTCAATTTGATGTTAGGATATTATCATATAAACTTACCTTTCAAGTTTCATTACAAGCCACCCAAACCCTCTCCTTCACACAACCACAATAAAAAAGTTTCAGTTCCTCAAATCCTTCAGGATTTTCATCATTCCAAACTTTGGTATCCTTGATCTCTGTGACACATTTTCCTTCCTTAGAGTAACTCCAAGTCATCTCCTCTAACACCCGAGACAACACTCACCTCTACTTTCCTTATCAAAACCTTCATTCCGTGACTTCCCTACTTCCTTAATCAAATTGTTCCACTACATTTAGCTGCATGAGGGCAATTGCCATGTCTAGAAAAATGCCTGGCAAATAGTAATTACCAATAATATTCTTAAGATTGAATTTCATACATAGGGCTAAGAAACTGGCCACAACGAACAGTCCATCTGTCCAATTCACTATTCTCATAACTCACCTTGTTTCAATTCCATGCCTCTTGCAAGGCTAATTTTCTTTACTGGAATGCTGATCACTCTCTGTCTGTGCCCCAACCAATTATTATGTACTTGTCTTTCATCCAATAAGTTGTCAAGAAAAGATCAGATGTTGTATCACCATGTCCCTCCCTCCCTCCGTCAGAAGATATAAATATTAATAACCCTCCAGCTTATCTCAAGAGAGCACAAGGTCTTCAAAAGGAGTCTTCTGCTATCCCTGTCCATGTCCATTTATCTCTACAAACGGGGAGCACCTAGAACAATGGCTGGTATACATTGAACTCCTTGATGGGGAATGTGGGAGTGCTGATTTGGATATTCTCTCAGTCCTCATCAGTCTTTTCAATCATAATTTACCTGTGGGTTCAATCTACATTTGTGGCCCTTCTACGTGTGTATTGCCTTTTAATTATTGCGGCACATACATAAAAATTCTAGAATAAAGGCAGTTAAGCCAGACTGAATACAACAGAAAGAGACAAACAAGTACGGAGTTCCCAGAGACCATTACCTAATTAACCCAAGGCCTTGGAAGTCTTTAGAAATCAAATAAGTGCTTTGAAATTAGGCCTTCTTGTCCTCTTGAAAATGTTAAAAGCCCCCCCTTCCCCTGGAAAGTTTTCCGGCGCCTCCAACACTCGGAAGGTCAGTGGGCGGCGCAAGCCACTGCTTTCCCACGCCCAGCAGGGGGCAGTGGGCCTGCACGGCCGCCTGGCAAGGACCCGGCAGCGGAGCCCCTCTGCTCTCCGTGTGAGATTCGCTGGGCTACGCGCTAGCATCCACTCCACAGCCACATTCTGGGATTGTCTTCCAGTGACCGCTAAGGTTACCGCCAGCTCCTACGAATACAGAGCCCGAAAGGGAGGGGAAATTCTCCTTCCGCTTCCCCACGACCCCCTTCAGCTCTCTTCCGCGCTACCTTTCGGAGTCTTTTTCCTGCTTCTGCTAGAGCCTCTTCCGCTAGAGCCTCTTCCGCTCTCCGGTGCCCAAACTCTGTTCCCCCGCGATTCCTTTCGCTCACCCAAGTCCCCTTTCGGTCCGTGGCATTCTTATTCAGACCCCGGCGGGTGGCCGCGACCCCGGAAGTTCCGCCCCCGCTCCCTCCAGAAGTCCCTTTCTCGGGACGACGTCGCAGTTTTGCGCTCTTCCCGGTGTCGCGAGAAAGCGTAGTACGGTGGACTCCTGTTGGGCTGGCTTCGAACGATCGATTCTGCCATCCTGGGTTTATTCCAGGAAAGGGAAGCTGCCACAGCCAGCCAGTTTCCAACGTTCTGCTGTAAACGTGGCTTCAGATGAAGAGAAGAAAACCAGTTTAAGGGAATCGCGAAAGGGGTGGGGAGAGGTACCGAAAGACACCCTATGTAACATATCAGAGTTATTGAGGGATAAATGGATATTTTATCGTTTTTTAAAAAATCAAGTACAGTGTATGCCCTGAATAATGACATGGCTTTTATAAAGCTCGGTAAGCGTAAAATTCTGTGCCAACACCCTTTTAGCTGGCATAGACAGCAAATGCTTTGGAAGACAGATGAAAGGGAAAACCATTTTGCATCTGTTTTGGAATCATTTTGTCAAAGAAGTGGGACTGAAATTAGTTTTTAGGTGGTTGATGACAAAGATAGCATCTGGATATTAGTTAAAGTGATAAAAAACGTTTTGCCCAGTGACTACTAACAGTAAGGGAGAGAACTGAGCTCAATTTCCCTTATGCAGAGGCAATTCGGTGTTTTAAAAAGAATTGGAGTGAGTGGAAGTGTGGGTGCAAAAAAGTGAAAAATTACAGAATTGGCTAGGGGAAATGTGATTAGGCCAACAGTGTTTGTTAGCTGGTAAGTTACCTTAGGCTTTTTAACCTTTGACTGAGAGGCCTTATCCTTCTTGATGACTGCTTTTGCAAAGTTTGGCTCTGAATTCCTTGATAAAGTACTTCTGAGTTGCAGAAGTTAAACATTTATAATGGCAAGTTCTCTCTGAAAGCTGCCGTAAGAAAAGGGTATGGAGAGCATATTATTTTGTTGGCTGAAAAACAGTTGACCTTTCTCAGGCAGGCATTTTATGGGTGGTTCCCTCATAAATATGCCAGAGATGGGACCCTCTGAGCCAGAGACAATAAGAATGACCTCTGAACAGGCAAAGTTGTAACAGGATTATCGTGGGTTAACTTCAAGGAGAAGAGAGACAATACTAAAAGAAAGACTATGCTGCCAGAATAAAGGACAAGCCTTTTTATCAGATTGCTGGGATGGATTGGAATCTGGCTGATCATTATCTCAGTTCTGGCTTTCCCATTTGGCTCCACTGAAGGGCTATTACTTAAGGAGGAGATCTGCATTTGTTTTGCATGATGTTTATTAGACCTGTGATCCTGAATGGTTGGCAGTTTGGTTTCTATGAGGTGATTTGGTCCTGCTTAAGTGAGGCAGTTTCATTATGGACTATTCCGTTTGCCAGGTGTTGTTCCAGAAGTTCTGAGTAACTGCAAATGTAGGAGAATAACTGGAGACTCCAAGGCACCTTTCTCGGGGTGTCTGGAATAGGACATTGTAAGAGCTGGTAGTAGAATGTCCCTGCAAATCTTGAAAATACCTTAGTTATTCTTATTATGGTGTCCTCAGTCTTGAAGGGTACAGGATAGGTAACTTTAGGTCAATAAATCTTATATAACCAGTTTTAGATGAACACTCCTTGATAGTTTACATGCCAGTGTGCAGAGTTGAGCAAGAACCTGATTTAAGTTTTAAGGTAATAAAGGAGGCAAATGTACAATAAAGACAGGTGCCAAGCTGTTACTTACTTTTCATTATCCATCCAGCATCTGCAGCCTGAGTGAAGTTAGTGCTTCTTGGCAGCCTCTCTAGTTCCTGTTATTGTTGGGAGTTTTGGACTGTCTAGTTTTTATAAGATTTATTTATTTGTTTTATTTATTAATTTTTTATTTTATTTTATTTTTGAGACAGTCTCACTAATTTGCTGCAGCTAGCCTTGGACTTGTGATCCTTCTACCTCGACCTCCTGAATTTCTGGGATTACAAACTGTTTTAATCAGTGTTTTTCTTGCTGCACCTAATAGACCCAACCAGAACAACTGTAGAGGAGAAAAAGTTTATTTAAGAACTCACGGTTGGGCTGGGGATGTGGCTCAAGCAGTAACAGGCTTGCCTTGCATGCACGGGGCGCTGGGTTCGATCCTCAGCACCACATAAAAATAAAGATGTGTGTCCACCAAAAACTGAAAAATAAATATTAAAAAATTCTCTCCCTATCTCTCTTCTCTCTCTCTCTTTAAAAAAAAAAGAAAAAAGAACTCACGGTTTCAGAGATCTCAATCCATAGACAGTGGAGTCCATTCCTTGGTGCTCAAGGTGAGGCTGAACATTATGGTGGAAGACTGTCATGGTGGAAGAGTGTAGCAGAGAGAAGTAGCTTATATCATGGTGATCAAAAAGCAGAAAGAGAGAAACTCCACTCACCAGCTACAAATATATACCATGCCCCAATTCCCACTGCCTCCAGCCATACCCTACCACTTCAGTTACCACCAGTTAATCCCTATCAGGGAGTTAAATCTCCAATTGGGTTAAAACTCTTACAACCCAATCATTTCTCCTCTGAACCTTCTTGCAGTGTCTCACACATGCATGAGCTTTTGGGGGACACCTCACATCCAAACCATAACACAGCATATGGTACTTTTAATGGTTCATGAGTTAAGGCCCTGGAGTGTGTCTGCCTTTTGTCCCTGTGGTAGTTCCTGACTATCAATACTAGTCTTGTGGCTTTGTGTTTTTAGAAGCCATACTGAAATTTGGTCAGTCCTATTAGTGCAGGGGTTTAGATGAACTTGTCATGTCCCCAGAGTTCCACAGTTGTCATAGGTAAGTAAAGGAAATATTTCTAGTGGGAGGAATAGAATGTGTCATGACACTGGAATAGGGATGAAAACCACATTTTAGAATATAGAGATTTATATGATAGTGTAGAGTCAGAAAACCACAAGTCTTAAAGAGGCCATTTATCTGGGGTTTGTGAAATTCAGCAATAATCTTTTTATTTCTTTCTCAAGGACTAGATTGTCTGTCCTTGCACAATTATACAAACCTCTCAGAGTGTTGCTACAACACTAGGATAAAGAGAAGCAAACTTTAACCTCCAAAATTTTAATTGCCCACTCTTCATCAGAACTGGGGCATCAAAATAAAAACTGACTTGAGCTGAAGAAAAATTTATTTGTATATACCAGTTTATGGCTTGTATGTATGCATACCTGTTATGTATGCTTCTTTGTGTTTCCTTTGTGAATGCGTGCATGTGTATTTATTTTCCCGAATTGTAGCTTTCTGTATGAGTAATCTCATACACTTTTTATCTCTCTCAGTGCTTTGTAAATTATATATTCTGACTTTAATTCTACTACAATTATTAACATTTTCCAAGAATCTCTTGACTGCTTAAACATAGTTGAAGTATTTTATTTAGTCCTTTCTTTGAAAAAATAAGGAATTTAGTATTTTCACTATTATTTCATCTTCCTATTTCATTTGTCAAGTTTTGTTATATAATCTGGTGTTTGAGACTTGACATTAAAAATTTTATTTGGTATATTATGTGCCTTTTCTGTCAATACTTTTCAAAGTTGCATTTCATGTTTTAGATCATATTTAAAAAGAATTCAGGCAATCTATGTTTAAACGCACGAGTTGTTTTAAACTTATGCTTACTTCAAACTTTCATTTTTCTTCACCTCATACTTGGTTACAAAGATACTTAAAATGTTTTTTTATTTGTTTTATTCTTTTAATTTTTACTATTTCCCAAGAAATATATAGATCTATTACCTATTTTCTGAGCCCATGCATATCTGAAACAGTCATTATTTTCTCCACATGATCTTCACCTTGGATAGTGATCAATTCTTGTGTCACCCTTTCCCTTTTCTCTATAGACCATACTCATTTCTTTTGCTAGAAGAAAAACCTGTTGCTAACCTGATATTTATTCTTTTATATGAAATCCGTATTTTAAACTTATCTATATGTTTGTAGGACTTTTATATTATCCTTGTAACATCCATTGCCATGCAATTTTGTTTAGCCATGGATTTCTTTTCAATGATTACACCATGGGCTATCCTGAATATTCAGTCTGCATTTTTCTCCCTCTCTGAGGAAAAGTCTCTTCAGTTTCTTTTTTTCACTAATAACTTTCATTCTTTCATCTTAGTGTCTTAGTAATAACTCTAGTGCTAAGTGAGCTTTCTATTTCTGCATCCTAATTTCTATTTATCTTTTCATATTTTAGGAAAGTAACCAAGTTATGCTCCACAACACAGATTTTCTATTGGGGGAGATAGACAATGAAGATCTAAGTAAGTAAACATATAGTGCAGTGTCAGGTGGTATTAAATGCTTTGAAGACAAAAGTATGTCTACATAGTGTTGGGAGTTGATGTTTTAGGTTGAGGAAAGGCCTAGTACTTTTGTTGTATTTATGAATTCCTAGCAACCTTCTTGACAAACACTGAGGTTCTCAATCATTGGCAGACATATGGTTCAATTGGATAAACATGCAGATTCCTGGCCCCAATTCCAGATATTTGATTTCTGAGCAAGTGGTGCTTAAGTCAAATATTGAAAGACAATTAGGAATAGTTATTATACCTCAGGTGTTTCTGTACTCTGAACAAATAATGCCTGCAATTATTTATATACTTGAACATTGGATAATACGTTGTAGTGGGAGTTTCACTCATCTTTCTTTTGTAATTCACCTTTGCTCTTCATGTATTTTATTTCTTAATGTTCATGACACAATGCAATGAGGTTTTCAGGATTTTCCATCAGCTTCCCTTCTTACCAGTATGAGGGGAATGTGGTTAGGAAGTACTGTTCATTGGTGTTTTGTCCACTCAGATCAGTTTGGTGTACTTTCAGGGTACAGGGCTCTGTAAAGTTCACAGAGAGGAGTTTCAGCAGAAGGGATTGAGGTCTAATCAAACCTCAGGGGCTTTGTTGAGTGTTGTCTGCTTAGGAGAGATTATAGGGCTTGACAGTATCTGATCTCTGATGCAGGTCTGGGTCTCCCATGAAATCCAGTTTGGGGTAGGGGTGTTGATCCTACACTCATTGCTGCCAAGGAGCACAGCCTTTCCAAGCTTAATCTCTGAGTGTATTCACCCTCACCTTTTCAGACTCCTGGCCCACTTCATCTGGTCATTTGAGTTATCAGAAACAAAGCAGAAACAACTTGAGACCCTCCTTGTCCTTCTGACTTGAATCTCCTTGGGTACAGTCTCCTCCACACTTGTTTCATTCACTTTCTACCATGTTCAGCCTAGGTCACATGATAGACACCTGTGAGGATACTGTGACAGTATTTTTTTCCCTGCTCTCCTGGGTCCTGCAGTTGACCCAAGATGGTCCTACCTCGGTCAGCTTTCTTCAACCTATTGAGATACAGTGCCTGTTTTTCAAGCATCAACACATAGTGCAGCTTCTGGATCAGCTAACATTAGGCAGCATTGTTTAACTCAGACTTTTCTGTACCAAATCTGTTCCCCCCCCCGCCAATCTCCCTGTCTGTGATGAAGCTGTGCCTATGCCGCTAATGTGGCAGCCAGATAGGCTCCAATGTATTCTTTCTTCTTTGTTTACTGTACCCAAATTCCTGAGCCCCTAAACCACTTTTTAGTCTCCAATATTGAATTTTAGTGAAATCCCTCTTTCACTTACCCTCATTGAGAAGTTGTACACCTGCTGCTTTGGTCTGGAGCCAATTGTGACTTAAAATACAGCTTTCTTCTATTCCACCATCCATCCAAAAATGATATTTACTGTTTTATAGGTTGCTGAATTTAATTGTATTTTAAGAGAAACTTTCATATATATTTATAAGAGATATCCGTCTGTGGTTTTCTTTTCTTATGATATCTTTGGTTTTGTTATGAAGTAATACTGGTCTCACAAAAGTGTTGCTTCCTCTCCTATATTTTGAGCAAATTTTTGTAGAATTGGTATGAATTCCTTTTTAAACTTTTGGGAAAATTTATCAGTACAGGCATCTGGGATTTTGCATTTCTTTGTGGATAATTGTGAATTAGTAATTCAGTCTTTTTACCTGTAATTATCTCTTCTTGAGTAAGTTTTGATGGATGGCTTCCTCTTAAGATTTCGTCCATTCATTTACATTGTCTAATTTGTTGACATTTTATTGTTTTTAGTTGTTTAAGGCTTCTTTTACAAAAATACCATAGATGGTAGCCTCACCAACAAACATTTCTCACAGTTTTTGAGTCTGGGAATTCTAATATTAAGACAATGGCAGATTTGACATCTGGTGATGTGACTAAGGCTGTTGTGAACAATAATGTAATGAATATGGATGAAGCTGAAGGACGTTACACAAAGTGAAATAAGTTAGATCAATGGACAAACACTATATGATGTCATACATTTTAGTATCTATAACAATCAAACTTATAGAAGAATATAATACTTACAGTGATTGCCAAGAATTAGGACATAGAGGAAACAGGGAACTGCTGTTCTGTCATAAGCCATCCATGAGCTGTGTGTGGAATGTGTTGTATGTACATTGTAGGGGGTAGATCTGGGATTGGAAACTTCCCATGGCATACCCACAGGGATAGATTATCTGATGCAGGTGAACTTCCCCCTCAGCTCTTCCTTGGATCCCACACAGCACCTGAGATGGGTGTGACCTGCCAAGATCCCAATTAACCTGCTAACTGCAAGACATCATGAAGCAAGATTCCACCCTTGAAACCTTATCCCCACCTTTGATATACCTCCTGAAATTAACCACCAGAGCCATCTTTCTTGTATCTAGTTCCAGCTTTTGTGTGGACTGGGCATATCAGGGGCTCTGCTTTCGTAAATATATTTTTGATTCTTTGTGTTTTGTTCTTCACTATTTTAGACTTTAAGTTTCCAGGTGGCATAGAGCATTACACTATCAAATATCAAAACATACTTTTTAACCTACAGTAATTTAAACTGATAATGGCATAGCGACAAAGATAACAATGAAACAAAGAGAGAATCTATATAAAAACTACACATATAAAATAAGTGACATTTCAAGTCAGTAGCATGAAGTATTCCCTCTTCAGTTTCTGTTAAGAGTTCAAAGTATTGGTATTAAATGCTCTGTAAATGTTTAGCATAATTCAGCAAAGGCAGTGTGTTAATCAGCTTTCCATCACTGTGACAAACTGCCTGATAAAATCGACTTAAAGGAGGATAGGTTTATTTTGTACGTAGTTTCAGAGATTTCAGTTCATGATCAATTGATGTCCTTGCCTTTAGACTTGTGGAGAAGCAGAAACATCATGGCAGAAGGTCATGGCCAAAGAAAGTTTCTTACCTTGCGACTGCCAGAAGGAAGAGAGGGAGGGGGACCGAGAAAGAGAGAGAAAATGCCAGGGCCTAAGGACAAAATATATTATTGAATATAAATTATCACCACTTACCCTCTTTATACCAGGCTCCACCTCCTAAACTTTCCAGTGCCTCCCAATAGTGCCATCAACTGGGGTTCCAGCCTTCAGCATATGATCCAAACCATAACAGTCTTTGAATTTCTCTAGTATTGCAAGTAGATCAAAAAATGAAAGATCTTGATAGAGAAATACAACTTTTTTCTCCAAGGAATGAAATGTGGGAAAGTTAACTGAAGAGATCGCTGTGTGATTTTGATGAAGAAAAAGATACAAGAATACTTGCTTAGAGATGAAAATCAGAAAAGGTAGATCAACTAATATAGCTGGCTTCAATCTTATTGCTAGAGCAGTGATTCCAAATAGTGTATGAGGAAATTATATATTACAATTTCCAAATGTCACTATTGCCTTTCTTCCCAGACCCAGACTCTAGCCCCTTAGCCCAGTGATTCATGTGCACAAGCAGTTTATTGCAAATTGCTAAGAATACAACCAAGGTGAAATGGAAAAGTGAAGGAAACGTGTCACTCAGTAAGCTACCATAATGGGCAAATGAAGTCTAATTCCATGGGGCAGCTCTGGAAAGTTGTGCAAAACATGAGTAAAAGAATTTCATTCAGTAAATGATGAAAGCTAAGTTCTACATATCTATCACAACACCAATGAATTATTGGTTAAGGTCTGTCTCAATGGACTATCACATCTGCTTGCTATGCTGTCCAGTAAGGTCTGAGGGAAGTTCTCTGACAAAGATAAAGTAACTAGTTGTCAAAAAACATACCACCATGTATGCAGATTATGGTTGGTTCTGGACAGTACATTAACAATGCCTGCTTCACCTTGGAGGCTTTCAAATAAACCAGGCTGTATCTTGTTCTTCCCTTCCTCCTTGCCCAAAATTCTGATTACCCTTATATATTAGAGTATGGAGAAGACGGAAAGGTTGATACGTATTCTTCATAGACATCCAGCAATGAACATCCTCAGTGAATTGCAAAAAGGCCATAGAAGTTAAAAAGCTTCTGCTGGGTCTAAAAGATGACACAGTGGGACTGAGGGAATGGAGAGGAGAAAATAATAAGTATTAAGATCTCTTCAGGGAGTGTGATTTTGACTCAACAAGAAACAAATTAAAAGGTTATTAAAATTGAAGTTCAAATCACAGGAATTCTATATGACCCTTTCAGCGCCATCTTGGGATGTACAATAATATTGGACAATCTGAGAAAAAGCAATGAAGATTGTGAGTATGAGAGTTATTGAAATTTGTAGCCTGATTTTAACGTTTGTAGAGGTTAAAGAGTCTCAGGATTCAGGGGCTGGGAATGTAGCTCAGTTGGTAGAGTGCTTGCTTTGCAGGCACAGGCCCTGGGTTCAATTCTCAGCACCACAAAAAGAAAATTGAGTCTTTAATATGTCATTTACCTTATTAAAGAACATAATGTGCTTTTTTTTTTAGAAGAAGAAGAAGAGTCTCAGGATTCAAAGGTGTTAAAAAAAAAGGATAGCACTGATATATATGAACTTGGAATTAGGCCAGATAGCTTATATAAGCCAAAAAGGGACTAATATATAATATAAAATAATATAGGGACTTGTATAAAAAATGTAAAATAATATAGAAGGAGTTAAGAAATTATCATGTAAATATAAAGAATAGTGGCACTTAATAAAGAAAGAGAAACAGGAAAGAAGTATTAGATAAAGCTAGAGCCTTGATATTTAATGTTCACAGTGAACAATACAGAGCTATCAGATTGAAACAAAAGAGAAATATGGAGATTGAAAAATTATAAAGTCATAGTTTCTGATAAGTCATTTAAATGTAATGGCAGATAATAAAAGGAAAAAGAAAATTCTGACTTTAATATTTAAGTTCTAAAATAAAAATGATGTAGAATGTTTATAACTGGAACCTGTTACATTAAAGATTTGGAAAGGATGATGTATTTTTCAGAATAGCATATCACATGTAAAAATTATTTTGGTACTCAACACAGAGATACCATCTATTTTATTTAGTGTTTTTATAGTATCTTTATAGTTATTTGTTTATATATTTTATATATATATATATATATATATATATATATATATATATATATATATATATTTACAGTTATTATTATAGTATTTTTTTGCACTGCTAGTATAGAATACTGCAGACTGGGTTATTTGTAAAGAAAATAAGTTTATTTGGATCATGGTTCTAGAAGCTAGGGAATCCAATTTGAAGGGCTCTGCATCTGGAATTTTTTGCTCTATCATCTCATGGTAGTTCCATCTCTCAACATTGTCTCATTGTGGATTATTTCTGACACATGAACTTCTGGAGAGGGATTTAAACTATAGCACTCAGTTTTAGTTTGTATGATACACACAAAATAATTTCAATCAAATAAATTCTTTAGTTTTAATCATTATTCAAAGATTTGTTTATCTAAATAACTCTTTTAGGGGGCTGCTCAGCATTGAACCTAAGGCCACTTTAGTACTTATCTACATGTGCAGTCCTTCTTACTTTTTATTTTGAAACAGGGTTTCATGAAGGTTCTGAGGGTCTTACTAAGTTGCTGAGGCTGGCCTCAAACTTGAGGTCATCTTGCCTCAGCCTCCCATTGTTGGTCTTAGAGGCATGTGCCACCAAGCCTATCTTCTGAATGATATATTTTTAAATCTTATACTAGGCTCCCATTCATAAATTCAGACTACCACTTACTCAATTTAGTTGAAAGTTGACTAGTCACATAGTTGAACAATTCGTTTTGATAAAGAATTTGTTTCAGTTCCTTAGCCCGTTTATTGATTAGGGTTTTTTGTTTTTGTTTTTGTTTTTTGTTTTTTTGTTTTGGTTTTTGGTTTTTGGTTTTAAGTTTTTGAGTTCTTTATGTATCCTAGAGATTAATGCCCTGAGGTGAATGTGGTAAATATTTTCTACCATTCTCCAGGCTCTCTCTTCACATTATTGATTGTTTCCTTTGCTGAAAAGAAGCTTTTTAAATTTGAATCCATTCCATTTGTTGATACTTGATTTTACTTCTTGCACTTTAGGAGTCTTGTTAAGGAAGTCAGGTCCTAAGCTTACATGGTGAAGATGTGGTCCTACTGTTTTCTTCTATTAGGCACAGGGTCTCTGTTTTAGCACCTAAGTCTTTGATCCACTTGGGCTAAGGAACTGAACAGACACTTCACAGAAGAAAAAATACAATTGATCAACAAATATATTAAAAAATGTTCAATATCTCTAGCAATTAGAGAAATGTAAATCAAAACTACTCTAAGATTTCATCTCACTCCAGTCAACGGCAGTTATCAAGAATACAAGCAACAATAAATGTTGGCAAGGATGTAGGGAAAAGGTACACTCATACATCGCTGATGTGATTCTGCATCATATACAACCAGAGAATGAGAAATTATACTCTATTTATGTATAATGTACATTCTACTATCATATATAACTAATTAGAAAAAAATTTAAAAAAACAAAAAGATTTGCTTAAATATGGAAACAAGTTCAATTTTTTACCTAAAGTTGTTAAGAAGTAACATTTTAAATTTTCAATTGTAGCTCTTAGCTACTTAATTGTTTCATAATTATCCTTAAGTAATCAATTACTAAAGCCTGTATTTCAACAATTATTTCAAATTTTGGTTATAGGCTCTTAATAGTAAAATCTTCCAAGTTCTCTGTATGTTATGGTGCAATTTCTCATACTTTTTGTTTCCACTTGTGACTTCCTAAAGAAAAAATACTTTTCATTCTAATTTAACATGTATTTAAGCTTATTTTTTCCCTTTCTTTCTTTTTTCTTTCTTTGTGTGTGTGTGTGTGTGTGTGTGTGTGTGTGTGTGTGTGTTTATGTTGGTTATGGGATTGAATCCAGGGCCTAGAACTAGTAAGTACATGTCTACCACTGAACTATTCTCTCAACTTACTTACTTTGATTTTAAATATTTTAGATAATTATTCATCAGAGCAGTATGTAAGTCTCTAAATAGCACTGTTCTGCCCTTTTCATCTCTTTTTTACATACTTTTTAAAAAGTCAGTGTTGAATGAATAATTGACAGGAGAAAAAAAGTTATTTAAAAGAATGCACAAAGGCTAGGTGAAATATTTACTGGAAGGGAGGGAGGGAGAGAGGAAGGGAAAGGAAAGGAAGAAAGGAAAGAAGAAAGAAAAAAGGAATAAATTAAAGAAAGGAGTTAATAATGGCTGTTGTGAGAAAACAATGGGACAACCTTTCCCAACTTGCCTGAGGGCAGGTGAAACAATCCAATGTAAATTCAGCCCACAAACTTCTGGGGCAAGTGTAGGCACAAACAGTATCTGGGTCCACAGACTAAACTATTCTCTATATGAAGGGGAAAAATATAGAATTTCTAAATCTATCTATAGTTGTCATTTTTTGCTTATTTTTGTCTTTTGAATAAGGAAAAGAATGATGTGAGAGAAACTCCAAATAACTTAAAAATGTTGTTATACCGTGACTGCAAAATGACTTAGGAAAAAAGAAATAGTTAAATACCGAAAATTTCAGCTTACCATCAACATATATTCTGGGGGCTTATTTTGAGGATAAAATATTTTCTAAGATTTTGAGAATGTACACTTTCATTTTGTAGCTCTTTCTTACTCTTTCTTTCTTTCCTTTTGAGCGTTCAGCAATGCTAGTTTTAAGGATTTTTTTCTTTTACACACAATTCTATGAAGGCCTGCAAATCTTAAGAAGTAGAAAAGGGAAGGGCTTAACTGTCCATAACTCAACAGCAATAACATCTGCTTCTTTTAAGGACCTGTTTTTAAGTTCTTGCCATATTTAGTAAAGTCAAGGAATAATAGAGTAAGATGATGCATTAATAATGCTGGCAGTTTTATGTAGCAGTTCCTGGAGGTAGAAAAGGGGAAAAAAAAAAAAGGACTATAGTGTATATTTTAGCCAGATCAAAAGGAAACTTTTCTAAACTTTTTATCTGAAATATTTAGACAACATTTTTTTTTGAAAGGTACTCCTGACCTTAGCAAATGTTAATTTCCATTTTGTGAATCTTATGACTTGATCTGTCTCTGGCCTGGGTAGTAGGCTTGGTTTTATTGAAGCATCCTTGACTGGCTTCAAATTATGGAATAAACAGTTGTTTTACACAACTCTTGAGAAGATGGAGGAAAGTGTGCTCTGCTTTATTTTAATAAAGAAAATACCTTCCATTTCCTCTTGTCCATGTAGAACAGCTTTCCCCAGAAGTCCTTCATAAGGTCTGGAAAGCACACACACAGGGTTTTAATCAGAAGACGGACTTCTCGTATATGTGGTTTATATTTTAACTTCTTAAACAAGTTAAAATTGTATATATTCTTTTCTACACATAGAGTCATAAAGGAGTATCTTATGGTTTCCTAAGTCTTATATTTTGCTTATCATACTTAGGACTTTAATCTAACAATAACATTCATATATGGTGTGAAATATGAGCATGCTTTTACTTTTGCATGCTTAACCAATTATTTAGCATCACTTATGAAATTATTCATCTTTTCACTATTGATTAACAATGGCATTTGTCATATGTAAAGTTTCTGTTTATGCATGGTACTTTTTCTAGGCATACTATTCTGTTCCTTTGGTATTTTCTTTAGTTTTAGTCAATACAATATTGCCTCAATTGTTATTGCATTGTAATAAGCATTGCTACATAATTGGATAAAATTGTTCTGCCTTATTCTTTTTCAAAATCATCTTGACTGTTGTTGGCAATTACTGGTGTATATTTATTCTTATTTATTTTAAAACCAGTTTATCAAGTTGCATAACAAACTAGGGCAGGATTTTTGCAAGGAATTCAAATTAAATTTATAACTTAAGACATGATAATATATATCTTTTCTTTATGAGAGTATCTTCTGCATGAAGTTGATCTATTTTTTTAATATATTTTAATAAAGTTTTTTTTCTCTCTTAACTAAGGTTTACACTCATTTTATTAGACTTAGTCATCAGTAATTTATATTTCTTGGTCTTTTTTTAGATGCTATCTTTAAAACTATCTTTTTAAATTGTTCTTTTATATATTGCTCTTACATTTATTTACTATTTTTTTTTTATTATTTAAACACTTTTGTATAGACTCTCTTCTTTTATTCAAACACATAATTTCAAAATAATGACTATTTGGTTAGTTTTGTTCCTTTAACTTGCCTTATTGCACTCCCATGGCTTCCTTTATGATATTTAATATTTGATAACAGTAAACATTCTTTAGTTTATAATAGTGTGAATTGTCTTCACATTTCAAAAGTGGGCGTGGTAACTTTCTTTAACTTTATGAGGAATTTGTTTATCATTAGAGAACTTTTTTCTATTCCTTATTTTATGAATTCCTGTCACAATAAATGCTGCATATTATTAAATTCATTTTCTTCATTAACCTTGAAGACCAGGTCATTTTTTTCTCTAAATATATGAATTTAGTAAATTCTACTAATAAACTTTCAAATGTTAAAGTATTTATATATCATTGCCTGCTGTTAATTCAATTTAATCATGGTGTAATATTTTTTAATATATTGTTAATTAAATGTGTCAATATATCTATTGTTTTACATCTGTAATTTACTTCTACTTGAACTTGAAAATTATAAATTCAATCCCTTAGCTTCTCCTTTGACATTTATAATAAATATAATATTCAACTCTGATCATCTCTATTTGCAATTGGCAACTGTTTTGTTAATGTTTTATTCTCTTGTCTCCTTAATTAAACATTTATATTATTGTTTTATATGGTCTTTTAACAAAGATTATTTATCATGTAATTTTTATCAGTATCTAATTACATCTAACTAAAGACCCAGAGAAGACAGAATTGAGAGACTGGGGGAGTTCGGAACATTTGATGAGATAGATAATGACTAAAAATGATTCATGTTTTAATAAAAAACATGAATCCACAGTTCCAGGAAGCAAAATACATAAAAAATGTAATGAAGTTTATAGAAATAAAACCATACATAGATTAATCTTTGTGGAACTGCTTAATACTGGCACTAATAAAACCTCCTAAACTACTTGAAGAAAAAGGACAGACAGCTACAAATGATCAAAAACACTCAACTTTTCAGTTACACAAACACTAAGGTATAATTGAAATTAATACCTAGGAGGCCCTAAACTGTCAGACCCTGTTCCCAAATCCCTTTGCTTCATTAATTAGCATGTATCTAGTCTTAAGAGCAAAGTATGGGCTAAGTCAGCACAGGAAAGCAACAGAACTTTTCATTTTTTGGTGCAATTGAGGCACATAAATTGAAGGTTTGTTTTTTTTTTTTTTTTACAATGACCAATCTAGATGGAACAGATACACCATGCTAAAAATATTCCTAGCTCTGAAATAAGTACATTGAAAATGCTGCATGTATTTCTTAGCTGGTAAATTCCACCAGTCAATATTTACAACCAGTTCTGCTCATGGTCAGACTTACTTTAGTATCCCTGTGGAGACAATGATTTTCAGACCACTTTTGTTCTTTTCATCCAAACTGCAAAGGAATATCAACAATGATAGAACTGCAGTAGACTTCTCAAATAACAATGAAAACCAAACAAAAAGGAATAATATCTCAACTTATCCACTTAATGCTTTGAGGCTAAGCCTTGCTGCTTGACCATAGATGTCTTATTTTAAAAGTGACACGATTTTCTTTTTTTCTTTTTCTTCTTCTTCCTCTTTTCTCTCTCCAGCATTGGGGAAAACAAGATTAGCACTTTTTCCCCCTCTCATTCCAGGCTAAGCTATCATATCCTTCACTGCCCAGAAGAGTATGACTGCTCATAAAAATAAAGAAGCCCCACACCTGGGAACTGGAGCAATGGCTCTCTCAAAGACACTTTAAGGACACTAATTAAATATATCTAATGTTTGGATTTCAGTTCTTGTATTCCTCTTAACAAAGCCCTGTGCTCCTTTTGGCAGGGAAAATCACAGGCTCTGGAATAGAAGTCTGTTGTATTTCTTCTTTGCTAGCAAATCAATAAAACTTTTCCTTTTTCTCAAAACCTTATCTTCATTATTAGATCAGCAACAGAGATAAGTAATGAGCTTTTGTACAAAGCCCAAATATTTTAGAGGAGCTTCAAGATGCTCAGTTGGATTGAAACACGGATCACATTGTACAGTAGAAATGAGACTAGAGAAATATTAAGAGGTTCTATGACTGGCAGTATTGGGAGAAATGCTGAGCATTGTAGATTTTATGCTTTTTATGTACCATCACTGTTTCCAATATCTACTCCACAGTTGTGCGTAAAATAGATTGTGATCTTTAATGTCCTTATCTTTTCTACTAGAATGTGAAGCCCTTAGTAGAAATCTCTAATTTGTCTTTTATTCTTAAATACTTAGCAGTTTTCTGGTACATAGCAGTTAATAAGCATATGTTCATTCAATGACTAAACTCTTATCACCATGTTCCTTGCTCTTCTTAGATAGATTTACATGAAAATGTTTGTTCTTTCCTGTAACCCACATAACTCTAACATTAAATTTACTTTTTAAAAATGTTATGTCTTTTACATTCTTAACACAGGGCAAAGTTGATCTTTTTTTCCTCCATTCCTGTCACAAGACAACTCATTAATATAGTGTGCATCTATAATGGACTGAGAAATGTGACAAGTAGTCTCCATGGAGAAGTATCAGTGTAGTGCAAGAGTTCACTTATGCCAGCTTCTGAGAGTCAACTGATAAATTTTCAGGCATCCTATGATCTGGCTGACATAACATTACTTGCTGGAAATAAGCTACAGTAGAAATTAATGTGCACCATGAAAACTAGCAAATGCTACAACCAGATATTTTTTTGCTAGGGGTGGGGGTGTTGGCTTTTTTTTTTTTTCTTTTTTCTTTTTCCTTCCCAGAAAACCAGTTGTAAAACACTTACCAGTACCCCGTGGTAAGAACCCTTTTCTTTAGATCAAATGTTCCCACATTATATCTTGAAAGACAATAATTTGAGGTAGTATCCAGCTGTTCCATAGCTGTTTTAATACAGACCCACATTGTTCCTCACTCTTTCCTAGGGCTGTAAAATTGCAGATTCTAATGCTTTGCAACTGCATTAGCCACAATGGATGCCTCCCAACAGAGGACTGATTTTCCATTGACTTAGTGGAGCATGTTCTTCCTTCTTTTCACAGAGTAAAGGATCAGAAACAACTTAGTGGACCAGCTCCTGTTGTTCCTTCCAAGTTACATTTTTTTGTTGTTTTGTTTTTCATTTGTTTGTTTGCTTGTTTTTTGGTTGTTCTTTTGTTGTTGTTATTGTTTTGGATATTCTGCACTTTATTTTCTTCATTTTTCATGTTTGAATCTCCAGAATGAACTTAATCCTTTGAAACAAAGAAGTTAAATTAGATTCAAAATTAAAAAGAAACTTATAAGGCAATATAAATGAAAACCCTAAAATAAGAAGAAAATAATATTAGTAGTTATATTGTGGCAATACCAAATGAGCTTATACTATTTTGCAAAATGTACCATGATAAGTATGGTAAGGTGTCTAGGTCATTAAATTCATTTAACAATATTGGCACACCTACTCATTTCCAGGCTCTGTGCTAAGTAGAAATCTCTAATTTGTCTTTGTATTCTTAAATACTTAGCAGTTTCAGATACATAGTAGTTAATAAGCATATGTTCATTCAATGACTAAACTCTTATCACTATGTTCCTTGTTCCTTGCATAGAATTTATTTGTGTGCAGATAGTAATGTTCTCTTTCTTCTGGAAGTTTACTCATGAAGTTTATAGTGGAGTGAGAAATCTAACAGTGAAACAGATGCTCTGGAGGAGCAGTACATAATCACAGCTTCACATATGACTGAAAAACTGAGAATGCTATTTCTGCTATGTGATGTCCTAGGAATGTATCTTCTTTAATGTCAAGTTATATCAATTGTAGGAATATATATTAAGTTCTTTTGGTTGAGAGCAATGAGAACAAATTCTGACAAGTCTAAGTAAAATCAGAGAATTTTTGGAAGAATGTAGACATACCTCACAAAGTCAAAAGAAAAGTCAGGATGCAAGAAAATAAGGAGCGAGACAGTTCCAGGAATCAGTAGCTGGATACTGTGAATATGTTAGTCTAAATTGCCTCTGTAATTTAAAGAACTCGGTTCATTCAACTCCCAGGCTAACCTGTTTCCCCACAAGACAATCGGCATAGATCTTTATGACTACTTCCTTGAAACTCCTTGCTCCCTAGCCAGAAGTTAATGCCTGTAATCCCCAGCAATTCTGGACGCTGAGGTAGGAAGATTACATGTTCAAGGCCAGCCTCAGCAAGTAAGCAAAGCCCTCAGCAATTTAGTGAGACCCTGTCTCAAAAATAAATAAATAAGGACTAGGGATGTGGCTCAGTGGTATAGTATCTCTGGTTCAATCCCTGGTGCCAATTTTTTTTTTAATAGAAACTAGGTTCCATTTTTGTCTCTTCTTTGTACTTAAAAGTTAGTGTTTCAAATGCTCCATTGGTCTTTTTAAAAACACCAGCATCATTTTTTTTTCTTAACTATTTTTTTAGTTGTCACTGGCCCTCTTTATTTTATTTATTTATATGTGGTGCTGAGAATCAAACCCAGTTCCTCACACATGCTAGGCAAGCCCTCTACCACTGGGCCACGATCCCAGCCCAGCAGGGAAGTTTTTAAAAAATATTTTTAAATTGTCAAATAAAAGTTGTATGTATTTATCATATACAACACAATGTTCTGAAATATGTACACACTACAATGTCTAAATTGAGCTAATTAACATATGCATTGCTTCCTAGAATTATTTTGTAGAAAAACCCTGATAACCACCATTCCATGCTTTGTTTTTGTGAGATCAACTTTTTTAGATTCTTCCTATAAATAAGGTCATGCAGTATTTTGTCTTTCTGTCCTGATTTATTTTCACTTAGCATAATATCCTCCTGTTTCATCCATGTTTTTAAAAATGACCGAATTTTTTTTATTGTCAAAAGCAGAATAGTATCCTCTTGTGTATGTATACCATGTTTCCTTCATCCACTCATCTATTGATAGACACTTGATTCCAGATCTTGTCTACTGTGAACAGTGCTGCAGCAGATGTGGGAGTGTAGATGTTTCTTCAACCCATGGATATCAGAGATATCCCCTATCAGTGAGGTTACTATATAAAATGATACTTCTACTGTTACTTTTTGGTACCAGGATTAAACTCAATAAGCCACATCCCCAATCTTTTTTAAAAATCTTTAAATTTTAAGATAGGTCTCCTTAAATTTTTCAGGGCCTTGCTTCCTACTTATAATTTTTTGAGGAAAAACATCATTACTTTCTTAGATAGTTTCTATTACCTTATCTTTAACATTTATGGATTATTTATTGACACATTAATCTCCTTCATTTTTTATTTGTAGGTTGGACTTCTTGACTTAGCTCCAAGAGTTTACTAATATGTTTATTAATGCCCCTAAAACTTAAATTCCGTGTTTTCAAACAAAATTTTACCTTGCCTTAAAAATCTACTTCTCCTAGTTTTGATATTATATGGACATTTCCCATCTGAAGTAAATCAACATGATTGAATATTTCCCTTTAATTTTTTAAAACCCTATATTATGAGCCATACCTTTTTAAGACAGAAGTCAGAAAACCCATACTCATAAAATCTTTTGTATATATAGTACAGGCATATATAAACTCCATTTTTCAAATTAGATTATATACATTATATATAATAATAATAGAAACCTTGAGGATTTTATATAGAACTGATTATTTCTCATTGAAATAGTCTAGGCTATGGTGTTGAAGTTACACTGTGACATTTTATTAGGTTCCAAGGACTTCCCATTTCCTGCTAGTTATGTATAGTATCATTAACATGGTCCTCTCTAATCTAGTCTCTCTATATATAACTGGTTTATATAACTTAGTTATGGTTTATACACGAGGCGTCCCCCAAAATCTCATGTGTGAGACAATGCAACAAAGTTCAGAGGTGAAATGATTGGATTTTGAGAGCCTTAACATAATCAGTGCTGGCTGGTAACTGTAGGCAGGTATGGTGTGGCTGAAGGAGGTGGGTCACTGTGGGCCTGACTTTAGGGTTTACATTTTGTCCCTGATGTGTGGAGTGTTCTCTCCACGTCTTGGTGGCAATTTCCTGGGCTACTTTCCTCAACCACACTCTTCTGCCATGATGTTCAGCCTCATCTTGGGCCCAGAGCTATGGAGTCAACTGTCTACAAACTGAAACCTCCAAAACTATGAGCCAAAATAAAATTTTCCTCCTCTGAAATTGTTCTTGTCAGGTCTTTTGGACACAGCAGAAGAAAAAAAAAGCTGACTGAAACATTAGTATTGTATTGGTCCTCTATTTTTTTACTTATATTATCTTGCATATAATGCTCACATTTTCAAAAACATCTCAAGATACATCTCTTGAAGGCAGGCAACATTTTCATCTTTATTATATTAAACACATATAATTACTCTGAGTAGCATGCCTTGTCCCTTTGGATACATGTTATTTATTTAACAAAAACTATGAAATGATCATATAAATTTTTAACTCACATGTGCATAGTTTTGCATTCATAATAATCTTATTTTTTATGTTCATGAAAACTGTATTTAACTGTAAAACTGTATGTAACTTTATTTTAAAGAGAGTTTAGTTAGAGGTTCAATCAGCATTCTTCCTCTTCTAAGGAGGCAGCCAGAAAGTTTTGGAATTTAATAATTGTGAAATTAGAGAGGGAGATCTTGCTTTCTGAATTTGATGAATTCCCACATCAACCTGGCCTCTGCCTGTCTTCCACTCTAACTTGCATGAAGAATTGTGGTAACAGCAGGAGAAGTAATCATCTCTTTTCCTATTGTTAACACCATATACTGTTCAAATGTTCAATACTGACCATAGAGCTGAGTATAGCATTTTGGAGAAAAATAACAAATCCTTTGTATTCTGTCTTCTCCAAGTCAAAGCTGGATTCAGAGTAAACTTGTTAAAGAACTCATTGTAAGGAAAACCAAATGAATGTCTTTTTAAAGAGATTCTCACTTAATAAGGCAATTAAGTAATAAGAAACTGGCTTTACTGAACTCTGGCCAGAAACCAAAATAAGAATGCAAAACTATGCACAAGTTTTCAGGGAAAGCCTCTGAGAATTTTCCCAGAAGAGAGATTCTAAGTGACTTTCTTCTTCTTGTACAGATACACTCAGGATTGTACAAGCATGAGAAGCCTGTGCCAGTTTCATTTTTGAATGAATACAGATCAGGTTCTTGATAGAATAGTGACCCACTGTTCCCTGGGCTTAACTGCTTGGCACCTCGCTCCAAACAAGCTTCTTTATGATTCTTTAGAACAGAAAAAATAATGGGTAAAAGCTATAAGGAATTATTATTCTATTTGATGTGGATATCAGAAAAAACAGAAGAAAGATTTAACAAATTATACTCAAAGGACTTAAAATCAGCATACTACACTGAGGCAGTGGCATCAATGTTTATAGCAGCTCAATTCACATTAGCCAAACTATGGAACCAACCTAGATGCCGTTCAACAGATGAATGGATAAAGAAAATGTGGTATATATACACAGTGGAATATTAGCCTTAAAGAAGAATGAAATGATGGCATTTGCAGGTAAATGGATGGAGCTGGAGAACATCATGCTAAGTGAAAAAAGTCAAACGTGAAAAACCAAAGGCCAAATGTTTTCTCTGATAATGGGGGCGGGGGTGTGGAGTAGGGAAGAATGGAAGAACTTTGGATTAGCAGAGGGGATTGAGGGAAGGGGAGGGAATGTGAGGATGGAAAAGATGTTGGAATGAGATGGACATTATTACCCTAAATACATGTATGATTACATGACTGGTGTGAACCTGCACCATGTACAGCCAGAGGAATGAGAAGTTGTGCTCCATTTGTGTACAATGTGTCAAAATGCATTCTACTGTTATGTATAACTAATTAGGACAAAGTTTAAAAAGAAAGGAAAAAAAGACTAAAGACAAGAAAAAGACTACTAAGAAGGAAGATAAGAAGTAGATGGGGGGCTAATATTTAATGATGCCAATTCTGTACTGAGTTAGGGACTTCACATGAAATCACGTTAAATATTAAAAACTATATTTTCAAATTTAAAGTATTTTACTATTTAAAAGATGAGGAAATAAATTCACAGAAGGAGAGTCTTTATTTCCTTTGCACAGAACTAATAAGCAGCAAAATGATCAACACAGAGATCCCTGGCTTTGAAAATCATGCTTTTCCTACCATATGCATTTCTTAAAAGATTCCAGTCTAATTTTGGTTTTATTTTCTTTCCTAAAATAACTAATTTAAAATTAATCATCCGGGTCACCAATTAACTAGAAGATGAAAATTAATAAACTAGTATTTATATTCTAAAGTCATCCATAGTATAAATGATTCAAAATGGAGAGGGATGCTTGAGTATGTAACTTTTAAGAAAATAGTAAAGGCCAGGCACAGTGGTACACAACTGTAATTCCAGTGGCTCTGGAGGCTGAGACAGGAGGATCATGAGTTTAAAGCCAGCCTCAACAACTTAGTGATGCCCTAAGCAACTCAGTGAGACCCTGTCTCTAAGTAAAATACCAAAAGCACTGGGGATGTGGCTCAGTGGTTAAGTTCCCCTGAGTTCAATCTCTGGTACCAAAAATAGAAAATACTTAAGAAAGAGTGAAGGAATATATATATATATATATATATATATATATATATATATATATATATATATATATATATATAACAATTCTTCTTTTAGACTTTCAATATCACAGACAGATTTTATGAAATGAGGACAGAGATAAGCCAGAAATTGTCTTTGAATTAGAACATATACTTTATCAGGCTACAAAATCTCTGGAAACTTGTAACGTGACTAAGTAAAGGAACAGAGGACT
The DNA here is from genome assembly GCF_048772815.1 of Callospermophilus lateralis. NCBI lineage: Eukaryota > Metazoa > Chordata > Mammalia > Rodentia > Sciuridae > Callospermophilus > Callospermophilus lateralis. Next base: position 38,596,863 of record NC_135310.1, on the reverse strand, counting down.
AACTATACAGTGAGATAGAGAGCATCACAAATTTTTGCAATGCTATAGTTATTTCCATATCTAATAATATGAAGTCTCAGAACCCCTCATATACAGACTAATCGGCAGGACAAGTGTGCACTATATTGCAGTTACTTCGTGCTAGTAAATGAGGTGGAAACTTTTCAGCAGTTAGGATAAGGACAATGTAGCCCAGCTCACAGAAAACCCATTTACCTCCCTGCCTCCCAAAGCTCATAATTGTGCTTTACCTCTGACAAATCCTGAGGCCACATCTGTGCACTATCAATAGTGATCTGCATGGATGTGTAACACCCAGTTGGATATGAAGCTATATTGCTGATGAACAGAAATCATATAGGCATTTTCAATTCACTTATCACACAAAGTTTATTTTCTTATTTGGATGCTTGATATCATTTAGATATAATCCAGGACTTATCCATAAATGAAAACACTCCTTCATAGCTCAAATTACCTGCATGATATCACTGCCTGGCTATAAATAGTGGGCATATCAATTATCTTGCTGCCTCCTTCAGATGACAAACTCCTACCCCTTCTCCCCAGAGGAAGCTCATGTTTTGGTATTTCTAGTTTATGGCTTATAAAGGACCTACTACACACTATTCTTCTATTTTTATATCTGCAAGAAACTGAGACTAGGAGACAACATAGCTATTTAGGATACTTCTGTTCTACCTATCACTTTGACTCAAGGACATCTTAGTAAAGCATGCCACATGGATATGCTTGCCACTAAAGCTAGGTGGCTCACTAGAACCGTGTGACTTCTCTCAGTTTACCCTCTACCAAAGTCACCTTGAGTTATTAAGTCACCATCATCACCTCAGAAGCCTGTATTCATGGTACAGCTTAGTAATTTTAGCTGGCAACTTACCAGAAAACATGGGTTATCAGTGTAACAAGGAAACTTCTAGGTCATCAAAGTTCTTCCTCCTTATTTTATTTTATAAAAGAAGACAAAGGACAGGTTTTGGTAAAGATATGGATTTTCCCATTGATCAAACTGAAATACATTTTTCAGATCAGACAGTGTCAACCTAGGATAGTCTAACACCTGCATAAAGGTGAGTTTTAGGGTTCTATATAGAACAAGGCCAGACAGTTCCTAGGTTCATAACTTAGGGTAGTGGCAAAGAACAATAAGACACAGAAAGGTGGTCTGCACTATGAAAGTAAAGGATTATCATTATATCTAAAGCCAGCTCATGGTGAATTGGTACACAAGAGGCAGTTGTCTTTGAGAAGATATTTCTGGAGGACTTTGTTGGGAAGTTTCACCCAGTAAAGCAAGTGTCTACAGCCTTCTTTCTGCCATTGATTTGAGATGCCCCGAAGTTTGACCTAAGAACTCCTCTTTGGGCCGAGATCATTTTTATCCAAAAAATAGCAGTATGTTCATATGTGTGAATAGTCTGTAGATTTCAAGTGGCTCAAAATTCTTCACACTTATCTCTTCAGATTACTACCTCAACTCCAATAGAAGTTACCACAAAGCAATTGGAACATCCTGATCTGTGATCCAAAATAAACCTTTTCTCATTGTAAGATAACTGCCTCACATATTTCATTACAGTAACTCGAAACTAACCAATACATGAGGACAGGAATACTATTGAATAAAACTGGAATCCATAAGTCCGAATAGAGATAGATAAAGAGGAATAGGCGCTTCCTTAGAACAGAATGATAACTGATAAAAGTGCAAAGATGATGGAGTTGTAAAACAGTAATTTTGCCTCTATAACCAATACCACATTGATTTGAGCAAGGATAATCAATAGATGCTAAATATGAAGACAGGTTTATAAATAAAACTGATAGAGAATTCATGTTCACATGGATTCAAAGTGCCTCTTCATAACTTTCTGATTAGTTATTAGGGAGAAATTAGTATGTACATAGTAGAGAAACTAGACATTATTGGTGATCAAAATTGACATCACCAAGGAGGTTCAGGTATATACCATGTGCCTAAAGATATCATACCCTGAAAAAGACAGATTCACTTTTGTAGCAATCTGGTCAGAATGGCATTATCTGAATCTACCTATAAGGAAATACTAGATAATTAAAAATTGCTTTGAGCCTGTGGTAATGGTGCCAAAGGACAATTTCAGGGAGCATGTGATAGAATAAACTGCTTACATCATGAACCAGAAAGCAAAGAGTGAGGAAGAAGAAAAGACCAGGGGCCCTCAATCAGCTTTGAAAACATGCTCTCAACCACCTAATGACCTCCCACAAGGCCCTACCTCCTAAAGGTTCAACCATCTCACAGTATTGCCACTTTGTATTAAAAGCATTGACCTTTGGGGGCCATTCAACATCCAAATAATTGTACCTTTATAATTGGAATAATTAGGTTTTCTCAGATTGCTAAAACTGGAGACACTTCAGGCTACTTCCTGTGTCAACTATTCATACTCCCACTTTTTTTCCCTTTCTTTCTGTGAGTACTAACTTAATTTCTTGTACAACAAATGATTCCAGACTCACCTTGTTACCTTCTTTCCCCAACCTTGGAATTAACCATCTCATTCTATCAGTTTTTTTTAAACCATTTAAAATATTTAGTTGTTTTTTCCCTTCAAAGAACATTCTGGCATTCTAATATGTTCCTTATCACTTGATGTGCCGCTGGAAAAAAAAAAAAACAACTAGAATATTTTCTTCATAAAAAGCACATACTTGTGTGTATGTTTAATCACTTTGTGGATTGAAAAAATCAGAATTAGGTGATCTGCAATAGAACTTTCAAATAAGAGATTATTATGAATTAGGACCTGTTAACAAGGACTCAGTTGCAATTTGTATGATTCAGTGTAATTGAAATGACAGGAAAACATTTGGCAGTGCCTCTGAACCTGGCTTCCTTCTGGTGATGTACAGAATGATCTGTACTCTGAATCTCATACCGCTCTTCTCTCAGAGCCAGATGATCAAGTAATTCTTGCCAAACATGATCTTGTAAATTCTTTTAGCACAAATTTCCAAATTGCTCTTTTGGACTAGAGTTAAAAAACAAAACCAAAATAAACATTTTCCATATTGAAAGGTTATTAGTTCATGCAACTATTGCCTTTTAGAAATGTTTAATCCTATTAATTATTTTTATAAGAAGAGGCAAATACCAACATATTTCTGCATATTTGCCCCAAAGAAAGAGGAGTAATAAACAGGTTACTCTGTTACAGACAATATAACACGAATTTGAGGAGGTAAACTATTTTGGGAAGGTGGGTTGCCCTGCTTTTTCTAAATAGCATCTATTTGAACCCTGAGACCAATATTAAAGCTTTGTTACATTTAAACTCAGTCGGGATGAGATTCTTAAAACTCCTGAGGGATCATTTTTCTCTCAATGTTTTCTCTCCCTGCAGCTACACATGAAAGTTAATAGCTCAGGAAAAGGATCCTGTATCCTCCCTGTTAGAAGAACAATTATATTATTCATTGCCCGCCCCCACCAGCTCAAACAAGTTCTTAAAAAATTCCTTTGTGAGTGTGTGTGTCCCTTAATCTTTGGCTACTTGGCTTCATGGCCTCTGAGTTGGCCTGTGAACTGTCCTTGACTATCTCTGCCTCTGCTTTCAGTCTTCCTAGTCAGCCAGTCTGAGGGTTTGTGATTTCCTTTCAACTGTTGCGTTACCACTTTTTTATGGACAATGGGGGTCTTCATCTGCTTATCCTTGTGGATGAAATAGTACTCTGTGTGTGTGTGTGTGTGTGTGTGTGTGTGTGTGTCTCAGAGAGACAGACAGACAGGCAGACTGTGGAAGGGGAGAAAGGGGAGAGGAAGTATACTGAAAAATAGTTTTCTTCATTCCCCCTTATGTTCCTGTTTTTCCTTCTCTGCACTCGGGGGATTCCTTGCTGTGCTCCAAGGCTGAGCAGAGCACCAGGCTCTGACCCTGACTCACCCAGGTCCCCAGCTGCTCCAGGGAGGTAAAGACCCATATAGACCCCACATTTCACCTGTACAGGGGACCAACCCCACCACTGACCCTGTGCCCACACAGCCCCAGGTTTCTTCTGCACATTAATAATACAGATTAAAAAGAGGTGGACTTAAGAAGTTCTAAACTAATCTTTTCTGATTTTGCTACTTCATTTGAACTAGCCAGATGATAATTCATGCTTATGTCATACTTAAAGATATAAAGTCTACCTGATAGACTATGGTCATTTACAACTTGTTTTCAATTGTTTCTGGAAACTCTGATGCCCCTGATTTTACAAATATACTCATTGACGTATATAAAACATGAAATACAATTTTATGGAAGGTGGCTTGAATGTTGACTTTTACCTCCTTTGACTAGTTTAGAAATTCATTTCAATATTTCAAAGTTCTGTGAGGAAAGTGAGACTTTTCTGATGGGATTTTTCTGGGTCCTAGAGATCATGTCATGTTCCAGGATTTACATACTCTTCTTGTTCATAGAACCAATTTGAATTTGTAATACTCCCCATTTTTTACCCTGCACAAACTAACAATAAATCTCACAGTGACTCTCCATAGCTAGGGAAAAATCAAGGCACACCATAGCCAATAATGATCTTCAACTGTTCTGACACAATTGTTCCTTTTGTTGTTCGATCACATTCTCTGCCTCAAAAGTAGAATGAGGAGAGGTGACTTTTCAAATTTGCTTTATATGTCTCACTGCCTAGCTTCATCTAAAATATGTGAAAGTCAATATGTACTATATACATTTAAAACTTTAATAGTATATTTTAAATTAATCTAGTATAACCCAAATATTACCATATCAGTAAGTAATCAATATAAAAGTTGTTAATCTTAATATTCCTTTGACATTTTTGGTAGTGAATCTTCAAAAATCTGTGTATACTTTTATACTCACCCTGGCATATCATAAAAGACATGAAAAATGAAGGAATGGAAAATAAATTTTACGTAATGATAACTCATTGTTTTTACCTTTATTTTATTATTCATAATATCAGTTATTAATTGAACACCCAAATATATGTAATAGTCATTGAATTCAGTCAAATTTGCAGACTTTCATTTATATACAAACTATAGTATTACATCTATTTATAATTTTGTTGCTATGAAGGTATTTGACATACAGGACTATGAGTCTCTTTTGGTGCACTTGACCCAAGCCCCACATATTTTTCCTGAATATTTCCTCCACAGTTCACCTCAACCTTTTTCCTTTCAGTGAAATAGATACTTATTGACTAAATAAATTTGTATGATTGGTCTCTATAAGCACTTTCTCATATATTATCAATTTGAATGTACCACAAACTCCACAAAATAGTTAATAGTACACAAGGAAACAGAATGAGAAAGTTTTAATGACATGATCAAAGTTTAACAAAGAGTAGCTCAGGGCCTCTGTTTCTAAATTCATGTTCTTTCACCTTCATGTTAGTGCTAGTTTTGTATAATTTGGACATAGAGAAATGGGAGTTAGGGAAGCCTTTTAGATGGAGCAAATAGCATAAGCATACAATAGAAAATAACAGTTCAGTTTGGCTGAAATCCTTGATCTGTTTACAGCAAACATAAAGAATTTGGGAAAGAACAAGGCTGTGCTGAGGCAGCCTCAGATGTCAGGTTTGGAATTTTGCATTTTATTTTGATGATTATGTGCTACAGTAGTTAGAGAAAGTAATTGAAAGGGAGAAACTTCCTTATTTTTTATTACTGAAAATGCTATTTATTTGCTTTTCAGAGGAAGCTTATTTTTACCTTAGTAGCAGTAGGTGGAGAGATAAATAGTTCAACCTGCACCTGTCAATGATAAGCTTTTGCTGCCCACCCCTTCCTATCCTTCTCCAGTATGGAACGGAAGCACCAAATCCCAACCAGCTGGCCTCTCTATGTACCACTGGTCAGAAGTTGCCAAGGTGACAAAGGATGGATAGGTCATTTCCAAATTTTACCACCACTTTTCAGTCACACGTTCGTGTGAGGATGAAGATTTATAAATTTAGATTTTTGTTTTTAATGCTCAACACAGCAGTCAGAAAGATCCCTTTAAAATATATAAGATCCCTTTAAAATGTGTAATATCATGCCATTCCTTTGCTTTAAACCCTGCAATAACCTTCTATTTTGTTCAGAGTGAAAGCCCTCTAGTATCTGCAGAGTCTCTCTTTTACTCAACTCCTCTAGCCACACTGGTATCTGCACAGTGCCTCAAACACACTACACTTGCTGCTGCCTCCAGACATTTGCACTTATTATTCCTTCTGCCTATAACACTTTTATGTAGATTTCTATAAAGGCCACTCCCTCACCCTCTTCTGATCTTTGTTTAAATACTGTTTTCAATGAGGCCTCATAGGTTACTCTATTTAAATTAAATCCCATGCCAGCATACCCTATCCTGTTTCCATTCATTTTCTGACATCCTTAACCTTTTATGTATGTACTTTTTTCCTTGTGCATAACTAAGCTTGCACTCTGCCACTAAGCTATACCCCAGCCCAACTTTAACCAGTCCTCTCTATATCTATCTATCTATCTATCTATCTATCTATCTATCTATCTATCTATCTATCTTCATTGATTTATTTGAAACAGAGTCTTTCTATGTAGCACAGGCTACCTTGAACTTGAGATCCTCTAACCTCAGCCTTTGAGTTGCTGGGATTACTGGTATGAGTCACCATGCCGTGTTCTATGTATTTGTTTTCAATATCTCTTCTTCCACTAGAATATAGCATCTGAAAGAAGAAATTTGATCTGTTATGCTCAACGTTGTATCTAGTAAGATATAGAACAGTGCCTGGCACAATGAAAGATCTCAATAAATATTTTTAAAATAAAATGAAGTATTTTTCCCCCTGAGGATTGGGCACATCACTCTTTTTGAATATTTTGGTTTGTTAAAAAAAACATTAAACTTATTATTTTCATTGAATCTAGAGGAAATTCATACTCCTGACTATTTTTGGTTTCTCTGTTAAATGCTACATTTTCTTTTCCCAAGGGCTTGCAGTATCACCAGAATTTTATTCAGACTGAGGAGAGATGATCTGTTTCTTCTAGGCTATAGAATGGAATATAGCAAAGCCTAGGATCTTGCTAAATCTCCATCTGCTGGCTATGACATAATCTGTGATCATAAATATTATTATTCATTTTGTCTAGTATGTAATTTCTACTCTGTTGATATCTCATATGTACAGGTGCCCTTTGACTTATAATGAGGTTATATGCCAATAAACCCATTGTAAATTAAAACTATCATGAACCCAAAATGCTTAGTTTAGTTTAGCCTCCTTAAACATACTCAGAACACTCACATTAGCCTACAGTTAGGTGAATTAATCTAAACTGAAATGTTTTACAATGAAGCAAAAATACTTCATATAATTTATTGAATTTTGTACTAGAAATGAAAAGTACATTCATGAATGAGTATGGTTTTGCATCATCAGAACATCAAAAATCATAAATAAAACCATCACAAATTGTAGACTATCTATATGTAGTTAATTTGTGATGTTTCAAATTGTTTTATGGTCACTCACATTTTAACTTCAGAAATGATTTAAAGCATATATAGTTTTTCCTCTATAACCGGTTTTAAGGGCATCTTTCTATTATGTTGCTTCAGTATTTCCCTCCAATTATTTAAGCATTGAAAATGTTTTCAGAGTATTAATTAACCTTATTCATTCTTTCTTTTCTTTATATTGTAATAAAAGTAATGGATAGAGTATTCGGAAAATGGTACAAGTTCTTTTTTCTTTCTTTCTTTTTTTCTTAGTAGTAGAGTTTGAACTCAGAGGAACTTTACCACTGAGATACATCCCCAGCCCTTTTTATTTTTTATTTTGAGACAGGGTCTTACTAAGTTATTAGGCTGGCCTTGAACTTGAAATCTTCCTACTTCAGTCTCCCAAGTCACTTGGAGTATAGGTATTTGCCATTGCATCTGGTTCAATTCTTTTGAAAAAAGAATACAAATGGAGTAGGCCTTTATCATATTGCCTTAGTAAGAAGAAAGATCATGATTTCAACTCTTATCTGGAAGATGTGGGTCTTAGAGCCCAACCCCAACAAGCCAGGTGTTACTGTTGTGCCATTTCCTTCTTCTGGGCCATGCTTCTCCTCAATTTCTTAGACATCTCAAAGTTTCTGAGAGGCAAGACTATTCCTTAGAAAATGTTAAAAGCCCTTAATTACAGAGACATTTTATCAGAACTGATAATGACTTAAGCTTCTTATCCAAAAAATGGTTCTTTGAATTTCTGAGTATTGCTAAATAAAAGGTAGTTGAAAGTTAATATCGCTTAAAATATTATTGTTTATATGTGATGCCCCACAAAATCTCACACTGAGACAAAGCAAGAAGGTTTAGAGAACAAATGATCATAAAATGTTTTCAGAGTGTTAGTTAACCTTATTCATTCTTTTTTTCTTTATATTGTAATGAAAGTAATGGATAGAGTATTCAGAAAAGGGTACAAGTTCTTTTTTCTTTCTTTCTTAGTAGTAGAGTTTGAACTCAGGTGAAAGCTTTCACCTGATTAGTGGGTTAATCCAAAATGTGATTAGTTGAATGGTAACTGGAATCAGGTGGGATGTGGCTGGAGAAAGTGGTTCATTGGGGGCATGGCTATGGGGTATATATTTTTATCTGGAGAGTGGAGTCTCTCTCTGCTTTCTGATCATCATGTGCACAGCTTTCCTGTGCCACACTCTCCCACCATGATGTTCAGCCTCACCTGATCCCGGAGGAATGGAGTCTGTTTTTATGGATTGAGACCTCTGAAACTGAGAGCTCCCAAATAAGCTTTTCCTCTTCTACAATTGATCTGGTTGGGTCCTTTAGTCACAGCAGCAAAAAAGCTGACTAAAACAGAAATTGGTACCAGAAGTGGGAGTTTTGTTGTGACTAACCTAAAAATGTGGTTCAGAAGCTTTTGGAGCTTTCTGAAATTTGTTGGAGGAATTTTGAGATTCTTAGTAATGGAAGCTGGAATTCTTTGGATGGTTGTAAGTGGAGCTTAATGGCTGATTCTGGTAAGAGCTCAGAAGACCAGAATGCCAAAAAGACCATGGATAGTGAAGACAGGCCTCAAAAGGGTTTAGAGGAGAAGGAGGACACTATCAGTAGTGGGACTAGGGGCCATTCATGTTGTGTTCTGGCTGAGAAGTTGCCTGCATTTTGCCCATATCCTGAGACTCTCTGTAAGGTTGATTTTAAAAGCAATGGACTTCTTAATTTATCGGAGAAAATTTCTAGACAACAGAGCATTCAAGCGGTGGCAGGGATATTGCTGGCAGCTTTTAGCCAAATTTATCATGATAATCAGGAGCAGAAAGCAGAGCAGAAAGATTTGGAAAACGTCGACTTGAAAGGCAGGAGTAAACTAGAGCTAAGGAAGCTGCAGTTTTTAGAGACATTAACCCCATGAGAAGAAGATCACCATTAAACAGGGACGAGAGGGGGCAGGGAAAGGGAGAGAGAAGGGAAATTGAATGGTAAAGGAAGGAGACCCTTATTGTTATACAAAATTATATATAAGAGGAAGTGAGGGGAAAGGGGAAAAGAAAAAAAAACAAGAGAGAGAAATGAATTACAGTAGATGGGGTAGAGAGAGAAGATGGGAGGGGAGGGGAAATAGTAGAGGATAGGAAGGGCAGCAGAATACAATAGACACTAGTATGGCAGTATGTAAAAAGTGGAAGTGTAACCGATGTGATTTCTGCAATCTGTATACGGGGTAAAAATGGGAGTTCATAACCCACTTGAATCAAATGTATGAAATATGATATGTCAAGAGCTTTGTAATGTTTTGAACAACTACTACTACTAATAATAAAAAGACATTACCCCCTCTAAAGAAATGCTTTGCCTAGAGACAGTAAGAAAGATGGCTTGAGGGCAGCTCTGAAGCTGGCAAGAACACACCCATCTCAAGCTCAAGGGAGCAAAAGTGAAAATTCTTTTGAGAAGAAACCAGTGGGGCATTCTTGCACAAGGGGGTCTAGGAAGTTTTTTTCAACATGCTCAACTACTCATACATTCAGAAGCCCGCTGAAGCTAGGGTCCCTGGAGGCTTGGAGGCCTGGTAGCTGCTTGAGATGGCAGCAGACCTTGGTGTCAACCATGTGCTGCTGGTTCTGCAGAAATGCAGGATGCTGGAATTAGGGGGTCATGGAGGCTTCCACCAAGATTTCAAAGGAAGGCCTGGGAGGCCAGGCAAAGTGCAGCAACGTTGGAGTCCCTGTGGGCACCCCCTGAGAAGGCAAAGTGTGGAGAAGTGAGGAAGAAGCCAAAGCTGCAAAGGAGATCCCCACAATTAAGAAATGCCAGTAACATGGGACATACTTCTAGGAAATAGCAGAGACAAGTCAACAGAAAGGCCATTTGGGCTGCAACCAAAAAGGCCACAGGGAGCAGAGCTAGACAAGCCCTTTGAAGAGAACATCACAATGCCTTGTGCCTCAGATGCTGGATGTAGAGCTATAGGACTTGTTTGCCCAGCTGGATTTTGGTCTTGCTTAGGTCCTATCCCTTCTTTCTATGCTCCTAATTTTGCAAATGGAAATGTTTACTTTTTATCATTATGTACCGGGTACTGGTAAATTGCTTTTAAATTTACAGGAGCTCACAATGTGAGATCACATTGAGCTTCAGAGAAGACTTTGAACTTGAACTTTGCTCAATCTCATAACTGTTGAGACTATGGGGACTCTTGGGAATGAAATAAATATATTTTGCATTGTCAGTTGAGTGTGAGCTTTTGGGAGCAGGGAGCAGAATGTTATGGTTTAGATGTAGTGTCCCCCAAAATCTCACATGTGAAACCATGCAAAAAGGTTTGGAGGAAAAACGATTGGGTTATAGCATTAACCTAATCAATTTCTTCATCCATTGACTGGTGGTAATAATGCCACATTTACTGAATTGGGATGTTACACTTTGTAAAAAAAAAAAAAAGGTTGCAGGAATGCTAGGTGTATGATTATAATATCTGTCCAATAACATGAATATTGATCAGCTTTTCATCGCTGTCATCAAAATATCTGACAAGAACAACTTAGAGAAGGAAGGATTTATTTTAACTGCTGGTTACAGAGGTTTTTCTTCATGGTCAGCTGGACTCTGAGGCAGAAAAATCAGGACTGAAGAGCATGGCAGAGGAAAGCTCATGGCAGCCAGAAGCAGAGAGGGTTGGAGGGAAGGAAGGGACCAGGAACAAGTTATAGTCCTCAAGGTTGCACAGTGAGTAACTGACTTCTCTCAATCATGCCTTACCTATCACAAACGTCCACTTTCTTCCAGGAGTCAACTCAAATGATTAATATATTGAATGGATTAATCCACTTATGAGGATAGAACTGTGGTGACATAATCACTTCCCAAAAGCCTCACCTATGGATATTCCTGCATTGGGGGCCAGGTCTTCCACACATAAGCTTTTGGAGGATATTCCAGATACAAACCATACAACCATTTATTATACAGATTAATTACCACTTTATGTGTAAGTACTTATTTCTCCATCTATATCCTGAAATATTTGAAAATGGTGTATCATTCTTATATTTTGTCTCCTCAAAATATTTATCTCCTGGCCAAGTGTCCTTTCTATTCAATATGAACAAAAGTATTTTTCATTTGATGAATTAGATTCTATGCAGTGATGAAATGTTTCCAGATTATCTCATATTTGAGACTGAATTCATTCATTAGTAATTCGAGAAGAGGGTGCCTGATATTTTTTTGTTATTGTTGTCAATTGCAAATAACAATTGAGATTCTTTAAAACAGAATCATTTTAACTAAGAGGAGTGATGTTCTGATATTTAGAAAAAAATTAGATAATTTTCCTTTTTATCTTTATTCTGGAAAGCCAGTACTGCACTAGATCAAATGCTGACTGTTATGCACTATTAGCTTTAAAAGTTAGGATCCAGCTTTGAGTCTCTGACCACAGAATGACCATATCAAGCCAGAATGGCTTTAAATGGAACTTTAAATAGGTATAAAAACTGAAAAGCTGGGGATGGTGTGGGAAAAGAGAAAAGGTGCTTTGTTTTAGGGACTTTTTTTTTTTTAATCCATCAGTCACAGGACATCAGAGAATACTTGAGTCAATGAAGTCTAGAGTTTAGTAAATATCAAGGACAAACCTAACAGCTTGGAGAAGGGAAGGAAAACATGTAATACAACCAGCTGGATTATTTAAAAATCCATTTTTTCAGATATTCACACGAAGTTGAACATTCTGTTTCTCTAATGAGTAGAAAATTTTACAGGTGTTTGTTAAGGCTATAAAGAATAGTTGAAGGTAACTTGAGATTTACCCAGTATTTCTTCTCTTCTTTGATAGGGGATATGGTGTTATTAATGATAGTTCATTTGTTCTTTCAGTGAGGGCAAATAAGGATGGACTCTTCTTATAAAGGGGGAAAACAATGGGAATATTCTTTTTTATGCTTCTCAATGGTTTCCAATGTTTTAATGTTTGTCATTGGAATAAAAATAAGGAATTTTTAAAGTCACTTTAAAAATCATAGGAACTATAAAATTCCTTAATGAAAAAGGAGTTATTGGATAAAACATTTTGTGTTATTTACAAAAATAAGGTTTTAGTAATCCAACAACATTTATCAAAAGCTTTACATTACTCATTCAGAAATACTAGTCCTCATAAACTTGCCAAAGAGAAAATAGTAAATACGTTATTTACTAAGGTATCTATTTTATAAAGCAAAATAGAAGGCCACGATTAAAATAATGCCACTAAAAATGATGTTTATAATGTTAAGAGAAAAATATCAAATATATAAAGTCATGTTATGTTGTAAAATCTATTAAAAAAAGAAAGAAACAAAAATTCCCCAATATGTAATATACCAAAATACTAATGGGACTATATTTAAGTGTCAGTTGCATCAAGTTCTCTCAACTTTTCTGTAGATTTTTGTAAGCACAAATAAAATTTTAAAATAAGAAAATTATTCCTATTGAAAGTAAGGGAAGAATTTCCTCTTCTCTTTTGTCTCAGGATGCTTCCTTTAGAAAGTTTATAATTCTAAATATATTCTCCTCTCTTTGAAACATGTATAAATCTAAATAGGCCTTTTCTCAACCCTGAGGGTCTCTCAGGAACCTGCGATGCATGGCTGTCAAATGTGAATATCAAGGAAGTTTAGTAGAGATCTTCAGCTCTGTGTGAGGTTAGGAGCTCACCTTCAATAGACACTTGGCTCAAAGTTACAAAACTACCTTCTGTCATAACAATAGGAGGAGTGTGTTTTCACTCTGGGCAAGGATAATTTGCCAACACAGATGGTTACTCAATTACCTGCTTAACAATCATGAAATTCATCTGGAGAAATAAAAGACCCAGAATAGCTAAAGCAATTCTAAGCAGGAAGAGTGAAACAGGTGGTATAGTGATACCAGATTTCAAACTATACTGTAGAGCAATAGTAACAAAAACAGCATGGTACTGGTACCAAAACAGGCAGGTAGACCAATGGTACAGAATAGAGGACACAGAGACCAGTCCACAGAATTACAACTACCTTATATTAGACAAAGGTGCTAAAAGCATGCAATGGAGAAAGGATAGCATCTTCAACAAATGGTGCTGGGAAAATTGGAAATCTATATGCAACAAAATGAAATTGAATCCCTTTCTCTCACCATGCACAAAAGTTAACTCAAAATGGATCAAGGAGCTAGGAATCAAATCAGAGACTCTGCATCTAATAGAAGAAAAAGTTGGCCCTGATCTCCATCTCATGGGGTCGGGCTCCAAATTCTTTAATAGGACACCTATAGCACAAGAGTTCAAATCAAGAATCAACAAATGGGACATATTCAAACTAAAATGTTTTTTTTTCTCAGCAAGAGAAATAATAAGTGAGGTAAATAGGGAGCCTACATCCTGGGAACAAATTTTTACCCCTCACACTTCAGATAGAGCACTAATCTCCAGAGTATACAAAGAACTCAAAAAGTTAAACAACAAAAAAACAAATAACCCAAACAACAAATGGACCAAAGATCTAAACAGACACTTCACAGAGGAGGATATACAATCAATCAACAAGTACACACACAAAAAAATGCTCACCATCTCTAGCTATCAGAGAAATGCAAATTAAAACCACTCTAAAATATCATCTCACTCCAGTAAGAAAGGCAGCCATTATGAAGTCATACAATACCAAGTGCTGGTGAGGATGTGGGGAAAAAGGTACACTTGTACATTGCTGGTGGGACTGCAAACTGGTGCAGCCAATTTGGAGGGCAATATGGAGATTCCTTGGAAAGCTGGGAATGGAACCACCATTTGACCCAGCTATTCCCCTTCTCTGACTATACCCAAAAGACCTAAAAAGAGCATACTACAGGGACACAGCTACATCAATGTTCATAGCAGCACAATTCACAATAGCTAGACTGTGGAACCAACCCAGATGCCTTTCAACAGATGAATGGATTAAAAAAATGTGGCATTTATACACAATGGTTATTACTCAGCATTAAAAAATAACAAAATCATGGCATTTTCAGGGAAATGGATGGCACTAGAGCAAATTATGCTAAGCGAAGCTAGCCAATCCCTAAAAAAACAAATGCCGAATGTCTTCTCTGATATAAAGGAGGTGACTCAAAACAGAGTAGGAAGAAAGAGCATGAGAAGAAGATTACCAGGAAACAAGGAAAAGAGGAGGGAGGGAGAAGGGGAATTGCACGGAAGACAGAAGGAGACCCTCATGGGTTCACAAAATACATATAAGATGGTGTGAAGGGAAGAAAAAAAGAGAGAGAGAAAGATAAGTGTCACAGTAGAATGGGTAGAGAATAGTGATGGGAGGGGAGGGGGAGGGGAGTGGAGGATAGGGAGGGCAGCAGAATACAATTGACACTAGGATTGCTGTATGTATACACATACAGCATACACAGTATACACATGGATGTATAACCAATGTGATCCTGCAATCTGTACACGTGGAAAAATGAGAATTCATACCCTATTTAAATCAAATGTATGATATGTCAAGATCATTGTATTGTCTTGAGCAACTAATAAAAAAAAATACCTGCTTAAAGTTAGGATGAACTATGTATCCAATAGTAGTTTCCTACCGGTTTTCCTGAAAAAGGATTGTTTATTTTGAAAATATAAATAATGCATTGTATCTGCTTGGCTCTCCTGAGGGCGGGTGAGAGAACTTTGTCTGCAATATTAAATGAATGATCTGTGATATTCATCACATTCTGATTCAATGGCAATCATTAAGTGAATGATCTGTGATATGCATCACATTCTGATTCAATGTTTATTCAATAATAAAAATCACTATCTCTCTACTACTTTTTTGGACAGAATATTTCAGTTGGAAGGAGAGTTTGTTTTTAATTATAATTCAATATTTTCAAAATTATATAAGGGGCTTTATTATGTTTAAATAGAAAATACACTTTATTTTTTACATTAGTGTCTGTTTTCCTAATTGATGATTTCTTTATTTTTTTGTTTATAATCAGTTAATAATCATTTGATTGGTTTAGCTTATTCAAAGCAATATTCTCCCTTCTACTCCAAATTCTTTTTATTGGATGCTGTCTGTTCCATTTTTTTCTGCATGGCACACAATAAAGAATTTTAAGCATGAGAAGTGTATCAGCACCATCTTGCTGCAATGAGAACCTCCACTAGTCTCCTGTAGAAGTCAACTTAACATTTTCTCTGATTTTCAAAGCAACTATTTTCTAATTTGTTTTGGTTAGCCTTTCCTCTGCTTTGTTTTCTGATTTAAAAATATTCCTGTAGTTATTTATTTCCTTTATCCTCCATCGTTCCTTTGATCGCCTTCAGCTGTGTTCTATATTGGGCATGCACAAATAGACCATATAATCTAACATTCAATCTAGGACATTCTGAGAGTGAAAGGTTAGATTAACAAATGCTGAGAAGTCATGCACTAGCCAGGACTGTCTATCATAAGCACAACTGGATGTATGCAGGATTGCCGGATAAAATAAGAAAGCCTCATACCTCTAATCCCAGAGACTTGGAAGGCTGAGGATGGAGGTTCTCAAGTTTAAGGCCAGCCTCAGCAATTTAGTGAGGCCCTAGATGAGTTAGCAAGATCCTGTTCCAAAATTAAAAATTAAAAAGGGCTGGGGATGTAGTGATGTTTTAGTCAGTTTTTTCACTGCTGTGACTAAAAGAATCTGATCAGAATAACTGTAGAGGAGGGAGGAAGGGTTTATTTGAGGTCTCAGATTTCAGAGGTCTTAATCTATAGAAGGGCTGGCTCCATTCCTCAGGGTTTGGAGTGAGGCTGAATATCATGGCAGGAAAGGATGGCAGAGGGAGCAACTCATGTCATGGTGATCAGAAAACAGAGAGAGAGACTCCACTCTCTAGATACAAATATACACCCAAAGCCATGCTCCAATTCCTACCTCCTCCAGGTACCCCTACCACTTCAGTTGTCACTCAGTTAATCCCTATCCAGAGTAAATCACTGATTGGGTTAAGACTCTTACAACAGGGATGGGGATGTGGCTCAAGTGGTAATGCGCTCGCCTGGTATGTGCGGGGCGCTGGGTTCGATCCTCAGCACCATATAAAAGTAAAATAAAGATCTTGTGTCCACCAAAAAACTGAAAAATAAATATTAAAAAATTCTCTCTCTCTCCTCTCTCTCTCTCTCAAAAAAAAAAAAAAAAAAAGACTCTTACAACATAATCATTTCTCCTCTGAACCTTCTTGGACTGTCGCACATGTGAGCTTTTGGGAGACACCTCATATCCAAACCATGTACCCTAGATGCCAAATTAGAACTTGGTTTCAGATAAAAAATGATTTTTTTTCCTCCTCTTCCTCATTTATTTTTAGTATATGTTTTCCCCATGACAATCCTACTCTGAATCAGCTCTGAGGAGAAAACTGAACAGACTGTGCCCAAGTCAAAAGAATCTGGGATAGAAATTGTCTATGGCTTAGAGTAATGGTTTATTGATAATAAATCAATAAAGTAGTTATTAATTAATTATTAACAAAAAGATAAGCAGATAGGTAAGTAGGTAAGTAGGTAGAGAGATGAAATTCAGCTTTTACTGAGCATCTTGTATTTATATTTATTAAATCTAGTATAATATTAGATGTGTGGTCATTGTAAACATGTTTATCAGAACAGTTTTCCTCAAGTACGGTAATTTGTTAATCCTGAGTAGGATGGATAACTCAACATCTACAGTATGTTATGAAAAATAAGTCAATAGGTTAAATGTAATAAAACTAGCAAATAATGTGTGTATAGTTTAAGTGAATAGAAATAAATTCATTTATAAGACAAAAAATACTTCTTTATTCTTTTGGAGAAAATTAAGTTCATTTTTCAATTAGGACACTGATGGATAAACATCATTTAAAAGGGTAAAGAAAATAAATCATGTTTTTAAATATATTTTGAAATGTATTTTCTCTTTTCCCATTTAAGTTTCTAAAAATATTTTGAGGAAAAATACAAAAATATTTTGCTATATTAAAGTGATCCCATCACTTTTTGGCATTCCGAAATATACAACATTTTCTCCTACTGTCAAAAGAATAAGTGTCTATTGCTAGTAATTCCTTTATAATTCTCTTCTTCCTTTATAATTCCTTTATAATCCTCCCTTGGCAGTTACAGTTGAGAAATGTAAAGAAAGACTGTGCCTGAGCTGGCTGGTATTGGTAGCTCATTTCCTCCCCCTTTTGGTAGCTTAGTTCTACACTGATCTTTAGTCAGTTTAACAAAAGAACAAGCTGATACAGCTCTGGGGGTCCCCCTTGTCCACAAACAAAGCTAGGGTTTGTTTGTTTGTTTTATTTGTTCTTTTTAGATATACATGACAGTAGAATGTATTTTGACATGTTATACATACATGGAGTATAACTTATTCTAATTAGTATCTCCTTGATCGTGATGTGGAGTTACACTGGCCCTGTATTCATACACAAGAGAGGAAAATTATATCCAGTTCATTCTACTGTCTTTCCTATTCCCATCGCCTCTCCCTTCCCTTCATTACCCTTTGTCTAATCCAATGAACTTCTATTTTTCCCTATTACCTCCCTTACTGTGTGTTAGCATCTGCATATCACAGACAGCATTTGGCCATTGTTTTGGGGGGATTGGCTTTTTTCACTTAGCACAATAGTCTCCAGTTCCATCCATTTACCAGCAAATACCATAATTTCATTCTTCTTTATAGCTGAGTAATATTGTGTTGTGTATATATACCACATTTTCTTTACCCATTCATCCATTGATGGGAAGGCTAGGT
Organism: Callospermophilus lateralis; assembly: GCF_048772815.1. NCBI lineage: Eukaryota > Metazoa > Chordata > Mammalia > Rodentia > Sciuridae > Callospermophilus > Callospermophilus lateralis. The sequence goes on along the minus strand of NC_135310.1, from coordinate 38,578,528 downwards.
TTTTCAAGTCCTCTGGCACCATCAAAGGAAGTTTTCCTTGTTGCATTGTCAAAATCAAGTAGCCATTCTCCACTCTCTTTCTCTATCTTTCAGTATTGATACATATGTAGAGTGGCAGTATGAGGTGAGGTCCTCTTTTTACATGATAAGTCGTCTCCTCCTTGCCCTGGCACATCTCTGTGAGAGAACACTGGTCAATGGTGTGTGCCTTGCTGTTTTCACTGCCAATGTTCTCCAGGATACCCACTACAGTGCCACCGGTTATTTTTGGCATATGTGTGTCTATGTATGAGACATACTCTCTGAATTTGGGGAAGTTGATGGTGTCATTGGATCAGATATGTCTTTTCATTGTGTATTTATGACACCAAAAGGGACCTTGTACCCAGATTCCAGATTGAATCCAGAGAATCAAATCACCTCATTGCATTGCAATCACTTGTAAGTCATTCTGAAAATCTCCCTTTGCTCTTTATAAGGTTTCAGACAGTAGAACTTTTTTTTTTTTTTTTTTGTACTGGGGATTGAACACAGAAGCTGAAACACTGAGCTACATCCCAGCCCTTTTTATTTATTTTTTTTATTTTGAGACAGGGTCCCACTAAGTTGTTGAGGTCCTGGCTAAGTTGCCAAGACTGGCCTCAAATTTTCAATCCTCCTGCCTCATCCTCCTGAATCACTGGGATTACAGGTGTGTGCCACTGCACCTGGCTCCAGACAGAGAAGTTTGAAGGAAAAGAAATATTTTAAAAGATTTCCATTAGGTTTTGCTCCTAATATATTTCTTCTTTTTAAAATGGACTAGAGTTTGAAATAATTATGGAAACTTTGTTTAATAAGCCATGGGTATTTTATAGTGTAAATTATAGAGTTAAAAAAGAAATATTAGGTGAATAAATACATTTACAGATTTTTGTAAATTATTTTAGGATGATCTGAGTTAGGTGAGTTTGCTTAAGGCACAGATGTGAAATATAGTTTAAAGAGTAATCCTCAGTGGTTAATAAAAGTATCCCCACACTCACCTTTGGAATAAATTGAGGACTTTTATAATAAAAATCTTATTCTTTGCTCTTCTCTAACGCAGAGACAGATTCATATTCTGAGTACGTGAAAAGGCTCTTTATTGTCTTCTCTGGCAGTTTCGCATTTCTGTATAGTGCCCTCTGCCAAGTTAAGCTATAAATCATCTTTGTTGACTTAACTAAAAACTATAAGTAAATGATTCTGCTATATATAGGAGATAATTTTATTTTTATCTAAAACACTGGAATAAATAACAAATCACCCAGCAGAGAACATCATTGTCACTTGTCCTATTGTTTAAGGTATTTTTAATCAAATGTTTAATTTTAGAATAAGTTTCACAGAAACATTTTGGGTTTCTCCTCATTTGCTTCTGTATATTTGCTGTGTGTGGCCAGGGCTGGAAGACTACAAATTATATTTCCTATGCTGTTTTTTCTAGCCAAAGATCAGAAAGATAAAGAGAAGCTTCTGGCTCCTCACTCATACCCAGTGGTAGTTGTGTTGCTGAAGAAAAGGTAAGTCTGGACTCTACAGTCCAGATGCAGCAGAACTCTTCTATGCAGAATGATCCTTATTCAGTGTTCCAGAATCAGCAAACGGTGAAGCATCAGGTGAAGCGTCAGGTGTGTTCTCCAAGTCAGGAATCCTAGCAGTTTCGAAGCTCTCATTTTCTAAGCTCTATGATTCCTTCTTGCTCCCCAAACCCCATCACCATTTTGTTGTAGATATTCCAGCACCTTTGTCACCTGTTATTTCCTGTTATTTCCTACTTAAATTTCTAGTGTTGTTTCTGTTGTTCTGACTGGACTGTTCTCTCGAAAAAGTACCCATAAGATTTTACTAGAAATCCTGCACTACAAATAGAATGTATGTCCTTGACACCACAAAAAAGAGGAACCTCCAAATTATGCCCCTAGAAAACAAGGCCTATGTTTTCACAAAAGAATGATAAATTGTATTCATGCTTCTGAAATGGAAACCAAAGTGGTGTGCCAAATTATTAATTCAACACAGCTTTTGGAATATAAATTTTACTAAAGATTTGTTTTCAAAGATAATTTTTTTTAACTTAAAACATCTTTGGGTGATGATTTTATTAGGGATTTCTACCAAAGATTTGAAGAAAAGTTAATACCAATCTTCACAAGCTCTTCAAAAATTAAGAGGGTGGAGTGCTTCACATCTCACTCTATAAGACCAATATTACCTTCATACTGAACAAAGACAGCACAAGAAAGAAATACAAGTCCCGAAATTCTCAACAAAATGCTGTCAGATGGAAGCTAGAAACATATAAAAAAGATTACGTACCATGCTATTATGGTTTGGATAATAGCATGGTATTAAAAGCTCATGTGTAGTACAATGCAAGAAGGTTTAGAGGAAACATGATTGAGTTATGAGAGTGTTAACCTGAATGATGAAATTATCCCCTGATGAGATTAATTCAGTGGAAACTGAAGGCCAGGAGGATTTGGCTGGAGGAGGTGGGCACTGGGGCATGCCTTTGGCATATGTATTTTATATCTGGTGAATGGAGTCTCTTTCTGCTACCTATAATCATGTGTGCTGCTTCCCTCCGCCATGAGGTCAGCCTCATCTAGAGCCCCAAGGAATAGAGCTGGCTGTCTATGGACTGAGACATCTCTGAAACCATGAGCCCCCAAATAAATTTTACCTCCTCCAAATTGCTCTTGTCAGGTCTCCTAGTAACAGCAACTAAAAAGCTGAGTAAAACACATGAGTAAAACATGCTTAAGTGGGATTTATCATAGGAAGTCTGGATGAGTATCTGAATGGATGCAGAAAAAGCATTTGGCAAAACCCAATCCTGTTTCATGATAAAAATACTCAACTAACTAGGAATAAATGAAAACTATTTTCAAACTGATAAAGGAGGTTCATGAAAAACTTGGAGATAACATCACACTTAATGGGGAAAGACTGAATTCTTCCCCCTAAATTTAGGGGATGACTCTTGTCATGCCTGTTCAACACTGTACTGGGTATTTTAACGAGGTCAGTTAATCCAGAAAAAGTCAATATCCTGAGTCAAAAGACAAACTCCAACAAATTTAAAGCAATTGAAACCCTATAGGATGATTATGCTCTCTGAATATAATGGAATCAAACTAGAAAACAATATAACAGGAAAATCTTCAAACCTTTGGAAATCAAATATCTCACTTCTGAGTAATGGATGTCTCAGAGAAAATCTTTTAAAGAGAGCTAAACCAAAATGAAAATTCAAGATACCAAATTTTGTGAAATGCAGATAATGCAGTGCTAAGAAGAAGTTTTAAACATGAAATACTTCACCTTAGAAAAGGAGGCAATTCTCATATCAATAATTTAAATTCCTGCCTAAAGAAACAGGAAAAAATAAATTAGAAAAATGGAGCCAAAACAAACAGAAGAAAGAATATAAGAAAGATCAGAGCAGATACCAATAGCATTGAAAGCAGAAACCTGGTAGAAGCAAGTTTGATCTTTATTAAAATGACCAGTAAGTATGATAAACACCTAGCAAGATTGACAAATATAAAAAGGAGAGAAGACACAAATTAGCAATATAAAAATTAAATGGTGTAAGGCATAGATAACTGATTCAAAAAGCTGAGGGAAACTCAAAACAAGATAAACACAAAGAATTCAGTGCCAATATACATCATAATTGAAACAGAGAGAGTTAAAGAGAAAGCAAAAAGTCTTGGAAGATGCTGTAGTGACACGCTCCATTACCTATAAAAGGAAATGATTAAAGTGAATTTTCCTTTTTTTCTTTTTCTTTCCTTCTTTTCTTTTCTTTCTTTTTTTTTTTTTTTTAACTTGAGACCATGGACACCACAAGGAAGTGACACTATTTAAATGTCCAGATTAGTGAAAATGTGCTTGGGGAGGAAGGAGAAACAAAGGCTTTCAGAGGAAGGCAAAATAAGAGAATTTTTTCCAGAACTACTTTTAAGAATGGCCAAAGAGGGTCTGGGGATGTAGCTCAGTGTGTAGAGCACTTGTCTTGAATGCACAAGGCCCTGGGTTTAATCCCCAGCACTACATCTCTAAAGAAAGGAAATACTAATAGGAAGCTATGATCTTGAGAAAGAATTAAAAGGGGGAGTACACAAAAACAGAGTTAAAAATGGAGTAGCAGACTAATTCTTTTGCTTAGTTTTAAAACTATTTGAATTTGAAACTAAAATATTATCTGATATGGTGCCTAAAACACCCAGAAATATTTAACATTTATATTTAAAAGTGAGATGAGTAAAATGATCAAAAGAAATCTAAGTTTTATAAATACTTAATATGGTGAGATGTTAATGCTGATATTGATACACTGTGATATGCATCATATGGACATTGTAATAATTAGAGAAAGCATTAAAAAATATAAAAAGATATGCTTAAAAGCACCCTAGAAAAACTCAGTAGAATTCTAAAATATATCTAGGCAACCCACTAGAGGATAAGAAATGGGAAAAATAGAAATGAAAATAGGCAAAAAATAAACAAATAAACAAACCTTACTCTAGATCTCACAGCTTCAAAAAACAAACAAGCAAACAAACAAAAGAACGATTAGGCTGGGAGCAGAGCAGTGGCACATTGTTGTAGTCTCAGAGGATGACAAATTCAAGGCCATCCTCAGCAAATCAGTGAGTTCCTGAGCAACTTAGATAGACCCTGTCTTAAAATAAGAAATGAAAAGGGCTGGGGATATATCTCAGTTGTAAAGTGCTCCTAGATTAAATCCTCATTAACCCTCCTCAATTAATCCAAAATGGACCATAGACTTAAGTGTACAATATAAAACTATAAAGCATTTATCAACTAATATAGAAGAAAGTTTTGGGGACCTAGGGCAAGGCAAAAGGTCCTTGGACTAGAAACATGAACCACAAAAACCAAAATAAAACAAAACAAAACAAATAAAACAACTAAGAAATTGGTCTTTATCAAAATTAAAAATTTTATTTTGCAAAAGAACATTGTAAGATGTTTGAAAGATAAGCTAACAAGTGGGATAAAAATGATTGCAAGCCACATTTCAAGAATATATAAGGAACTCTCAAAATTCAACATTAAAAAATCCAATTAGAAAATGAGCAAAAGTGTAAAAAACACTTTATCAAACATGAGACTTAAATTAAAAAAAAAACAGAATCCAAGATATTTAACATCATTAGTTATGAAGCAAAAAATTCAAATTAAAACTAAAGTGAGATATTATGATGCACCTAATAGAAGATCTAAAATTAAAAATATGAAAATAAAAAAATGGTGGGAACGTAGAGAAGCTAATTTTTAAAAAAAATATTTATTTTTTAGTTGTAGTTGGACACAATACCTTTATTTATTTATTTGTGCTGAGGATCAAACTCAGGCCTCGCATGTGCTAGGTGAGCACTCTGCTGATGAGCCACACCGCAGCCCCCAAAGAAGCCAATTTGTAATACATTGCTGTTGGGAATGAAAAATGGTACAGACACTCTGGAAAATAGTCTATCAGAATTTACAAAACTAAACATACTCTTATCATATGACCTAGCAATTATACTTTTGGACATTTATTCCAGAGAAATTAAAACATTAAATTAAATTAAAACATATTTAAGGATGTGCAGAACAGTTGATGTAGTGCAAACAGAAAATGACTCAGATGTCTTTAAATGGGTATATAGGTGAACAAAATCTATAAAAGTAGATTGTAATCTCAGAGGTCACAAATTCAAGGCCATCCTCAGCAACTCAGTGAGACCCAGATGGGAATATATCTCATTTGTTAAGTGCCCCTAGATTAAATCCAATACAATAAAAGTAATGAACTATTTATGTATGCAACTAACTGGATGAACCTAAGGGTATTGTGCTTACTGAAAATGATTAATTTCAAAATACTGCATAATGTTTTGTTCCATTCATACAACACTTTTAAAATGACAAAACTACATAGATGCAGAACATCGAATCTCTATTTTGATTGCTGATTTGTACATGGAAAACAGTAATATACCAATTTAATTTCCTGGTTTGGAGTTTGTAATGTAAGAAGGAGTTTGCAATGTAAGAAGACATCAGAAGAAGAAGTATGAAAGATTGTAGTCCTCTTCTATTTTTCCAATCTCCTATGAATCTATTTTTCTATTTAATAATTTTAAAAAGTTTTAAACTTGTTTGGTTTATGCTAACTCAATTGAAAATTTAAAAATTCAATTTTCTGTGTTTGTGAATATTCTGTTGCTGTTATGTAAGCCCAGAAAGCATGACATTTTTACACGTAATTACTGCTTGGAAAATTTGATACTTCTTAAAGGGTGCTAACATTTCAGAGCAACCCAGTTGATCTGGGCTTGTCTCTGGGGAAAGAAAAACATGTGCTGGAGCTTGTCATGGTACTGGATGCCAAAATAGAAGAGCTCAAAATTGTGACATCTTCATGGGTTTTAAGAGACTTACATAGGCAACCTTTTGCTGAGAGCCATAGCCAAATAGGAATGATGCATGGCATTTTGGGTTGAAAGGTGACCCTGCTGAGGGATTAGGGTGGCTCTGGGTTTAGGGTGGATCCTGCTGGGAATAGGGCGGCTCCAGGTTTAGGGCGGATCCTGCTGGGAATAGGGCGGCTCCAGGATTAGGGCGGATCCTGCTGGGATTAGGGTGTATCCTGCTGCCTCAGGCACCCGCTCCTTTGGAGTTCCCCTTGAGTTCTTGAGGGGTTCTGAGAGAATTGGTGCATGGAGCTGAGTGGAGGCAGGGTGTTCACGGGAAGTGTGAGTAGAGTATCGGTGAGAGTTCAGGAATAAAGAGTTGCTGTTTGAATCTGTAGAGTGTCGGTGAGAATTCAGGAATAAAGAGTTGCTGTTTGAATCTACAAGGCTTTGTGGCGGCTCGGTTATTTTGTGCCCAGCCAGACTGTGGCATTTGGTGGCGCATACGGGGAACGCCTGAAGCTTGGGGGTAAGTGAAATTGCTTGCCCCTGAAGGAACAACAACAACAACAAAAAATGGGTGACCATTTCAAAAAACAATATGTTCTTGTTTTGATTTGTTTTGTTTTTATTTCAAGTTGCCTGTCCCTAGAACTTTCTCAGGCAAACTGGGGAAAATGGTTGGCTCAAGGGGTTTGAAGTTGTTCGCCCCCGAGAAAGAGAAATTGTTAGAGGAAGGAGGCACCCCAGTAATACCAAGAACAGTTAGGGCATATGTTGATACAGTAGAAAAATGTAGCCCATGGCTTTTTAAAGAGGAGTTGTTAAATATATCACAATGGGACCAGGGTATCCTGTAGAAGGATTTTTCTTCAACACAAAAGAGATGGCTAGTTCTGTTTACTACACTTGTCTAAGATCTTGGTTTTTACAGATATCTGATTAATTTACAAAGCTAAAGTGTTAAAACATCAACCAAATATAAAAAATGATGTTGAACATCAACCAAATATAAAATCAAGTACTCTTTACTTATTAAGTTCCATAAGGTAATATATTTAAACATTATGTGTGTTTTCATAAATTGGTAAATGGAAACAAAAGTTTAATATTGCTTTGTGTCTGTGTCTTTGCTAAAACAAGGTTACTAAGAGTTAAGATTCTATCAGGTGTAATTTTTATACAAAGAGTATAAGAAGTTTCAGTTGGGTTTCAATTATAGTATTATAGTACCATAAAAAACATGAAAGTATTTCATCTTATTAAAGTGGAGTAATTTGTCTAAATTCAGAAATTTTATAAGAGTTGTTTCAGAATGTGAATTTATAAAAAGGGTTAACAGCTAAAAAAGAAATATAAAAAGATTAAAGATGTGGAAATATGTTTTAGTATGAAAGCTGAAGAAAAAAGAAGTGTTTTTAGATGAGATAATCTTTGTGTGATAAAGTAAAAAGTTGTAAAATGCATAAGTAAGTTGCGAAAGGCTTTAAAAGGTTAAATTAAAGGTGGTTAAGATGCCTTCATGGTGGAGGAAAGATTGGGTCATTTGAAGCCTAGTTAATCTTAAAAACATTAAGTTGCGAAAGGCTTTAAAAGGTTAAATTAAAGGTGGTTAAGATGCCTTCATGGTGGAGGAAAGATTGGGTCATTCGAAGCCTAGTTAATCTTAAAAACATTAAGTAAGTTGCAAAAGGCTTTAAAAGGTTAAATTAAAGGTGGTTAAGATGCCTTCATGGCGGAGGAAAGATTGCATCATTCGAAGCCTAGTTAATCTTAAAAACATTAAGTAAGTTGCAAAAGGCTTTAAAAGGTTAAATTAAAGGTGGTTAAGATGCCTTTGTGGCAGAGGAAAGATTGCGTCATTCGAAGCCTAGTTAATCTTAAAAACATTACTTAAAAAAAGCCCATGAAAATGGAAAGATAATAGGATAAAAGCAATTTGGATAAAGAAGATTAAAAATTTGAAGTGGAAAACTTTAAAGACAGAAGTACAGAAAGGTAAAAAAAAGATAAAGAAGATGTAGGAAGATATAAAAGATGTAGAAAGACAAAAATTTTAAACCCACAAAATAGGAAGCAAAAAAAAAAAAAAAACTAGGAGAAAAAAAAAGCAACTAAGGGTGAATGTACAAACCTTAGAAGAAAACTAGAAGATAGAAACAAGATAAAAAATGGTTAAAAATGTCAAATAAAGGTATTTTAGATAAAAAATACAAAAGCTAAGACAACTATTAGATACAGACATTCAAGATAGAAAAAGGTACAAGAGAGAAGTTTACAGTCAAATATTGGATAAAATAAAAGGAGATTATTAGTAATTTTTTCAAAAAGCCCATCAACTTTAATTTCTGGTGGTGCAGAAATTAGAAGTCTCAGATGAGGGTGTTTAAATTTATAGACAAGAGCCAATTTAGAAAATGTTAAACTAGAAGGAAATTGGTTTAAAACCACATCAAAAAATTAAAAGGACTAAAGTAATTCTAAAAACTAAGGCAAAATGCTTTTGGAAGACTTGAATTTAAAAGGATCTTTAAGTTTCCAAATGATATATATAGGATATTTTGGAACATCATCCCTGAAGAAAAAATCAGTTAATGTTTTACTTAACAGGAATCCCATACAATCCACAGGGACAAGGCATAGTTGAAAGAGCTCATTAAACTATTAAAATGTATTTATTAAAACAAAAAGAGGGAATTGGAAAGGGGTATATATCCCCCAAAGATAAACTTAAAATAACGCTTTTTACTCTAAACTTTTAAAATTTGGATTCATCAGGACTTAGTGCTGCGGAAAGACATATGTATCCAAAAAATGTACATAAACCTAAGGTACTTTGGAAGGATATTTTAACAGGACAATGGAAAGGTCCTGACCCAGTGATTGTCTGAAGTCAGGGTTCTGTTTGTGTGTTTCCACTGGGAGAACAGCAGCCGATTTGGATTCCAGAGAGACTAACCAAAGCAATTTCTACAGACCAAAAAGAAGATGATTTGACTCAAATCCATAACAGCTTATATTCAGAGCTCCAGCTTGGCTATTCTTACATCTGTGACTGATTAACCAGGATGATTTTTTCAATATCTATTTTATTATTGCCTTTTCCCACATCATAAAGTTCTATTTTATTTTTTGAGCTCATATAAACCTAGGTTAATGTTTTTCTGATCAGTTTTATTTTTTGACTGTGGAGTTTTTAAACATTGCAATGGAGATTTCACCTGTGTAAAGCTACAAGGCCTTTACTATTGTCTTATGTGTTGTATGTTTGTGTGCACTCTTGTGTTTTGTGTTGTATGTCTGTGTGTGCGTATGTCCATATATCATATATGAGAGGCGCTCATGAAAAAATGGATCCGAATTTTTTTTTATTCACGTGATTTTAATGGTTTAATTTAAATTGGATAAACAGCTGTTGAGAATTGTTTTAATATGTGAACAAATAATGAGGTTAACAGATCTGTTTGTCTACTTTCACCTTTCCTTTTCATTATATTTAATAATTCTGTTCAGGATAATGTCAATTGTTCAGAAAATTGTTTTCTTAGTACCTGTTGGAATGTTACATAATTTCTTTTTAGCATCATTGTCAGAATTCCTATCTTCATCCCAGTGCCGGTGAAGATAAAGATAAAACCAAACTACAGCTTCTTTGATAGCTATCACAGTAAACTGTATAAACTGATGCATCAATGAATAATAACTCAACAAGTAATGCTCAATCAAGGAGTCGATTTACTTTGTGAGGAAATGGACATATTGATAGATTCCTCTGCTTTGAACTGCTTGCAGAACTTGCCTGGGCTATGTATCACTTGTATGCATTGTGAACTATCTGTTGGTGCAGCGAGTTGTGGTAATGCTGGGGTATCTTTGCTGTTGGTGTCACCAGTGGTACAATTTTTCCAAAGGAGCTGTCAATTGGCTTGGTGTCGTGGCATTTCTGTATCCTCCTCCTTTATGCTAGTGATGGTCTAAAATTTGGGGGCCAACAGAGGTGAGGCAAAGAACCTCACCCCCCCACTGGCACCAAGGCCAAATTTGGGGCCAACAGAGGTGAGGCAAAGAACCTCACCCCCCCACACACTGGTACATAGGCCTATCCACAAGTATGGCTGCATGCTGGACCGGTAGTCAGTGATGGGTATGATCCAATTGCAGTGGTACCAACCTAAGACAGGAGGCTGATGCCTAGAGGTCAGCTCATCTGATGACGGGTAAGAACCATATGTTGAATTGGACAAACTAACAGGCACGGTCCCTAAGCCACATTGCTTGTTGTTTAATTAAACAGAAGGCGGGGAGATGCTGAGAGCCATAGCTAAGTAGGAATGATGCATGGCATTTTGGATTGAAAGGTGACCCTGCTGAGGGATTAGGGTGGCTCTGGGTTTAGGGTGGATCCTGCTGGGAATAGGGCGGCTCCAGGATTAGGGTGGATCCTGCTGCCTCAGGGGCCCGCTCCTTTGGAGTTCCCCTTGAGTTCTTGAGGGGTTCTGAGAGAATTGGTGCGCAGAGCCGAGTGGAGGCAGGGTGTTCACGGGAAGTGTGAGTAAAGTATCAGTGAGAGTTCAGGAATAAAAAGTTGCTGTTTGAATCTGTAGAGTGTCGGTGAGAGTTCAGGAATAAAGAGTTGCTGTTTGAATCTACAAGGCTTTGTGGTGGCTCAGTTATTTTGTGCCCAGCCAGACTGCGGTAACCTTTTGAGAAATTATTTTGCTGCTACTGAAAGTCATTTATTCCAAAATGAAATTAATTTAACATTTACTCTTGCCATTATATAATTTTTTTTACAAGCATGTGATTTCTTTTAATGGTCAATAAGAAATTCTCAAAAATATACATTGTGTGTGTGATTATTTGTTTTTATTTCTACATTTAAAGTATAATAATCCTAAAATTGTATTTCCAACCAGAAACACATAATGGGACTTCACACATAATAGGAAGTCTGGATCATAACCTAGATATGGGTAAAATAGGAAAGATGATTAAAAATTGTTAGTAGAACCAGAATTATGTAAAGTCTGGAGAGATGAGGCTTTTCCTGGAAAATTAATGGTAAGAAATATCATAGAACATTCTCTTTACTACTTTTTAGGTGGATGCCATCTAAAAATAGTAGATAAACTTAGAGGTATATTTAAAATAGTTTTAAGATTGTGTTAATCACCAAAGGTCTAGTCTTTTGTATCTTTCAGTAGATAAAACCTGAGAATAACTGCATAAACCATTATTGTTTTTGTTAGTGACATTAGAAACAATTGTTTGAATAGCCAGGAAAAGTTACATGACTAAAGGAAAAAAAATATTGGCTAGGAGTAAAAAGCATAATTCAAAAGGCAGCATTGCTTAATGATTAACTTAAAGCCTTTTTAGAAAAAACCTGCAGTAGATTACAGCAAAATCTGTGGGGAACTTAAAAAAAGTGGCAAGCTAAAAAATTTCTACTTGCTGAATAATGCTCAAATAGTTCTAACGTGCAAGAAGGTTATCCTATGATCGCCCAAGAGATGAATGTTAATCTTATTTTAAATTAGAAATCATGGACATAAGTAAGTTAGCAATTCAATTAGATATTGATATTTGTTTATTAATTTTATTTGATAATTTATAGAAAAAGAACTAAGTGAAAATAATTTCAATAAGATATAAGATTTGTCTTAATGCATACATAGAAGCAAATCTATGATGTAAACATTGTGTCCTGAATGTATCAGCAGACCTGGAGTCACCATCAATAGTGTGACCCCCTAAAAGAATGTGTCTCTTGATTTCAATTTGTGTATTAATTGGCTGCAAAAAAATGTTGTTTTTTATTTTAAATTTGATTAAAAATATTTAATTCTTAGTGTTTTAGTAAGTGTTTTCACTGCTGTGACCAAGAGATTTGACAAAAACAATTTTAGAGGAGGAAAAGTTTATATGGGGACTCACAGTTTTAGATGTGTCAGTCCATTGAAGGCCAACTCCATTCATTGGGGATCTAAGTGAGGCAAAAGGATATCATGGTGGAAGAGTGTGGTGGAGGAAGGCAGCTCAGCACACTGCACCAAAAAGCACAGAACTCTGCTCAACAAGGAAAAAAATAGAAACCCCAAAGTCATGCACTCATAGACCCACCTTCTCCAACAACACCCTACCTGTCTACAGTTACCCGCCAAGTTAATCCCAACCAGGGGATTAATGCACTGATCAGGCTAAACCTCTTATAACCCAATTATTTCATCTTAAACTTATTTGCATTGTCTCACACATGAGCTTTTAGGGGACACCTATTATCTAAAACATGACACTTATCTTTTTAAATTAATATTTAAAGGAATGAGAAATAAGCTTGGAAATTTGTTGTTTGACATAAATGGATACTGATTTAGACAGAGAAAAATGTATTATATTAATAAAATTAATATTAAATAATAAAATTAATATTGATTAATTTTCAATTATTGAAATTACTCTTTTGGGGGATAAGGGTACTAGGGATTAAATTCAGGGGTCCTCTACCATTGCACTACATTCCCAGGTCTTTTCTATTTTGTACTCCAAGACAGGGTCTCACCAAGGTGCCTAGGCCCATCTGGAACTTGTGATCCTCCTGCCTCAGCTTCTTGGTTAGCTGGAATCATAGGTGTGCACCACCATGCCTGGTTTGAAATTATTATTATTTTTTCAATGGAGAAGTAAAAATGTAGGACAATGGCTAAACCATGGGCTAAAAGAATTATTGCTTTGCCTGATGATAAACAGTGGTTCTTAAAGTTGGTTTACTTAACAAAGACATTTGAAGGGAAACCTCTTTGTATGAAAGTGTAAATATAAAAACTTTCAATGGGTGTCCTAAAATTGGAGCAGAATTAAAAGTGTGAGTTGAGACGCGTTCACTTTATTGACAAGGAACTTTCTAAGAGTGATAAAAGCCATTATAATCTATTAATTATTTTTCTTCCTTCAAAAGGCCTGTCAACTATTTTTTACTGTAAGACAATGAAAGAGACAGCCTTACAATAGTTTATATGACACAAGTCCTTTGATCTTTCAGTTAAAAGATGTTTAACAAAATTTCTCCCAGCAGTCATCTAAAACACTTGTACCATCTCTTTGGTAATGTTCTGTTCATCAAGACTTAGTGATTATGCTTATAAATTTTGCAAACCAAAGATAAAAGCATTTCAATTTGCATGCACATTTCCCTGGGTTTAGGTTCTCAAAATACGGTGACATAATAAATTGCCATACAGTGTAAACTCAGGTCAGTCCAATTTTATGAAATAAGTAAATTCAGCCCAGCTGTGATTAAATAAGGACGCAGGGAGGAAAACCTTTTTATTTTATTTTTTTCCTAGTAGCAAGTGATTAAAACCCTTCAAAATCTCATTAATTTATTTAATCTATTGGCTGGCACTTTCTTAAGTGTTTTGCATTAGTGAACAAAAGAGACAAAAATCCCTGTGTGTTTATGTTCAAGTTAAAACCCCTCAAATACTAAGCATTTTGCAATGTCCGTATCTTAAGAGATTGTTGGAGACAATTAGATGGTTATTTCTTTTCTACACATTAGAAAAGACTTGGTGGAAACGGTCAAGAAACACTGCTAAAGATGCTAACTTTTCTAATAGCAAGTTAGTTAAGGAGATCAGAAGACTGTTTGGGTAAGTGGAATAAATGAGCTGATACAATTGGGTGACCTTCAGAGATACCCGGGTGGAGCACATCTGTCTGGGGGAGACTGTTGCCAGGAAGTTTCTGTTTTGGTTTGGGTCCTTTCCATTAGACAGCAGTGGGCTAACACAGGATATTCTTGTTCTTAAGATCTCTTTCCCTGGGCTCCATGCAGCTCATCTCTTTTCCATTCAGAAGAGGAGGGCTCAGGGCTGGGGATGTGGCTCAAGTGGTAGTGCGCTCCCCTGGCATGAGTGGGGCACTGGGTTCAATCCTCAGCCCCAAATAAAATAAAATAAAGATGTTGTGTCCACCGAAAACTGAAAAATAAATATTAAAAAAATTCTCTCTCTTAAAAAAAAAAAAAAAGAGGAGGGCTCAGAGTAATTAAGTTTCACCTTATTATTATTATTTTTTTTCTGGTGATGCAGACTGAATCCAGGACCTCACACATGCTGGGCAAGTGCTCTATCAGTAAGCCACATCTCCAGTCACCTTCTTATAATCATTTCATTTCTTTTTCAGGAAAATATATTTGCACAGAAGCAATAGGGTATTCTTTATGATCACTTACTCTCTCTTTGCATATATATGTGTGTGTATGCATAATTTTGTGTAACTTTTTAAGTTCTAGAGATAGTATTGCTTTTTAATTATGTGCCTATTTTTTAATTTTAATTGGAGACAATTTGATTTCCAAGGTATCTAATTTTGCCCTTATCTGGCACATGAAGTAATGGGTAATTTATTATATTTATCATACTATCAGGCCAAATTTTAGGTTTTGGGGACAGTGTCAAAAAAAAAATAAGAAGCACAGAGAGAAAGGAGGGGAGCAGTCCCCACCTCATCACCTTCTCATCTTTTTAAGCCCCTCATAGTGAGGTTGGTCCTCTGATGGCCTTCTGTTAGTTCTAGCTCCTGAAAATGTCCCAGAGGAGAGCTTAAGCTGCACTGACCACCTAATGCTTCAGCTTAGTGGTGACTTCAAATGGGTTGCCTACAAATGGGTCCTCACTGTCTAGAGGCAAGTTTATGATCTCAGCTTTTCCTTTTGCCGATTTCCTTTCCAGGACACTTCATTTCTACTCAAGTCCCTAGAGTCAGTGTCCAGAGTTGCTTTAAGAAGAAATCTCCTTAAGGATGACCGCTTGACTCCTGAACACTGTCCACTTGGGAGTCCTTGATGTGGTGCCTTTCCCAGGCCCTGTTTATGTCAGGGAAGCTTAGTGCTTACTTTTACTGAGAATGATACCTCATAAATTCCTTTTGCTCCAGCTTCCTGGGCTACTTTGCCAACTTCTTTTAGATAAGATAATATACCAGGTCTCAGCTCTTCCATTGGCCAGTGATCTCCTAAGGAAATCTTCATTTCTAATGATTTGTCTCCTAAATGTTAACAGGTAGAGACTAACAGATTATTGCACACCTACCCATAACTTCCTTCTAAAAATACTGTGGATGCTTCTTTGGCTTTCATTACAAATATGCTATTTCACTCCAGATGCCAAATTAGACAACCCTTCAATCTTAAACAAAATTTTGAGCAATGATTAAAACAAAAATATTATGATTCAGGCTAGATAATTTGGTACTATTTTGAAATTGATCAGAACTAGGTAGGAAAAATAAATCTGCAGATTCCAACTGGCTGGATTAAATTTGTTTAATAATTCTTATAACATTGGCATGAGAAAATAGTTTAATTAGAAAATAAATTTAAAAAGAAACTGGTGGTGGAGCACAATTAAATATGTCATTTAAATTGGAAATAATTGCTATGGTTTGAATGTATCTCTCCAAAAGTCATGTTGGAATTTAATGTCCAATTCAATAGTAGGAAGAGGTGGGGCCTTTAGGAAGTGATAAGATCATGAAAGCTCCTCCCTCATGAATTGCTAGTCTTCTTTGCCATGTAAAAACATAGCACTTGCCCCTTCCATCATGTAAGGGCACAGCAATAAGGCACCATCTTGGATATAAAGAACAATTCTCACTAGATACCAAACCTGCTAGCACCTTGATCTTGAACTTCCCAGCCTCCAGAACTGAAAAAAGTATATTTCTGTTCTCTATAAATTGTCCAGTTTTCAGGCAATTTGTTAATTAGCACAAATGGACTAAGACAATGCTTCAAGTGAAATGCTCTCATTTATTCTTGAGTACATATACGTTATACAGCGTTGAAACTTTTCTGTGATTCTTTTGAAGACTGAGAAGGTCAGGATTCAGTTGATGCTAGTTAAAGATTGCTTAGCTAATTATTGGTTTTACCTTAAACATCATGTCCTACATACAAAATTGATACAAAAACAGCAGCCATCAAAAGTAGAAAATGTTTTTCCAAAGTGAGCCTTTTTCACAACTTCTTGAATTTGTTAAAACCATATAAATTAAGAGTAACGATTTTTGAATAACAACATTGAAAGGCAGAATCAAGAGAAATGCTCAATGAGAGGAAAATAATCATGCATAAACCATAACAAAACAAAATACTGTTCCCTCTTTTCTTTTTCTTGTCCTTTTTTGGAGAAGAGCTTAAGCCAGGAGTCTGAAGAGCCACCTGTTTTTGAAACCATCATCGTGACACATTATTTATTCTAATTATTATCTTAATGATTTAATTTTTTCTTTTGTAATTAGAAATCATAAAGCCTTCCTGTAAGTTTGTTCTAAGTAGCAAGCAAATCATGAATACAGATGTGCTTTGCAAACTTTAAGTCAGAGCTGCATATAGAACATTTGTACACAGAAAGAGGACACAAACATTCAAGCAAAGATTCAGATTTCATCCCTGTAAGCCTGGCAGTCACACAGAATTCTCAAGTCTCAGGTTTCTCACCTCTCAAGAGATTGTTCTGAGTGACTTCTAAATCTGGACTCTTCCCTAATTGCTAGACTTCTCCATGGCTACATAGGAATTTTTTCCCCTCAATATTTGTCAATCTGACCTCTAAGATTCATAAGGACCATTGGCATATGAATCTGATATTAAGTCTTGTGATTTTATTTCCACTGAGACAAAGATTGTTTCCTGTGATAAGAAAAATTTGTGGAGTAAAAACAATAGAGTGCAGTCATCATTGGCACTTGCCTGAAGGACCACCCATTTTCTTTTTAATTTTTTTGACAATGTAATGTTCGTTTTTTAGAAGGAGTATATTTTTTGAAGCAAAATGGTGCTATGCTAGAAATTTGAATCTGCTGAAAAATAATTTACCTTATTTCATCATGTAAATGAATATTCATTTCAAAGAAAATGTTTACCGAACTTAATTAGCAGCTAAGAGGGCACAGGGTAATGTCAGTGTAGGAGGAACTGTATGGCATTGTATGGGGCTGGCAGCAGGAAGTCAGGCAGATTGGCTTAAATTCTACTATCTAGCAATATTCTAGGAGAAGCTAGATTGAACTGTGTATACGTGTGAGTTTAGATTTTATAAGACTTTTAGATTTACTAGTTCATTATAGAAAAGAAAGAACATACAAATATTCTCAGTATATATAAATGCCACAGTGGCTGTTTCCAAACTTGTTTCATAGCTTCCAGTGGCTGGAGGAAATTTCAACAGCAAGTGATTGTTTATCAGCAAATGTGCTTAAAAATAATTTTAAGAATCATTTTTGGGAAGGTAGGTACTCTTTTTTAGATACAGATATTTTCTCAGGATGATTTGCAGCCTAGTTAAATCACCTAGGTAAAAGTATATCCTCTTTTAGGGCAATATTAGCAAAATGAAATATCATGTTCACTGTTTTCATATAAAAACAAATAAAGTTATGGATAAATTTTGAAATAGTGAATTACACAAAGCATTATTATATTCTTATTTTTGGCTTTGGGACCTAAAGTAACACAAAAAAGTTAGATGAGTGGCTGGAATATGAACATACCATACACATACACAGAAATTCACACAAACACACACACCACATAAACACAAAAGCTTTACTCAACACACATAAAACACACACACGCACGCGCGCGCGCGCACACACACACACACACACACACACTCAAGCACCCTTTTCTGCATTATTCTAATTCCTTTCTGAGATCAGCTAGTAACATCAGTAATCGCCTGTGACATAAAATTTTTCCTCTCAAAAGTCTATTAGGAAAACATCTATAAATATGTTCCTAATCAAATATTTTTGTGAATGTTTATAATTTCTTTAAATCCAGCAATGATGACATAATGAATGATATGTATTGGGGAAGAAAATGCCCACCCAAAGTAGAAAAATCACCAGTTAAAAATCACAATACATCAAAAAATATTTTTCAAGGATGATTTTCATTTCCTGACAGACTTTTCCATAAAAAACTATAAAATATTTTAAAAGAAAACAAAAGAGTACTCAATGTTTTAGTTTCTTCAGTTTTACAATTTCTGGCATTGGACTAGACACTAGCTATTTTTTTAGCTCTAATATTCTATGATTTTAGTCAACCTAAAAAGACATTAAAATGGTCCCACTGGTTCATTCAAATGATAATAGAAAAAGAGGCTTAAAATTGTGAAGACTGGCAATATAACTTTTAACTTACAGACAGCAAAGTTAAGTTCCAGAGAAGAAAAGTGACTACCCAAGGTGACTACCCAATGATGACATCTATTCAGTTATCATCAAAAGTCACTGCTTCCAAATCTGCCTGGTTATCAAATATTTTGCATTGCTTTGTTTTATTAAAGACTCCCACTCTCCACTCCTAGAAATTTCACTTTAATAATGGGGGTGGGGGCAGAGATCAGGGATTTCATTTTTAAAAGAGATCTTCACTATTCTGATTTGCAGGTAAAGGTAGGACCACAGATCATGCCAGACTGTCTGGGGTATAGGGATGGAGAGGAACAGATATGTACACAGTACTTGGGCACCATTGTCAACAGCAACATTTCATGGCCCAGGGTAGCAATTTTCCAGTGTTTTCCTCCCCTCTTGTGGAAAAGCATATAATTAAAGTGATATCACTTGGTATATAGGTTCATTTTCTTTTATATATTTCCTGTGGGGAAAGATATTTTCTGAAGGAAACAAGAATTAGGAGAATGAATCTGTAGCCCTTACTTACCATAGGATCCAGCTCACATTCTAGAAGTTTAATTCAGCTATTTACTCATAACACATGAATCTAGCCATCACCATGGTACAGTCTTGAGCCTTTTAAGGCAATTGTGACTTACAAATTATTTACTTTACCTCAGGGCATGGTATAATAAAGTAAATTCCTCTAAATGGTTAGAATATCATAAGAATAAGACTCTGAATACATTGGTCATAAGACTATCTTAACATTTTTTGGCAACAAAAAGCTTAAATAAAATTAATATCTAACTAATAACAAAAACCGCTTCTAAAATCTTCCATGTAGAATTCCAAGCACTTCAATATACCTATTTCTGTGAGTTCTCAACACAGATTTTATGTGTTCACTGTATGGAAATTGTAGCCAAAATACACATTTCTGTTCCTTTTACTCCTATGGAGGCCAAAGTTTAGTTTAAGGCTTTTTTTTTTTTTTTGGTAGTACATTCTAAGAAATATATTACAATTCAGCTCTCAATGAAATTATTCCTGGTCTTACTTTTTTTTTTTTTTAAAAAAAGTGAATTAGTCTTTTATCTATTAGTTTTAGGGAAAAGATTAGGGAAAAAAAAACTTACCTCTAAATGTGTATGAATCCAGATAAAGCAGCTGAACTAAAAGCTTACTTCAATTTCAAGAAAAGGTAAAATTCAACATGATTTAATTTCTTTTTGCATCCCATTTAAGGAATATTACTGAGGTTGACAAAATAAATTCATTATTTAGTCCTGTCATTCATGAGGCAGTCTTATTACACTGGCTCTGAGAATCAAGTATACAGTTAAAGCCATACAAGACTACCAAGCAATGTATAAAAGCATTTATGAGCATTTTATGTTTGCTTTAGAAGGTTTATCTGTTAAATGTGTGACATTTTTATTTAAAATAATAATCAAGAAAGTTAATACTATTAATTTATCCTAATATGGGTTAAGAAGCCATTTATGAGCTGTATTTAGAAAACTACCAATGCTAGATATGTGTATAATTCTTATTTTTCAATGTAGTTGTGGGCCAAAGGAGTGGTTGATTAATGTATGAACCTCAAATCCTTAGGCGATACCTATTAAAAGGTATACAAAATAGTACTGTATATTTTCAAAACTTTTAAATAAACACGAAGAATACATAGGTATACATGTTATAATTTCAAAGTCAACACGAGCACATACGTTTTTCTTATCTAAATACATACTAGAATGCTTCCTATTACGACACATGCACCTACAAACACAGGGCCATGCACAAAACCTTGCTTTCTGCACTTGCAAGAAAGTTAGAATATACAATATTGTACATTGTTTCAACTTAACCATATTGGAAAATTAATGAAGATGGCATTAAAAAATTCTGACCTAAGAAATCAAAATATGAGGAGATAATTATTCCATAGATTAAAAACACTGAAGACTGATGGAAAGTTAAGATTGAAATTGCTTGTCCCAGTGATCTTGAACGATACAGAAGAGAACAGGATTGGCTGTAAACACTCAGAATGTTCAGTTTGGCAACTGGGACTAGAAGTTTTGTAATCTAGCAATCCAGACTAGAGACTTAGACCATCGGTGCCTCAGATCTCAGAGAAATGGTATAGCTCTGAGCAGTTCTTCGCAAGGCAGGTGGTGCTGATGGAGATCTGGATGCCCATCGGGATGGGAGACGGCGATTTGCTGGTCTGGCAGGTCGGGAAAATCCTTTTCCATTTAAGACTTTCACTGCCATGGATTCCTGTGACACAAATGAAGGCATTTATCTCATTACACAACCAACAACATTATGGATTTCTACTATGGGATTAATGTAATAGCAAACTTACAAACAAAGAAAGTTACTGAAAACTGAAGAAGGCATTTGTCTAATATTTGTGGCATGGAGTATTTTAATCAAAATTCCAATTTTAATATGAACTATGGTACTTGATAATCTTTTAGGTCTCCTCACACTGATGAATCATGAGGCAGTTGATGTCTTTTTACAACTAGTTCCATACACTGACTTTTAGTTCCACACATAAAAGAACTTTTCAAGGCACTGTTTTAAGTGATGTTTTGTGCAGACTCACATTCATATGATAAATCCTATAAGAACACAAATCAAATGCTGAGAATGACTGAATCAATCATAGTTAATAACTGAAAAGTTAAAATTATTCAAAGATATTTTCCACATACTTAAAGTAAACCTCAAAATTCTATAAATCAAAAATGTACATTCTGCAAAAATTTTCAAGAGACAAACAACAAATATTTGATATTCCTGATGTTCTTAAATTCACTCATTATATTGGTATTTTTTTTTAAAAAAGATAATGTGCTATTCCCTGGTCTTAAAGACCACATCTTAAATTTATGCTGAGTTACATTTATTCACAAAGAGTCAAGAAGTCAAGAAGATGCCAAACATGTGTCTACATTCTATTTATATGAATGGGCAAATGAACTGAACTTCTAGTCTGCTAGAAGACTATAACTGCTAAATGTGGATGCTGTTCTACCAAAATGTGTAATTTGCTTTCTTACCTCTGTTAACTTTTTCCAATCTATTCCTTGCTTCACTTGCTGTCCCCCACACAAAGATGTCTTTCTCTGCAACTCTTGTTCCATTTGAAGCATTTCTAAATGCTGGCTTGATGTAGCACCACCACTGACATCAGAATTACATTTGGTCCCATTATCCTGGAAACACTTAGAATTTTGCAGTGAAGATCCTGTTAATGTCTCATAGTTTTTCAGCAGCTTTTCCACAACACCATAATTTGACCTGGGGTCAGCTGACCTCGGTCGGCCAGACAGATTGCTTGGTCTCCAGTCATGCTCGTGGAGCATGTTCCGATAACTGCTAGGATTTATGTGTTCCTGCATTTGTCTGACCAGACCTGCTGTGGATTTCTTGGTAGGATTATCAGACCTCTTTTCCATAGGCACAGGCATGTGGGCACTGGCTTTCAGAACACCAGTCACACTCTCACTACCTGATATATCTGATATGTTACCAACAGGAGTCGTTAAGTTATCACAGGGCTTAAGATCCTCAGATAATTTTGAGTAGCTTTGATTTTGCTGTATTGCGCGACAATGTCTATCTGTTCTAAATACAGTTCTGTTAAATTCATCAGTCTTTGCTGCTAACTTTTCATTCCTTGCAAAGCCACACCTGAAACTTCTAGGTGGACCACTGCTCTGTGTCACCAAGGAACTACGGCCATTACCTACGTAAAGATCAGAATGAGATTTAACAGGGTGATCTGGGATCTCCTTTTCAAATTTTGGCATATTGAGGGTAGAGCAGGTTTTCTGAAACCACAAAGAAGAGGGGCTCTTTTCCACACCTATCTCAATGTCACCTGACCACATGCCAAACCCATCTTCATTATCTGAAGGCTTGCTGTCTATTTTGACTCCTGGTGTCAAAGAAGAAAACATCATACCATCTTTCATAGTCTTTCCTTCATTTGGATATGATACAGGCATCTCTTGCAACCTCAAAATGGAATGAAGATCGCAGCTCCTTTCACCTTGACCCTCCTGGGCCACCCAGCTGTTGTAGTCTGAACTTTCCTTCAATCTTTCTTGGGCTTGTTCAGAATATGAGCTGGGAAAATTTCGAGAGGTGCTTCTTGGAGGAGGAATTGGTGGGGTTTGATTCCTTTCCAAATCAATTGTATCAATTCCACATTTTTTCACAGAATTGCTTGGGAGCATATTGGTACAGCTCAGATTCTTTCTATTTTTCTGTTTTTCTTTTTCTAAACTGATTGGAAGAATGCATGGGCCATTTTTGATCAAGTGGTCACCATGAGGTGCACTGACTACATTTGGCATTTCTTGGAGGAAAGAGTCTGACTTCATCCTGAATAATTACAAAACAAGTATATTAGTGATAACATTATTTAAGACTAGCTCTTAAAAGAAAATATGGTTTATACAATGGATTTCTGCATCAGGAAATGGAATCAAAATTTCCTCAAGCATAATATTTATATAAATCCCCTAATTAAAACTTCAAGTCCACTTTATTGAAGAATAAAGTCCACTTCTCAATGTTACATTCAAGGCTCTTAATCATATTCATACATTTTAATCATTTATATCTATGCCACTTACAACTCTATATACTATGTCTCAGGCTATCTTTTCAACCTTGTCTCTTCCATTACCTATATTACCTGCAACTTCATACTAGACTCAAACTAAACTATGTTCTCTTCAGTTTTTGCTACTGATAGTTCCATTTCTATAGCTTTTCTCATGCTATTTCCTTACTTCTCTTTGCCTATGGAATTCTTATTTATTATGTAATGTGACCTCAAGCTTCTACCCTTGATTTTGAAATAATATTTTAAGTAGTAAGAATAAAAGTCTGAATAAAAGCATAGGGATACATGAATAATTCCAAATGGAAGGTCTCACTTGGGCTTAAAAGAAAAGCAAGATTTTTAAAAAGTTTTTAAAAAGCCTAGTAAAGGGCATATAAACAAAGGGAAATATAATAAAAAGAGTGTGGCTATTCAAGGGATAATTGGCAAAGTAGTGTGCAAGGATTTAAAGCAAAGTGGGGAGGACAATGAAAAACTAGAGAGAAAAACATTAGGTCAGAACAAGTTGTAATGTCTTTGAATTTCATATTAAAGATAACTGAACTTTTTTCCAAGGCCATGGGGTGATAATAAGAGCTTTATTTGAGGTGTGGCCTATAAAAGAAAACTGGCACAAAAATCTTTTTGGAGTTATTTAAGTAAAAAGTTAACTACTATAGCAACAATGTGGATTCACAAATAAAAATCACTTCATGCATTTTCAATATTTATATCTATGCAACTTATAAAAGATTACAAAATAGCATACTATAAATTACAGACAAATACCCACTAAAAACGGTAGGAAAAACTAAACAGGCCAACAGAGCAAATTATGTATTAAATACACTTGGCTAAGAAAATATATTTCAAATCAGCACAAAAATTCTCTCTGAACTTCCCAAGTGCTAAAGAAAAATAAGGAAGCATACTGTTGCAGCTTTCCAGGAAGCATATTGTTCTTCGAATAATTCATCTTTGTTTACCATGCAAAGAATTCCAAATTAATTTTAGAATTTGGCTAAAACATACTCTTGAAATTATACACCATTTCTGAAGTGAAATAGCATTTTTGTGGCATGTGTATAGAAATATTTACAATGTGTTATTGTGAAAACTATGTGTTCCTCTATTATGTAAATATTACTTAGAGAAATAAGTGATTCTAGGGCATAAAATATCTGAGCTGAACATCATATAGAATAACCACACCACATTGTTATTAACTCTGACACAAGTTAAAGATGTATAAAACTGGATTATCCTAATTGTATACTCTTGCATGGGCCAAATACTCAAAATGGGGAAAAAACTATATTAGATATAGTATATATACATAATGGAATATTATTCAGCTATAAAGAATGAAATTCTGTTATTTGCAGCAAAATGTTGCATGGATATCATGTTAAACAAAATAAGCCAGACACAGAAAGACAAGTATCACATCTTCTCTCTCATATGTGGAAACAAACAAACAAAAAGATGACCTGAAATACAAAAGTTCTAGGGACTAGGAAGGGTATGCAAAGAGGGGTAGGTTGAGGGAGGGGAGAAGGGTAAGAATAGAAATCAGTTTGATGGACATGACCAATGCACAATGTATGCATGTGTGGAAATATGACAGCGAATGTCATCAGTCTGTATAATTAATAGGTGTTGATTATTATTATTATTATTATTTATTTTTATTTTTTGAGAGAGAGAGAGAGAGAGAGAGAGAGAGAGAGAGAGAGAGAGAGAGAGAATATTTATTTTTATTTTTCAGTTTTTGGCAGACACAACATCTTTGTTTGTATGTGGTGCTGAGGATTGAACCAGGGCCGCATGCATGCCAGGCAAGCGTGCTACCGCTTGAACCACATCCCCAGCCCCAGGTGTTGATTATTATAATAAGAATTTTTCTTCAAGCTGTGATATCTGTGCAAGCACCGCTGTGTAAATAAAACATTCTTTTCCTTTTAAAAAATAAAATTATTTTTTTTATTTTTTTTACTGTTGCTAACATAATAAATTTTTATTTTAGTTCTTATTGTAAAAATCCATATATAATACTTTAAAATTATAGCCATGTATTACATACTATATTCAAAAGAATTTACAAACTATTAAAGACCTGTCAAGTAACATTATATAGAATATTTTAGCATTATCATACTATATATTACATGTCAATATAATCTTGTGAAATACTTGTAAAGAACATAAAATTTCCTTGAGTTTTGCCTTTAGAATTATGTATATTGAAATTAAAGGATACTTGTTAATTTATTATGGAAGGTATACCCTAACTAAAACACCAAGAAAGTAAAGTATTCCTAATACTCAAATTACAAAGAGCATTGGAAGATTCCTTTTTAGAATTAGTGAACAGGAAAATATAAAACTGAAGTATCTATTTTCCATTCAACAATAAAATTTTAATAGCTCATAACTTCTCACTAACAGAATGTAAGGAGGAGGCAGTTTGAGTTCATTAACTAAAAACAATACTGTTTGTGATCATACAACAAAACTAGGTGTACAAGCCTACCTTCTGTGGCTAGACCGCTTTCGAATTTCCTCTTGAAAGCTGCATAATTCTTCACTAACTTTGGCAAGTTCTTCAAGAGCCTTTGCACATACAAGAAACAGGAGGTTAGCACTTTGAAATGTAAATATTTCTTTAGAAACAGCTCACAGTGAATCACATCTTACTTACAGTGCTGAGGGCTCCAGAACCGCTCTTACTCTCTTCTTCAGAAGTCCTGGGGCCTGGCCAGGCCTGGAATTCCTTTTGGTTGTCTGTGGTGGCAGGATCCATAAACCCTACTTTTGCTTTTTTTGTTGCTTTTTGTTCCTTACACAATTGATTTCCTTCACAGGGTAAGCACTGCCCTGATTTATTTTCTTTCTCCAGGCTATCCCTATGATTCATCCCTGTAAATTCACATTGTCCTGAATTGGGGTTGTTTGAAGAAGATTCCAACATTTCTTGAATGGCTTTCTCATGATCTAGACCAATGATCTTAGAGCGTTCATTCATGTTGATTTTCCTCCGAAGCTTTACTTCTTGGCAAAGCTGTAAGAAATAAAAATGGAAACTTTTTTCCCCTTAACTCATTTGTCAATATTCTTGATAACAAGAAACCATTTTGAACTTTCTTTGCCATATTGCTTACTATATACTACCCTGGATGTTCATGCCTACTCCTCCAAACGGTGCCTCTAAAATGTGGATTAGCTGCAACAACTTTGATGAACCATAAAAACTACTCTAAGAAAGGCAATGCATGGATGCAATTTTTTCTTTCTAATCAGAAATTGTCAATGAGAAGTAAATCTGACTCTATACATAGATGCAGAAGCATTGTCACAAAAGGAATTACCTGAATCAACTACTGACCATGCTTTTCTAATTGTTTTCAGAGAAGCAAGAGTTTAACTATCATTAAAGTCATTTATTTTAAACATATGACTATATTTACACACTGACATTTAACTGTCTAAATAGCTGAAAATTATATAGTAAATCAACTCATTCTGTTCCCTAAGTAGGCAGTTGTCAATCAAAAAATACTTCTTTTTATTAACTACATTGGTAATGGCTAGATATCACTGATGTTTTTAATGCCAAGACTATACACATTCTAAAAGAAATTTCTCATTAAGATTTTAAAAAGTGTGATAATGACCCATGTGAAACAATAAAGCTCAAAGGCTTTGATCATCTATTTGTGTTAATGCAAGTCCCAAATTACTTCTTGAGATCTTTGTTAAGTCTGCAGATGCTCAGCTCACTCCTAAAAGGGGAAGGAAGTAGGCTTTTCTTTAGGCTTGACTCTTGGGAAATCTATTCAAATATCCAAAGAGACTGTCAGAAAAATATTAAAGCAAATGACTCCATTTCGCAGCCATCATCAATATCTGCATTACATGTATTATTCAAGGACTTCAACAACAGTTACATTGCTGCTCAATATTTGCCCAACACTCAGTTGAGAAAAGCACTACACAGAGTTGATCCCTGAAAGATACATGGTACATTTATTTTCCTAATGATTATAAATTTAAAAGCACTCATTGTATAAAGCAGCGTATCACCAATTAGCGCTGTGACTCAATTGTTTTGGTATCTATAAAAATAACCTGAGCTGCTGATGGCATTATGATCTGGGTTCACCATGAGGGTGGTTATGGTTTACATATGATGTGTTCCCCAAAAACTCCTGAGTTAATGCAGGAATGTTTAGACGTAAAGTGATTGACTGTGAGAGTTATAACCTCATCTGTCCATCCTAGTTTGAATAGACTGACTGGTAACTGTAGGAAGGTTGGGTGTGGCTAGGTTAGGTGTGTCACTGGGAACCTGTCCTGAAAGGTTCATCTTCCCTGTGACCCTGGTGCCCTGGTTTCTGACCCCACTATAAGCTGAGCAGCTTTCCTCTGCTGGGTTCTTCCATCATGATGTGCCACCTCATCCTGGACCCAGAGCAATGGAGTCGGCCACATGTTCTGGTCATGTATTTTAGTCACAATGAGAAAAGTTCATTAAAAAATGGATATGAAGAAACCATGTTAAATCTAAGGAGGCTGTTGGTGATGTTACCCTCCTTTTGAGAAGTCATGAGTGAAAACAATATTCCTATAGTTTCATAACAAGGGGGAGAAGTACTATTCCTAGGAAATAGGTTAGTTTTTGGTCTCTTGGATGTTGAGGAATATGCAACAGATAGTATTTGCGGTATTTGCTAGAAAGACAGATTTATTTCTGCATTTCACTTCCTTCTGTCTTCATCTTATTTATTTTTGTTTTTGTATACTTGACCATATGTGTAATTTTGAGACATCATATATTCTCTTGGGTCCTTAGCTAGTAAAGAATAACAAATAATATGCTGTAATTAATGGAAAACCATTTGCTTTGTATAAGTGACTTTATCTGATCTAGCACTCAGCACTTGTCAATAGCTTTCTGATCATTCCACCAAAGGAAACAAGCCATAAAGATTGCGATGTGGAAAAAACAAAAAGTTAAAAAAAAATAATATCTAAACAATTCAGAATTTCTATCTGTATTACTCCAAATTTCAAATGATTCAGGCATGATTGTTTTGGCTTTCCAACAGCAAATGCAATGATTATAGATAGTATCAATAGTAACAGAACAGAGATTCATCAGCATCTTTTTTTTTTTTTCAGAGAACTTGAACAGCTTTCTTTATTTGCCAAAATGGGCCACAATTTTGAGCAGCAACCTTCGTCCAATATTTCCAAGATCAACAAAAATGAACATTACAGAATTTTCTGGTCATTAAGAAGAAATATCCTCAAAGGAAAGTATGATCTGTTAAGCTTCTATTAACTGCTGGAGATTAGCTGAAGAGCTGTGCACATATAGAACCTGTATGAATTCACTCCACAATACTGATGTGCAACAAACATCATATTTTGGCTCATAATAGCCAGGATTGCTGAGAAACTCAGTTTCAATTCTTGCTGGGGAGAAATAAGCCCCTTCTCTGCCCTTGGGGAAGCATCTTAATGCCCAATGCTGGATGCTTTCATTAGGTGATAAATCACTTGAAATCTCTGAAGTTATAAGTATATGCCCGAGAGTTTACAATTCTCTAGCATGATTCAAAAATTTGCATCTGATTTATAAAAAAAATTTGTAGTTGTAGATGGACAGAACTTTATTTGTTCATTTATATGTGGTGCTAAGAATCAAACCCAGTACCTCACACATGCTAGGCAGTCCTGCATCTGATTTTCTATACAGATTTGATGATAAATGTTAAACAAATACTGTTGATTATGCTTGTGACATGCTGCAATATTTCCAAGTCCTGATTTCTAAATTTTAGTTTGAAAAAATTGTCTTGATTTGTGATAGGTGAAAACACTAAAATATTTTCCTCCTATTTTTCTTTTTGTACCAGGGATTGAGCCCAGGGTACTTAGCCACTGAACCACATTTCCAGCCCCCCGCCCCCTTTTTAAATTTTCATTTTAATATGGGATCTCGCTAACTTGCTCAGGGCCTCGCTAATTTGCTGAGGCTAACTTTGAACTTGGAATCCTCCTGAATCCAGCTCTAGCCACTGGGATTACAGGCACATGCCATCACATTGAGCTCCTCCTATTTTTCTTAATCTTTTTACCCTAGCTTTGTAGCCTGTAAGAAGGTGTGTGTGTGTGTGTGTGTGTGTGTGTGTGTGTAAAATAAGGGGAGCAAAGTGTTAGTTTCAGGTATTGAAAAGTATCCTTTGGCATTCTTGGTGAACACGTTGTTATCTATAAACATATTCCCAACTATGTAGCTATATATCACAGATAGCCAGACATATATAGCATGTAGCTACTCTGAGGAAAAAATGTTAGAGCTCTTCTCTCTTCCTGATGCAAAAAAGGAGAGTATCTCCGGTAGCTATAGTTCTGCTTATAGCATGTTTAATGCCTGCTGGTTGATAATGGCTAATGTTATCTATATATGGAATCTGTAGAGTTGTTAGAATAATTATACAACAATAACAATTTGACCAGACAGCAAACTGTTTTAACAACATGGCTTAAAAAATTGATTGCATCCCTTAATTATTTTGCTTGGATGCTAGAATTGTTTGATACTGTTACCAACTGAATCTCCCCCAAGTCTTGGGGATCAAGTGACCCATGACTGTCAGTTTCTGATTGAATTAGCATTTTAGATTCTGGTTTGACTTAGGCATTTCTTTGTTGCTCTAACGTCAGTCTCTGGAAAGAGACAGGAGATAAGGGAGCATGCAGAACACATTTTCAAAATATAAAGGGGGGAATAGTAAATTTGTCCTCTAATCTCTTAATCAGATATTTGGTGACTATCTTCTCTCTCGTTCATTTTTTTGTTTTGGCATACCAATTTGATGGTTTGTTTGTAAGTCGTTAGGTGTTATTAGGAAAAATTTAACACTATACATATATAAGGCACTTTTCTTGCAAAGAAAGGCCCAAGAATCTTTTAAAATAATTGTTTTGGTAAGATACATAAAATCATATAAGGCAATACTGTGGATTTTATCAGAATAAAGCAAGATAAGTATAACTAGTTCCCAGTTAGAGCAAGTAGGAATCTATACCAGTGCAAATGCTTGAAGGAAATATTCCAGGCCCAACAGGCTAGGGGTTGTTAATGAGAATGACTGTGTTAGAGTCATGATATGATATGTCATTTTTCATAACTCCTTTCCTAATAAATGTAGCATACCTTACCAGAAAAAAAACTCATGTCCATTATCATTTCCTGTTTGATATGTGACACTCCTTTTTACTATACTAAGTTATCTGATATGTAATTTCCTTTAGTAGACATTACTTATCATTTCAGGAAAGATATTCTAATTGGGCTATATTCTAATGCCCAATTATAATTTTGCTAATATATGTTCACCAATTATGTATTTCTTGCATTTTCTTCTGAGGCTGTGATATTTAAAAACTCATGCAGAATACATATATCACTTTGGACATTAAACCTCTCTGGCCAGAATATGGTAGATTAATACATTTTTGAGTGACTTTTCAGGGTCATACTTTTCATGCAAGACTATAAAATAAGCATAGTCCCTAAGATGCCATTAGGTAAGCTTATGCTATTTTTAGTATAGTAAATGCCAGTGAGACATGCAATCTCTTTGGTGGAATAAGGAAAATAAAAATGGTTTCTAATATAAAACAAACTTCAACAAAAATTTGATCCTGAGCTTGAAGTTTACAGTATATTCAAAACAAATCAACTTGTACCTCTTCTATCTTCTTCTGCATGATCTTCCATTGACTTTCCCATTCCTTTCTTTCATTGTCAAACTGGTCCAGTAATTCCATCTTTTCCTTATGCCAGCTAGTTTCTGTGTTCTCCCACTGCTTATGCAGGTCCATGGCAACCGTGTGTCAACGAAGAAGTGTTTCTGCTCGTCTCCGCCTTCTCTTAACTGTTTCTTGGAACCTTGGAATTGTTTTATTTGAAGCAGTCTCACTTGCCTTTAAAATAAAGCCTAATATAAACAACAAGAGAGAGTTCCAAATTCATATGCTTTTTGGAAACACATTTTATCATTTTATCAAAGGGCCATTGATGTAAACAAACTATAGGAAAATTGGACTCAAAAGAAGAAGTTATAAAAATTTGCTTAAGAGGAAAAGAACACAGTCAATAAAGTAATAACTATTGTCCAAAGATTTTTTTTTTCCATTTTGGGGACCAGACAGCAAAATTATAGTGGACAAGATGGTTAAATGCACATGTAAGATATAAATAGGCCCTTAATTAACTACCTAATCTAAAAATAGAGTATTTTGTAAAAATCTAAGCTTTTAAGTATGAAATTCAGCTCTATGATCACATGTACATAACTGTGGCAGATTCTGCTACAACAGAATAACTCTGTTCTGATGCAACCTGGTTATATACTTGTGATTCAGAGTCTTGAGCCAGTGCTAAACTATAGTCTCTTCTGTATTTAGATCAAGCCATGCCAAATGTGCTCACTCTACCAACTGAGACCTCAAAGTTGGCTGTCTATTTGGAATACAGAAGTATAAATAAGAAAGCAACTTAAATCATAAAAATATCATTATTTTACCTCATCGAGTATGAACTTAAAGCATCAAAACTATCCTGTGAGATGTATGTTAAAACTAATTCAAAATTTCATCTCATAGGCTATATATTATAACCTGTTTAGAAAACTGAATAAAGAGAACTGAAGGGAACCTTTTGCTCAGTTTGCAGAGAATCTTCTAGTCCATAAAGTAGTAACTGAAATAATTAAATTTTTAACATTCAGGATATGTACATTTAGGGTTTGAAGATACAATTTAAAGTACCAGATATGTAACTTTGTTATAAGTCATCTAAAATATCTGAGATTTAGTTTATTAGGATTAAAATGAGGGACATTCACAGAACTGTTATAAATACTGACATATTGAATGCAAGGCAATGTGAAAAACTTTTCAAATTTCCTTAATTATTTTGCCTTAAAATATTGCTTTGATTTCACTTGAAAGTAATCTTATTATCAAACTCATTTTTTTATATTTATTTTTTAGTTATAAGTGGACACAATATCTTTATTTTATTTTCATGTGGTGCTGAAAATTGAACCCAGTGCCTCATGCATGCTAGGCAAGTGCTCTATCTCTGAGCCACCACCCCAGCCCTCTAAAAAAGTATGTTTTAAATATATGAATCTGTTTAAAATAATTAAATAATTAAGCCTACAAGAGATTTAGGGCTAGGGGTAGCTCAGTGTAGAATGTGTGTTTAGCACATGGAATCTCTGAGTTCAATCCCCAGCACCCATCCCCCTACAGAAATGTAATTCTTCAATTTACCAAGCCATTACCAAAATGCCATAACGTACTAATATCTACTTATGTTAATTATGGACAAAGTTCTCAATAGTCAATATTCAATGAATGCAGGCATTGCAGAATTAAGCCGATGTAACCAAGCACCAGGCACAAGTTTATATTCATAGGAGATATATGCACATTTCATGTCCCAAATATCAGCTAAACATCAAAGGCTAATTTTATTTCTGTCAGACTCTTCTGTACATACATATCTGAGTGGTAAATGGTTTTAAATATATATGTGTTTATACATATGCAAACACACACACACACACACACACACACACACACACACACACACACCGGACTGTAATCTATCAATATATCACAACACACTATGAGGATTAAAAAATGTTACTTCTATATGCAGAGTTCTACCTCCAAAAGCACCCTAGTAATACTAATAATATTGGGAGACATATTCTCACTCTTCTCCCAAACTATTTGCTATAGACACTTGGTGAATTTTACCTATTTCTTTGGCACTCACAATATCATGATTAATTTGGTCAAGAAAATAATTTCAAGCTTAGCCAAAAAGATGCCATCATGTCTCATTTTATTCACATAATCATACTCTAACTTTATTTTTCATCCCCTCTATCATGTCATCTTTCTTTTGCTACCCTCCATACTTACAAGCCAGTAGGAACAAGTATTTATCCTTAATGTCAATGAACATTTAATAAAATGAAGATAGTAAAGAATTTACAGATTTGTGTTTGTTTAGATCAAGTTAACATTCACTGGTCTTCCTTACCTAGTTGACTTTTAGTTTCATCTAGCAACTGTTCACAGGAAATGCAGACAGTGTTTATTTTGAGACTAACAGACTGCTTTAAAACTATATGTAATTAACTGTGAGCTGAAACAGTCTTGCTGACCAAAAGTTACTTGCCACTGGTTCTGCTTAGGAATGATGGAATGATTTGAGATTCTAAGGGAGAGTTGCAAATTTAACCAAAGAAGTTATAAAAAGAAACAGACTAATTATAAGAAAACTGGAAAAAAGTTGCTATGGCAGTTCATTTTTATCCCAATTATCTTGAATATGGAAATGTTCAGAAATCATCTTCATAGAGTTTTCCCACAATTTTGCAGCAAACAGTTCTAATTTTTCTTTCCAGTCCTATCTTTTCTTGAATAACTTCCAATTAGAGTTAAAAAGGCACCAGGCTTCTTTTTTTTACATATCAGAAGATCACCCTGAGATATTCTAAATCAGTCTTGTTCCTGGTGATAGGGCTGTAATGTGAGGCCAGGTCATGCTCCTGATGCAGTCTGAATCCTGCGCTTTTCTGCAAAGGGCCAAACTCATCACTTAACATGAAGAGGGGCCAATCTACAGAGCTTCCCCTTTCCAGAGCCAGAACAACATCTAGTGCTAGGAAATATAACAGTTATGGATCAAAAAGAAGTCTTTGCAAGAACATTTCTATAGAGCAGGGTCTGTGCCAATTCTTGTGGGAGGATTTAATTAGCCTTTCTAGCAACTCAGTCTTATAAACATAAATATCATACAACTGAATATATTGTTTCTGCCTCTAAACATAGAGTGGGGGACCATAGAATTACTTTGTGGATTAAGTGAGGAAGAGAGATTCCTTAATAAAAGTGCTTAAATGCTACTTTGTACCATAATGAACACTCGATAAAATGATTGTTTCCTGGCTTCTCCCTGCTATCCTTCCCCCCCTCTTGTCTTCCCTCTTTTCCTCCATCTATCCCTCTTTCTTTGTCTATAATTAAACTGGTTATTTTGACCTTTATTTAAATATAAAATTGACAGAAGAAAAACCTAACTTGCTTGTGTGAATGCTTAGATTCTCCATGATTTTCCTTTGCCATCACTATTTTTCAAGTATTTTTATAAAGAAACATGTCAAGGGCTGGGGATGTGGCTCAAGCGGTAATGCGCTCGCCTGGCATGCACAGGGTGCTGGGTTCGATCCTTAGCATCACACAAAAATAAAATAAAGACGTTGTGTCCACCGAAAACTAAAATAAATAAATAAATAAATAAATAAATAAATAAATAAATAAATATTTTAAAAATTCTCTCTTTTTTTTTAAAAAAGAAACTTGTCAAGTTCAATATTTAGAAAAAAATTTTCATTGCTAGTAAAAAACTGAATGCAACTTTATAAACTGCATTTGTTATAATTTTAATTAAATATTTTAAAGATCCAAAGGGGTAACTTGGTAGGGATAGAATGTTTTGTGATAAGAAGTTATGGGGTAAAGTGGTTCAGCAGATTCAGATACTCAATTTTAGTGCTTTCCACTGAGGCAAATATAAAAGTTCTCTTTGTTTTCAGTTGTCGCTCTTTTCATCCCACAGATCTTGGCATCTTTGTGGGAGAGAAGGGAGGATTTCTGTGCTGCACCCCCTTTTCCATGACTCTTTGCTCTCCATTTCATTTCACTCCTTCCAGAATTTCATTCAGAATAAAATTTTACTGGAGCAAATTTTAAAAGGACAGAGTGAGCTGCATTACTTAGTCATGCACACGTTCTTCCCCTAACAACTCTAAGCTAGCATTACATAATCTCTTTTAACCTACTTCCCCTCTC
Organism: Callospermophilus lateralis; assembly: GCF_048772815.1. Taxonomy (NCBI): domain Eukaryota; kingdom Metazoa; phylum Chordata; class Mammalia; order Rodentia; family Sciuridae; genus Callospermophilus; species Callospermophilus lateralis. Next base: position 38,543,293 of record NC_135310.1, on the reverse strand, counting down.
CCAGGCTGGAGGCCAGGATTGTAAAGACTTGTGAGTGGGTTGCGTAAGTGGTGACGGGAGGCAAATAGTTTTGCTAACCTTTCAGCCCCACCAGTAAGCAAAATTAAAGAAAGAGCAGCAAAGGGGTCTCACAAAATGATTTGCATCCCCCACAGTAGCCTCAAGTCGGGACATGACAACACTTCTCCATCTGAGAGGTCTTCTATTCTTAATTATAGCAGGCTCATTACCATCTGAACTTCCATCCTGCCCACTGAAAACTAGATGTTAGTAAAAATAAACTGAACAGTGATAGTGGTTACTCCATTGCTATTTTTCTCTTTGGAGATTTTTGTTCAAAAGGCTTTTTTTTTTTCTGTCTTATTTCCTGTTGCTTTTCATATAGTTGAGGGTTTTTCAGTTTTAAAAGGACACATATTTCAATGAGAATGTCATACACAGCTGGTACTGCCAATCTCACAATTCCTAGAAAAAGTCATTTGGCCTGAAGAGGCTTTGCTTCTGATTGACTTTGAGGGGTTAAGAATCCCCATGCTTATATCTATCAGAGTAAAGTACCATTTGCCTCCAAAATTCCGTAGCCCTCTCTCCAGGCTATTGTCAATCACTTGTATCATTTTAACTAATTAATTGATTACATTCTTCCCCACTATTCATTAGTAAATGCATATATCTAGAGATCACCCTGATTTGATTTTGTTAGAGGGCAAATTTTTTTTTTTTTTTTTACCATTTATTGTTATTTCAGCACATTCTTCTTGTTCCAACAAGGTCAAAGATAATCACATGCAATTCCAAACAAATCATTTTTGCTTTCTCATTTAATTACCATTTTCTTCCATACTTTCTCTCCAATTATTTACTCATCTAGAAAACATCCAAGTTATAGGCACAGCAGTTTTACTTTTCTTAACTTAGAAGCTTTGATAAAAACTTCTGATGTGGATAAACAAATGTCTAAAATAAATCATCTCAAACAGAAGATATTGTGGTAAAATTTCCTCCTAACATAGGTTAAGCTACTAGGAAAGTCTCAGATTACAGAAACACAACCTGTAGTACGTGCACCATTGTCTTGGATAAAACATTTATTTATTTTTCATTGCAACTTTCAAATACCAGTCATCTCAAGGGTTGTGAACTTTAATTAGCAAATACTGAAAAACCTTCATTCTAACAAAAATTGCATCCTTAAAAGTATAGCTAATGAAAATCCCATGGTGGGCAAAGTGCTTTTTGAACAACTGAGAAGCAGTGTTTGAGAAACACAGCCTCAGAAAGCGAATGGCACTGTCAGTTCAGACTGGGGGAATCCACCACAGCAGCTGAGCGGCCTCTTTCCCAGAGTCAGTACAATCCGTTATGCACCCCGCCCACTGTTCTTCAGCCCAGACATAGACACCAGTACAGGCAGATGTTGAAATCACACTGCACTTAAAAAAGATGCATAGCTTAAAATGTGTCAGCAGCAGCCTTTCTGTGTTTTGCATAATTAACCACTTGCTTTCGAATTTGCCAGAAAGAAACATACCTTTTTGCCCTGGGGGGGCAATCCTACAGCAGCTGGGCCATGGTCAATCTAGTTATGGAAGGAAGCAGAGTAGAGGGCTAGTTGTCTAAAGAGCAAAGTCTTAGCTCGGGGAATCTTGATTCTTTACAAGAAAAGGACATGCAGCCTGAGTCCAACCATTCTGCAGAGCAGTACTGAAAAGTTCCTTTGAATCCTTCAACACTTTCACAAGTCAAAGAGCTGCTCAGCTCGCTGTCACAGCAGCAGCTGAGACTACTGTGACGTCAGTTACTTGGAGGCGGCCTTCAAGCCACTACTTCCAACCAGAGCTCTGTAACTTTAGAGCAGCTCATACTCTGGGTAAACAACTCCAGGTCCAGGACATTTTTAACTTTTATAATGGAGCCCAGTATTTTCAAACTTGCCAAAAAACTGGTTGTTAACATCACAACAGCCAATTTTAGATTTGTTTTATTAGGAAAGTAAACTCATTTCTTATGGGCAAGAAGTATCTCTCTCCTTGCTTCTTTCTCCTTCTCAGCTAAAGCAAGGATGTACTCTGTAGTGCCATTACAAGTTTGTGCACAGATGTGGCAGAACGTGTAGTGATTATATATTACATAATTATATATTATATATTACTCACACACACCACACATACAGAATAAAATCATGTGTGGCGAATGTGGGGTGTGTGTGCATATATAATATCAAAAAGTTTGTAAAAACTTTAAAAACATCTTTCAATAAAATAGGACATATGTAAAGACCAGCCTCATAGCTCCTTTTGATTCTTTGATAGTATGTTGCATATATCTATAATAATAGTGATGTCTTTACATTACAGGGAATTCAAGTACATGGGAGAGAATACTAGTTACAGGAGTGAAAGAAAAACAACAGTAAGATACCCATGTACTTATTTTCAGTTGGGATGTGCTGCAGACAAAATGGGGGGGAAAAAGTAGCCCAAGCATATGAAAAAGTTCCCTAAACATGATTAAATTGGCTTATTGTGGAAATGCTAGGAAACTTTCTTTCTTTCAGCAATATTTCTAGTGTGTATTTGTGTGTACAGGGGGTTGTACATAAGTGTATATGGTGATGTGTGGTTTCATTTTGTCAAAAGAGTCTCTAGAGTAATTTTGTGTCTAATTTGGCAAATAGGTTAAAGTTTGAATAATAAGATCTTGTCCCCAAGGTGAAGAGCTTACTGATATGGTTCTTAAATCATTATATGTTCATTTTCACATTATTTTTGCCTACTTCTCAATTCTATTTCATAGATAACTAAAGCATTTAACAATAGTAACTTGTTCATGGTAGGATTTTAATATATGTAGGAGAATTGAAAGAAACTCTGGTTTCATAATCTCGATAGGAAAAACATCAATTATAGTAAGTATAATAGTAATTATTCATTGAGATGCAGCTTTCTGCAAGGCTCTGAACTGAGTACTTCAAATAAATCCTTATTTTACTTCACCTTCTTTTGTGGGGGGAGGGTACCAGGGGCACTCAATCACTGAGTCAAATCCCCAGCTCTATTTTTGTATTTTTTATTTAGAGACAGGGTCTCACTGAGTTTCTTATCACCTATATGTTGCTGAGGCTGGCTTTGAACTCATGATCTTCCCTTCTCAACCTCCTGAGCAGCTGAGATTACAGATGTGCACCACCATCACGCCAGGCTTAATTCACCTTTTTAACAACAATGCATGTTGTCGTTACTCTAAACTTATAACAGTGGCTTAGAGATGTAATAAGTTCACAGAAACACTCCATGTGGAGAAGGGCTTGGAACTGGTTTTCCTAATTGAAGGCACTAGAATTTTGTCACAGAGATCTAGGTTTCAATTTTATGATCATTACTTACCTTATCTTGGAGCCTCTATTTCTTGTTTAAATGAATCATTACATGTACTTCATGAGACTGTAAGACTATGAGGGGATACATACAGTATCAGGCACACAATAAATGTTACCTATTGTCTTCCCCCCTTCTTATGAAAATAGAAATTCAGAAGAGTAAAGGAAGAGGCTGCTCAAAAGCATTATTACAGAACCATCACATCACATTGTTTCTTCATTCTTTTCCATTTCAGATAATTTAATTCCTATGTGGTTTTTGTAAATCAAATTAAAACTCTTTCCCAAGTCCTATCAGAAAATTATAGGAGAAATTACACTGGATCATACTTCAAACTGTCACTTAACAGTACTTGTTTCAATAACACTTTTACTGGGTGTCCTGGTAACTGTTAATCAGTTTCTTGTCTTAGGAAAGCTGATCTTAAATTGTACCTCAAATCAAAAACTAGTAAAAGATTTTTAAAAGATTTCAATCCAAGTTTATTACTTTTTCTAGTATTTACTAAATCTTTCTGTTGAATACATATGTATATGTGCACACATACACACACACCACACACACACACACACACACACACACACACACACACACACACAATTTCCATGCTGTTTCATACCAAAAGACTTGGGTAAATCAGTTAGATGTTAGGATACAAAGATAACAGATATTTTCAAACATTTCCATAAAAACGTTTAAGAAAACTTGGTTTTAAGAAAAGTTCCTTTGTGTGTATAAAATAAATGGATTTAAAAGACTGACAGTAAAAGTCAGATATCTCAAGTTGCCTGACATTTCCATGCAGGTGTCAGATGGCTGAAAACTTCTATGGGAAAAAAAGCAATATGTTGCATAATTCAGGCTATTTCTTAGCCATTTGAATATTTCAATCTTCAACTATTTAAAATTCACCCTAATTACTGCTGTTATGATTTGGAAAGAATTACAACGTTCATACCTGTTGACATACTAATCTGCTTTCAATGTATAACAGATATGTAAATAAATGTATATAACAATGCTTAATGAAAAATAAATGTAGAAAGACAAGCTGCCATCAAGATATCATAAGGAAAATTCTAAAAAGGGTTTAAAAAACTATATTATATATTATATTGTATTATGTTACATATGAGCACCTTGGAGAGGGTGAAAGAGGTTATACTCACTGCATAAGTGTCACTAGCAGGTGTTTCCAGACTTATAGAAGTTTAGAGCCAGAAAGAGCCTCTGAAATCATCTAGCTAACCTTCTCATTTTACAGCTGAGGTCTGAAGAGGCCCTGATGTTAAGTCATCTGCTCAAGGTCACAAAGCCATTCACTGGGGATGCCAAGAATAGAATCCAGGTCTTCTCATTCCTGTTGGAGTGTCTTAAGTTTAGAATTCCAAGCAGTTCCAGAGAAGGGAATCCAACCCAGGGATAAAGGGTGTTGATGTGAGAGAAGAGTGAGAGATTGATTTTTGGATTTTTCAAATTTTAAATTCAGTTTTCTTTTATGTCCAGATGAGAGACATGATATTCTGTCTTTCAGGTATGACATAAGAGTCATAAAGCAAAATATTTATTTTGTTAACTATTTAAAGAAACTTGTTTCCTTAGCGAATATAAAATACTGAGCCCAAATACAAAGACAGGAGTTTTTTTTTTTTTTACTAATTACTAAGCTATTTTAACTTTTACTAGTTATTTTAACTTAGTAATTCAAAAAAATCTGGGGATAAACAAAGCAGTGTGGCCTTGAGCATGCCTGTACATATTTAATCTATAGTTTTCTATTGCTAGGATGATCCTGAAGCATTGGAGAGCAGTTACTTAACCTCTTAATGCTACAAACTTGGTTATTCTGAGATTGGGTGAATTTTGACTTCTTACTTAGATAGCTTTTTAGTTGATTTTTCCTTTATCCTTAAACATATTTAATAGTTAAAGAGTGTGGTATTTACATTTTCATTAAGAAGGAGATGAAAAAGATATTAAAATTACTTTTTAAAAACAAAACTAATCCTTACTCATCTTAGAGACTATTAGATGACATATTTTAAGTAAATCAATCCTTCTAGAATAATATCTACCCTTTGCAATTTTTAAAGTACTTGTTTTAGTCACCTTTTTCTTTATTATGATCAAAAGATCTAACAAGAACAATTAGTGGAGGAAAAGTTCATTTGGGACTCTTTCTTTCAGAGGTCTTACTCCATAGACAGCTGATTTCATAGCTCTGGGGCCCAGAGAAGACAGAATGACAAGGGGCATGGTGGAGGAAAGTGGCTGAGGATATGGCAATAAGAAGCAAAGAGAGGACTCTGCTCATCAGTAATGAAATATAAACCCTGAAAGGCACACCCCTAAGGATCTCCTTCCTCCAGCTTCACCCTATTTGCCCACAGTTATCACCCAGTTAATCCCTCTTAATGGATTAATGCACTGGTTAGGTTAAAGCTCTCATAACCCAATCACTCCCTCTCTAAACTTTCTTCCATTGTCTCACACATGAGCTTTGGGGGGACACCTCCTATCTAAACCCCAACAGCACTTTGAGATACAGAATTTCAGTTGTTTAGCAGAATTCTTGAATCTTAAACAATCTTTAATTCCTAAGGAAAAGTCTTGGGTACTTGAATCACATTCCCTTTAACAAATATTTGTAAGCACCAACTCTGTGCCAGGTTAGACCATGGGGATTTGAAGAATAAGACAAATCCTTGTCCTCAAAAATCTTGTTCAACTCTAAAGGTGACCTAAAATGAAAGCACAGCTGCATTCTAAGCAGCCTACTACCTTGAAATAAATACACAAATTTGGAGAGCCTTTCTCAGTGGTTCCTATATCATTCCACCAAGGGGATGACAGTTTAGCTTTCCTCTGATCCCTAGCTGCATGCTGCACTCCCTCAGAGATTTATATTTAAAGAAATACCCAAGTTGGAACTTCCCCCACTGTGAACTTTTTGAACCAAACCATCCAGTGGCAAGGTCCAAACTTTTGAATTTTTTTCCTTACAAATCTGGTCTATGTTTTTTTTTTTTGAGTTCCAGAATGGCAGTTTTAACTATGTGTGAGTAAAATAAGTATAATTTTTATACTTCCAAGTCTTTGTTTTTGGATATAAAATTATGAAGGTAACACCCAGAGTGTTTATTATCCTTGGAAGTTGCATATTTAGATTATTGTGTTTCAGCTAATGTTCTGTTTTCCAATTACTGGATGTTTTCCCCAAGAATCATGGGATGCTGGCTCCTTCTATTCTGAGGGTGACATGTCAACAGATACTTTAGCCAAACAGATCTGTCATGGGGCTTATATATAGGCATTTCCAGATGACAGAAAAATTCGAAAGAAACAGTTTTGAACTATCTGTTCTTTTTAAGGACTTGCTCAAGTTCTGAACAAAACAATAACATATTTGAGAAATGTGGGCTATTTAAAACTAGAGACAGACCTTGCTTACATTTTTCAAATTTATTTTTTTAACCTTTCATTAAATTATTTACAGATTCATGACTTGGGAGATGTTGATGACAATAAAATCAAAATAATAAAGGGACTCTTCTAAGGTTATCTTTTATTTAGTGACCAGAAAAGAACCTTGGGAATGCCTCTCAACCACAAGAGGGCCACCCTGAGTCACTTCTTTCTGCTAGAAAGTTCCAGCAATAAAGCATGGTTAAGAAAAGCCATTTAGTGAGTGTGGATAGGAATTAATCTACAGAGAGTGATTAGCTCACCTATGTCTTCTATTGGAAATGTTAGTTATCACTACTGGATGATAACATTACATTTCCAGTAATTATCTACTAAAATGCTAGCGATAGAAGGAATTGCTGGTTAGTCATACCCCAGCATAGAAAAGAATTGGTAGCACACAGAAGAAATGAGTCAATATAAGTAAGCTTTGAATGGAGCTTGGTTAGGTTTTCTGTTTCATTTATGGGACATGGAGTTGGGAATAGGAGGAAAGATCCAAATGGGGAGATAACATGAGTGGGTGCTAGATTTCAAGCCCTTGGTGCTCAGGTGAGAACTGTGGCATCATTTGTGAGAAAACTACAAAAAAAAGGATTAGGAGGTGGGTACAGAAAGGGAGGCCCAGAATCATACTTCAGTGTAGCCTAAGGTTCCTCCTCAATTAGAGGGTTTCTGCAAAGTAAGTCAGACTCATTCCCTCATGGCCAAGGTTTCTCAGTAAGTCTGCATGAGCCTGTAATTATAATACCTTGAATGGGCAGTTTCCCCATGAGCATCACAAAAAATTATAAAGGACAAGGGAACAGAACAGATTGCAAAATGATGGTATCAAGCTATGGGACAGATATTCAAGGGCAAGAAATAAACAGTAGCATAGCCCCCAATGGGTGTGCCTGGCTCTTTCTATATTCTGTTGTTATTGATGTCATCAACATAATTGGCAAAAAATATTCCCACAGACTTTCTTTTTCTTATGCAACTATTTTGAATCCATTTACTTTATAAACTTTTCAGCAACTTCAAACAAACAGCTACTTCTGGATCAACAGTATTCCTTCTAAAGTGAGTATAATCAGAGACATTAGTTGCCCCTCCTGGAGAGTTTTCTCACCTTTAGATTCATGAAGTCCAAGGCTGGGTCCAAGATCCCCACTCTCCTTCAACTACTTCCTTTGGGTTTCCTCCCAGTGGTTTCTTCCACTAGGAGCCCCAGTAGATACGCATGCTATTTTAGGTAAAGATGTTAGGATTCTTAGGAGCCACCTCAACTTCAGAATAAATTAATTTTGGTAATTTTACGTGTTGAAACTCCCCCTCTGAAGTTCTAAATGATAGATACAGGCCCACACATTTTCTATTCAAAATATTTATCTCTCTTTTGTTTGTCTAGGTGATAAAGAAAAGAAATGAAAGAGAAAGCATGTAAACAAACAAAACAACAAAACACGGTAGACATTCGTGAAAAAGAAGGGAATTGTAAATTATAATTTTTTTCTGACTTTAGGAAATAAAAGTCAGTATAAACTCTTTTAATTTTTTATAAAGCTCTTAAATTCTCTTCCCTTATTAAATCATCTGAGGCAGGCAGGTAACCACATGGGCCTCTGTCTTCCCCTTATACTCTTTTTTAGGTTTGAATATATAAGTTAAGGCAAGCACTTATGACATTAACTTAGCTAAATTTAAAGGTACAAGATGTTGGACATCTTACAAAAGAAAGATGTTTTTCAGTCTTCGATATCATGTATGCATCTCATTTGTCAACACAGACAATATGGGCAGCTTAACTCTAAACATTCACTGGAGGGTACAGAAAATAAACACAAAAAGCTCAATTTTTTTGATTCAATAATTTCCAGAGCTCCATCTCTGAAGAATTCAAGATATTAAAACTCGTCAAATAGTCAAGAAATTACAGCATTTCTGAATAATTTGGAGTACTTTACCACTGTGTTAAATAGTAGGTGTTCTTTAGGACAATACAGTCTGGTTGAACAGTGAGCTGTGTGAGGTGGGTTTTCTGGGGGCATATCCTTATTCATAAAGAGGTGTTACATTTGCTGCTCATATTCTTTGTTTAAGTGAGCTATAGCAGTACTTTACTCAAAAGGTATTCCTTGAAGTGTCTACAAAATTATCCACCGTTTTCACTAGGACAGAACAGATTAGAACTGCCAGTGAATAGAGAAAACACATCTTCAAGCAGAGAAAGCATGGGCAAAATGTACTAATTAATGAAGTTAACAGAAAGCAGCTTTAGAGACTTCAATTTTTGCATACTTTCAGAATGGCCAATGTGAAAAACAAGCACCACTGCTTCTCCCTCTTCCGATACAGCAATACAAAATTACAGTTTTAGAAGCATTTGGGATGTTACCACATTTCTTACTATAATTACAGAGATTTTTCTACCATGCCCAGACCATGAACCATTCTTACCGAGTTCTCCCTGAAATTTCACTTTTAGGTTGCTGAGAATAACAGGACACATACATGAAATGTTTAGTTTCTTTCATCAAAATGTATGTGAAATCACTTCATCTACCAAAAACCAAATCAAAATTGCAAACAGAACTGAAACTATTTTTCATTAGACCTAAGTGGTATACAACTAGAATTTAAGCAGTTATGTCTTCATGGATAATGTTTTTGAATGGTACCAAACCCCATTAGTTCTAATAGTCAATAGCTAATTAATTAAAAAGTTAATTTTTCTCACATCCTAATACAATCTACCACAACTTTCTGTTTAACCTCTACATTCATTTAAGGCATCTGACCCAAAGCACAGCTCTACCAGAAAAGATTGGGCTGTCAGCAGATGAGAATGTAGCTACAAATACTGCACAGATATTTGGACTTAAGGCCAAGCTACCAAGTTGATATTCCAAACTTTGCTGGCATCTGATTAAATAACCATTTCTCATCCTACCATCCAAATTAAAGTGAAGAATGGGGGAACACAAGCCAATACATATTCCATGCTCAGCACTGAATTTTCCTTTGTTTTATGAGTTTTGAGTCATTTTACGCTTAAAAATAGCCAATTGAATTCCTTTTTTCTTAAATCTAGGACAAATTAACACAGACACTCCTTTCTAGGCCCAAGAATGTGCCACGTAAGGGAATTTTCTACAATAAGTTTGCTTACTTGAGTTTATTTTCAGTGGGATGCTTAAATATCTCAGCTTTAAAAGTGTAAATAACATATCCCCTTTCTCAATAACTGGGGGACACCTTTTTTTTTTTTTTTAAATGAACAGAGAAGTGTTTTTTCAGCACTAGCTTAATACAACAAAGATAATGCAAACTGCAGCCTCAGAGGGGAGGGGAAGGAGATGCTGGGGACTCTCTTTTAGAGATCTTTGTTAACTACCTAAGTCTAGCTTCTGTGGTATAAGAGAGAGGTACACCCTAGATATGGGTGCCCATAGAAGAGCTCACAATTACAGGGAGAAGATAGCCAGGGAAAAGGTCACTGGGTCCCTGCATGTTCCTTGAGATACAGGTAGGTCTGAATGCCCTGATCCTGGATGCATTTAGTCTGAGGGATATATACATATACACTTAAACACAACTGGAAAGCTGGCTGTGCAGTGGGTGGGGCAGAGTTGAAAAGAGCTTTTCTAGAATTCAACAGAATAGTAAAGCTTCCTCACTTAAATCAGAGGACATGGCAGAGGGACCACAAAAGCAGAATTTGTGAACCATAGTCAAGTTAGTTCTCTTTTAGCCTACTTTCCTCTAACCAGTATCTTATAAGGGTTCTATACATTCAAGGCATGGATGGAGTTCAAGATTCTCATGAAATTCTTCTATAAAATCAATGCCTTAGGAATTCATAAGTAAAATTAACACTCTTGTTGTCACGATGATCATAGTTACTCAAAAAGAAATCTAAAGATGAGTGTGGTGTTTTTCTTTTTAATATTTATTTTTTAGAAGTAGTTGAACACAATACCTTTATTTTATTTATTTTTATGTGGTGCTGAGGATCAAACCCAGGTCCCCACACATGCTAGACAAGTGCCCTACTGCTGAGCCACAACCCCAGCCCTGAGCCTGGTGTTTTCATCAGTCCAGACACCCCTCCTTCCTTATTCAAGTCACAAGTTATTACTGAGGTATTTGTAACACCCTTGTATATATTTTCAGTGTCCTCTAGGAAGACCTAGGGAGTTTATTATAATGGAATATTAGATCATCATGGATCACCATGAGGAATTAATTCTGTTTGCACATATGTTTATATCTCTGAAGGAACATGACCCTGCACTCACACACTCTTCATCTTGGTTCTCCTTTCTGTAACATATGATTACTATTTGTCTACTTTGATTTTGTTGGATTCAGACTCCACTGAATCACAGGAACTTTAAGATCTACTCCAACCCAGACAATTGGTAATCCTCTATCCTAGTATCACCTTATTGTAACCTTAGATATGGCCATATAGAATGTGTATACATATTTTAGATAACTCAAATGTCTAAAGCAGTGTTCTAGGAAATTAAAAAAATACAAATGCCTAGATCTATATATTCAGTTTTAATTAGCATGGGGTTAGTCCCCAATTCTAAATGTATCACAGGAACTCTGATGTGCAGCTAGGATTGAAAACTGCTTTCTATATATTTAAGTCTTGTTTCTTTGATAAAAGAACCTAAAATTCCAAAGCCATTTTCTTAAAGCCACAGACAGTAGTAAATGGGCAAGATGCTTCTAAAGTGAACAAGGGCATGGCGCACCAGGTTTTCTATATGGGCCAAAGAATAACTTGTGATATGGAATTACAGGAAGCCTGAAGTTCTGACCCTTTCCCTTTAAATTCTAGAGAACTTCAAGTCATTGTCACCACCTGCCACATTTCCATACATTTCCAAATTTTCCATAGGTAGCTGAGAACTACTACCTGCCTGGAGGCGTCTGGTTCTGAATGCCATAAACATTCTAGAAAAATTTCAGCCTCCAAATGTTTACTTTCTGTTCCTTTAAATAGGTACCTGGAGACTTATTAAAAAAAACATTAAAACTTATTAAGAAAACAGATTTTGGTTATTAAGGAGGTTGTTATCCTTGAGATACAACTATAAAAATTAAACACTTGAATATTAAGAGTTTAATCAAACTGAACTTATCTCATTTAATTTCTTTTTAAACTCTTAGATCTTTGACTCTCTAGGATGAAAAGCCAGAAGTATGAATTGTCAGGTTCCAACTGTTGGTTAACCACTCTTCAATCCCAATCTTTCTTCTTCATAATGACCTCCCAAATCAAACCAAACCAAACCTAAACTAAAATAAAACACAAAGCAAAAAAAAAAAAAAAAAAAAAATATCCTCTAAACTAAGACAAATGGTATGGAAAGTAGAATAGGTATTTTAAATTGAACTTTCAGACAGTTGTTGGTTTTTAAAAAAGTTAACATTGAAAGGGAAATGGATCTGTAGGGGGATGATGCTATAAATGAAATCACAGTCTTTTATAAGTTAAATTCCTGGGATTCAAATATTCATTACCAGTATCCTGTGGTAGAGCAAAGTTTTTCCATACATTATTCTCTTTGTGGATGTCAAGACTCTTCACTTTATCATAGATTTTCATATCCACTAACCACCCATGAGTATTTACATGTATATACCTTCAACTAGTGCTGGAATTTCTGAATCTTGAGTGGCACTGGTGCATTCCAGGTTTCCACTGGGTAAGCTACCAAAAAGATGGACCAAATAGGAACTTGGGGTACACACAGTGTACCAGTCTACTTCAGGTATGAGGAGACGGGGATACTCAGGTTCCCCAAAGTAAGTTTATATCTAGAGAGCAACTCCCACTGGAACTATGCTTCTGGCCTTGAATTGTGGTTTAATGGAATTCTAGAGAATGCATTTTTTTCCGTGCTTGAAATATTTCACATACCATATTTCTAGTGTATTTTCTACTCTGAAGGCAGTTCTATGTGGCAATCTGTTATAAAGGCTAGGACTCCAGAAAATAAGCTCAATTAGTAATATGTGGCTCCAGGTATAGTAAGTTAAGGCAGACACATTGGTTTGGTGAGAAGCTGATCAAATACAACAGGATGGGGAGAATTATTCTCTTCATGAACTAAGTCCTAAAACACCTTCATGCTTCCAAACACATCTCTCCAGACAGAACATGTCAGCTTTACAATGCATTAATTAGTTTCCATGAGGGTCACATTTTATTTATTCACCATATTTTTCACAGATATTTATTGCAGGTCAAAATTATCTTGTCATTCTGATGCAACTCACAATGTATTTTATTAACCTATAATTTATAGATGTGACTATAAAATCTAATAAATGATTATAAAACCTATAATTTATAGAAATGACTATAAAATCTATTATAAAGTACTTTATAAATCGGCATGATTTTTGGAACAAAATCCAACTTATGAATGTTCAGCTTTGAATTATCATGATAGTCAACTACTAAGAGATTATCTTGTCAATTACCTGTCAATAATTATCTGTACAAATATAAAGAGTACAAATCAAGATGTAAAAGAATGAAGTAAAAACTAAGATGACTGACACCCCCAAAAAAGTCAAATTTACTTTCTTACCTGAAATATTTTGTGTTTGGCCTTCTTGTTGAATTGGGAAGAGGTAAGATGAGCTGTGTCTTTTTACAGAAATAAGCAGTCTTCAGTGTTTTTACAGCATTGGTTACTACAGAAACTAGACTTCTTTTACTTCTTGTCTTGAAGGGTGAACAAAATAAAACAAACTGAAAATACTACAATGAATGGTAAATGATGAAAGATTTACAGTACAAAAAACAGTGTAAAAAGGAAGACAAGTTTAAATATTGTTGTGTAAGACAGCGATGAAAATAATACAAGAATGAGAATAAGTAAAATGATAGGCTGGAACATCTGGGAAGGTAAATGCAAAAACAAAGAGAAGAGTTAATTAATAATAATTTTTAAAACGTCCATTCATATTAACTAATTAAATTATTCATTCAACTTAAAATAAGGAATTCTCCCATAAGCCTATATTTACAAAATCTAAAGTCTATAATTATACACAATGCTTTTTCTCGATTTACTTCTACTTTTTTCTAAGGATATAATGGGAAAAAGATCACATGCTCACAATATTAAAAATCTACAACAAGGAAATTAAAAACCAAGTATTTGATAAAATAAACAGAAAAAAGTAAGCTTTAACTTTTCAAAATTCAACAAATTTCATCATAAAACATTTTTTTTCATGGCAAAGCACAGCAACATGCAAGATAAATAAGCAAAGGGGTTGAAATTAGCTAGCTGCAACTAACAGGCAGTTAATCTCTGTCATGCTTATGTGCGTAAACTAATTTTTAAATATAAAATGTCTTGCGGTCTAAAAAGCCATGCATGCTGTTGTTCTTCCATGGGTTCTCCAGTGGATACAGGACACTGGGCTTGCCATAGGGGACAGCACTACCTTTTTTGTTTCACAAATTCTCTTTTATGTGGTTAACTTTGACAAAATGCATTGGTCTTTCAGTGGCCACCATACCTGGCCAAAGCAGCTCAGTCCAATTCATCCGGTGTGCCTCTACAAATCAGGATGGAGGAAAAATGCTGGTTTTCCCTGTTCTGGAATAGTTGTTACTATTTTTCTGAGTTAGTTTTGCCTTAAAGCTATGGTGTAATACAACCGTATTGGTCCTGGGATTCTCCATTATAGAACTGGCAATGATTGTCTCTAGAAATAATCATGTAACATCAACTTATAGTACAGGGGTGGCATCTATTTGTCCCTTTTGGTAGGTCTCTAGGCCAAGATGGGTCTCCTTACCACTGGTAGTTCTCCATTAATTGTTTTTGTTCAGAAACTTTTTTAAAAAAGTCTTAAACTCAATTTGAATCTTGACTCAAAAACCTGAAATTGACATTTGAAGATTGCTATTGAGGATCTTCTTGTCACACAGTAAAGTAATATTGAAAAATGCTGACCTTCTAAAATAATATATATTAAAAATTCTTGAATCTTTACCCAAAAACTTGAGTAGTGATGGTGTTAAAATTTCCCTTTAAATGAAACAGGGGAAAGAGTTACCAAGTGATTGGGATACAGAAATCTCAGGCCTGAATCAGGAGCACAGTGTGAAAAAAGAAGAGCCCAGTGGGCCATCAAACCCATTAGGCTCTGAGCTAGGACCTCCCTAAGGTGGGGTCTGGTGTTCAGGCCGTGGAGACCACCCACGAGGGACCACAGCTCCAAGGGCCAGCCTTGCCATCGCCATGGCTCGCAATAGGCAGAACTGTACCTGACTCACGGATATGGGCTCCTCGGCGCCACGGTCGTCCGCGGACTTGGGCACCTCCAGGCGGTCGATGAAGGTCTGCAGCTCCTTGCGAAAGGCCTTCATCTGTGCGTTGATGCGATAGAGCAGCTCATGCTCCCGGATGCGGCTGCCGTCGTCCTCCTCATCCATCAGTCCGAACAGGTCCCCGTTGGTCACATAGATGCGCGCCTCGGTGATGATGGTGCTTGTGTCGGCGATGAGCCGGTCGATGGTCTTGCCCAGGCGTTCGGCCTCAGAACGGATGTCCTTCATCTGCTGCCTGTCGGAGAAGCTCTTGGGCCAGGGACCTGGCGCAGGGTAGAAGGAGCGGGTGGGCGTGAGGCAGCGGATGTTCCGCACCTCCTCGGAGTCGCTCTCGCCACCGATGGGCCCTTCCCGCTTGCGGTGCGGTGGCCGCGAGTCATCGTCGCTCTCTTTCTTGCCCGCGTCGCTCTCAGCGTCGCTGTCGCGGGGGCTGCCACGGATGCCCAAGTGCGAGGCCAGGTCATAGCGCTGCATGTTGGACATGAGCACGCGGTTCTCATACTGTAGCTGCATGACCTTGCCGCTGAGCTCGTTGATCTGCAGGCGTGCAGCCTTCAGCTCCTCCTGCAGGGCCTCTGTCTTGGCGCTGTCATGGTGTCGGGCACTGTCGTGGCTTCCAGACTTGTACTTGTACTTATTCAGTTCCGCAGTTATGCGCTTGTTCTGCTCTTCCAAGTCAGCCACGTTCCTCCGCAGCAGCTCCGTTTCGTCCTCCACCAGCTGCAGGTGCTGCCGCAGCTCAGAAAGGGATTCACTCTGTTCCCTCATGAGAGGGTTGGACGACCCATTGAAGTCATCGCCCCTGAGGTCGTCCAGTTCAGCCTTCAGGCCTCTGTTCTCCACCTCCAGTTCAACGATTTTCCTGCCCAGGATGTTGGCCTCTTCCTCCACCAACCTCAGCCTAAGCTTGAGCTCCGCCTCCCTGGTACTAGGAGGACCCCCAGCTTCTCCTTTGGGCAAGGGACTGTCCAGATCTCCATAAAATGATCTGTACTTCTGCAGCTCATGTTCGAATCTGTCCTTCTCTTTATCGATCTTGGCCATTTTCTTTCTCATCAAAGCAGCTTCTTCTTTAACGAACTGCAGCTGGCATTTCAGATCTTCATTGTCGTCCTCATTTAGGGAAAAGAGGGAAAAGAATAAAAGATCATTTTTATGTAAATAAAGAAAACAAGAAAGGACACCTGCAAAAACAATTTTTTTTTTTTTTGTAAATAAGATTTAATGGCACATAGAAGTAGATGCTGTGTGTTTTCTCCAAACCATTTACATTCTTTGTCCAGGGAAAGATTAGGATACTATTATATCCTAGAAACACAAGAAAAGGAATATAAAACAAGACAAAACAAAAAGATGATCATCACTATTTGGAAATAATTATGTTGTAATTGCACACAATTGTTTGGTGGTCATTTAAGAATGTTCTTTTTGTTTATTTTTTATATGGCTGGATTTCCTTAACTGCAATAAATATGAAACCTATTTACTCTAAAGAACATGATTAGTATGCACCTACTCACTGGCATTTATCAGGCAACTACTTTCATTCAGATGCTGGAAAGTTCTTTACAAATAAGACCAATTTTAATACTCAAAATAAATTTCTTAGGTAGGCATTAAGATTCCTGGTTTAAAGATGTCTAGGGAGTTGTTCAAGGTTAAACAGCTAACAAGTGGGAAAGAAGATGAATTTTGAGTTCAGTTGTTTGAAATTAGGGGTCATGATCACTTTGCCTTGCAGAAAACAATCTTTCCACCATCGTGATTTAAAGAATTATTTTAAAGTCAACTTTAGGGAAAAGTCTGACATCCGAAAGGTCCCTCCAAGGAGAATAGTGATGACCATTTACATCATTTTAAAAATAGGATGCACTGCCACCAGTCTGAAATGGATAGAGTTGGTTCTACCTGCTGAAAGGATAATGCACTAGACCCTCTATAAAGTCCTCTCACACATTCTTATGACAACTATCAAAGCCTCTTCATTTAACTAAATTGAATAGTACTAAAGTAGAAATGGAAATCCACTTTTTCTGAGAGTTTTTACAGAAGTGCATTGTTATATATAAAAATGTTTCCCAAGGTTAATTGCCCCAAATTCTTCTAAATATGTACTCTGGGCTGTTTAACTTCTGTGGCTTTGGTTTCCTTATTTTATACATTTTATTTATTTATTTAGTTATTTATTTGCAATGTTGGGGATCAAACCCAAGGTCTGGTGCATGCTAGGCAAGCGCTCTACCACTGAGCCATCCCTCAGTCCTCCTCATTTTAAAGTGGGAATAAAAATGCCTTCCATACCAACCACTCAGAGGCCCCTGTGTTTGAGCTGCATTCTGGTAAAGAACTAGGGGAAGATGAGGAGAAAAACGAGCTGCTTCCAGAGATGCTCAGTAAGTATGGCCCAGAGTCTTTGAGATGGAAGAGATGGTGAACAGGGCACAGGCCTCCCATCGTCCTATCTGCTAATGGGAGTGTAAAGTGCTAGAAGTTGCTGATCTGAAAGCCTGAACACCACATTCCTTCTGTCACTAAATCTCCATGTCTGCCCCTTGTATAGAGGATTCCTAAGCCAGCAAAACACAAGTTAATAAGCGTAAGCACAGTCTGTATTCAGGCTGATTAAAAAACACATATTCCTTGCACTGCACATGCTGCCTCTAGAAAAGAAGCACAAAAGAAAAATAGGATGAGGGGGCAAAATTAAAGAAAGCAGATGTATTGGTTTGTTTACTTTCCTTTATAAAGGGTTTAGGGGAAAGGATGGATGCACAGAAGAGGTGATGAAAGAACATCACCAGGGCATAGAAGAGGAAAAGAGGGTAAGCCACATACAGCTTTGAAAAAAATCCATTTCAAAGGGGAGAGAATCTGTAAGAGACTGCCTTGAGATCAAGGACACATAACCAAGGTTGAGATCACATCAGCAGAGAAACCAATGGGAACTCTGAAGTTCTGAGCTTGGGTATCCTTAAGAAGACAGGAGGGAGCTGGGCATGTGGTGCATACCTGTAATTCCAGAGACTCAAGAGCTGAGGCAGGAGCATCTCAAGTTTGAGGCTAGTCTCAGCAACTTATCGAGACCCTATCTCAAAATGAAAAATAAAAAGGGTTTGGGATGTAGTTCAATGGTTAAGCATCCCCTGGGTTCAATCCCCAGTACTGGCTGGGTGGGGGGAATAGAAAGAGGGAAAAGGTGTGAGAGAGAGGTGGGGGGAGGGAGAGAGGAGAGCAGAGGAAAAGGGAAAATAATATATATGTAATGGTCATTCTTTAAAAAATGGATCAGATCAACTTTCACAATACCACTTTAAAGTTCTCTAATGAGAAAACACGTTGTAATTTTTTTTTAAAAAATACAGACATTAGTGTTATATATCCCAACTTATGTGTTTAAAGTCAATATCTAGCTAAGTGTTTTCAGAACCATAATGTCACTTCTGTCCCAAATATTTCCTATTCTGATTTAGAATCTTCTTCATCATCACTTGCTTACCTTGGAAGCAGAGCTAGTCTTTACTGTGGCTGTGTTTCTAAAGTTCTTAACAAGCCCATAATGAGTACATCTTTTTCATTTGATTTTTATTCCTTTGTTTCCCTTCCTTTTGCTTCTCCTATCATTGGTTTTGAGAATTACTTCCTTCTTAGGTTGTCTAAAGACATCATAAACCTCTCTCTTCCTTCTACCATCCCTTCCTACAGCATTGCATTTTTACTCTCCTGTTACTATAGGAACAGCCATTCCATTGACCTTATTAATTATGAAAGAATGAGATTAGCACCCTGCATACAGTTCTCAAATACAGTAGCACATAAAAGACTAATGATATGTTGCTGTGCGCTTACAATGTAAAAGCAATTGTAATGGTGCTCTTACTGATGTTTTCTGAGCAAATGTACTGAATACTTTATGCCACCTGTGTCCATAGCTACATAACTGATATGCATAATGTGACTATGTTTTGCATAAGTCTATTTTGCCATTATGGCTATTTAAAAATATAGCTTATTATAATATACATTTACAGTTGCTTTATATGCAAGTTGAAATTTTATTTCCACATACCTCTGTGGGAGTCTGTTGAGCCTTTTTTTCAGATTTTGGCAAATCTTTGCTTCCTCTTCTTTTTAAGGATAACTGAAACAAAGCATGAATATGTTTAGTTTGGTAAACTAATTTTAGTTAAACCAAAATCTTAATTCAATTTTTTTAAATGTTCTAACCTCATATGACAAAACCAAGACAAAAAGTTTGATCAATAACTATACAAGGAGAAAAAGTATCCAAACCATGTAGATTAAGATATAGTTTTACTTTAAACCGAGATCAAGAGGGCAGTAGAATGTGCCTGGCAATTATCTGATTAATTTGATAAATACAGGAAGCTTACTATAAAAATGCAGAAAAGAACTCAAGTCAAAATGTAGTTCAATGAGTCAATAAGCTATATAGTTCTAATGAAGGCAAATGCTTGTTAATATTCCACATCACTAAAGAAAATTAAAGGGAGATTAAGTTATTATTTCCAGTGTTAGAATTAGGTTGAAACAAGCTTGTAAAGAAAAATTTTCAATGCATTTAAGTAGGATTTAAAGACTCACATTCTTCTCTCAACATATGTCCATGCAAACAAGCATGAAACATGCACTTGTAATAGGGAGTGATATGGGTGTGGTGAAATAAGAGGGCATGCTCCATCTCAGGAAGTAGTAGGTAGACTGGGAGCAGCTCCAGGATACAGGAATGTGAACTTTTTCAGGAAAAGCTGGGAATCTTCATTTCTATGTAAAAATTTCCCACATTTTACTATCAAGTCCTAATTAAAATTCAAACAAGCACTTTGTAACTCATAGGATACTAACTAGCCCCAAACTGTTTCATGGACCAGCAACAAATAATCTTTGATGCTCAGTTCTGTTTCTCACACCAATACAGCAAATGCTGGTAAATGCCATGCATTAGGCTCCGTGAAGCAGAGACTTTTCCTTAGTGTGGCATCACCTCCATGAGAATAATAATGCTTGCCACTTGGAAGACTAGAAAAATACTTGCTGAACTAATGAGTAAATATCAACGATGAAGTTCTGAAGTTAAAAAGAAGGATGACAGAAGTGGAGACTGACAGTAAAAGCAGGAATGGCTTCTCAGAATGGGAGACTTCTTGAATTTGTAAAGAACTGAAATTATAATTCTTTACATGTCAATGTCTAACCCATGGGAATATTGTTTTGATAAGAGTTCTTTTTTTTTTTTTATGTGTGTGTGTATGACCAAAAGACCAAGAAGAACAAATTTAAAAGAGGAAAGGCTTATTTGGGGGCTCCCAGTGTCAGAGGTCTTAGATAGCTGGCTTCATTTCTTGGGGCCTGAGGAAAGGCAGAACATCATGGCGGAAGAGTGTGACTGAAGAAAGCAGCTGGGAACATGGCACGCAGGAAGCAGAGAGAAACAGACTCCATTGACCAGGGACAATATATATATCCCAAAGGCACAATCCCAATAATCTACTTTCTCCAGCTCCATCCTGCCTGCCTTTGGTTACCACTTAGTTAATCCCTATCAGGGAATCAATTCACTGATTTGGTTAAGGCTCTCAAAACCCAATCATTTCACCTCCAAACCTTCTTGAATTGTCTCACACATGAGCTTTTGGGGGACATCTAATATGGAACCCATAATACATATTAAGGCACAGATGGCAGGGGGAATAAGATATTGTTGCAACTGCTTTTATTCGGAATGCCGTGAAAGGACACAGAGGTAAGCAGTCCATGTGGTTATTCATTCTAGTTCTTTCCAGAAAGAAGTTCTCTATGTTGCTTGTATAATCTTATATAAATGAAAGTTGTAAGGATTAACTTACCATATCTGAAAGTGATTGATGAATCAATTAGCAAAAGCAATCCCAAGAATACTAAGAATATATTGAGCTGAATAGGGAACCTGGAACACTCTAGGCAGTCTACTTATAAGAAACACTAAATTCATCTTACTAAATATTTTTAAGTGCTTTGATATTGAATTCATTTAATTATATGTTTATTTAGTAATTATTAATGCACTTCATAAGGTGCCTATGCCACAACAATAATAAAATGACGTGATCTCAGTTCTCTATGGGGTTTCCAGATTCCTCAATATGGTCTGTTCAGTCTGTAACTAATTACTGATAACATAAAGATGATAATTACTGGCATTGATTGAGCATTAATTCATTTTTTTACATACATTATCTTGACTAATTTTTAAAACACCCTTTAAACTCTCTTTGAAGATGGTTAACCTAAACCTAAGAAAGGTAGATAAATTATCTATCTACAGCAGGGGTTCTAAAAATGTGATCACCAGAAAGCATCATCAATGTCACCTGCAAAGTTGTTGGAAAAGACTTACCCCAGTGATCTATGACTTAAACTCTGTCAGTGATTCTGAGGCCAATGTTCCCACTGTCTAAAGTTACTGCTTGCTAAGTAGCAGAATCAGAACTTTACCCAAGTCCTTCTGATCTCTGGGATCTATTAGATTTCAGGGGAGAAAGGCTTAATCCAGTCTGGGGCTGGAGACAGTTGGGTAATAAGTCATGATTTTCAGAATGAAGTAACAGCTTCATCTCAAATTTGGTAGATAAGTGGTAAGCCAATGAAAGAGAAAAAAGAAAAGGAACACAATACTTTGTGGAAAAAAGAAAAAAGAAGAAGGAGGAGAAAGAGGAGGAGAGAGAAAGAGGAGGAAGAAGATCAGGAAGAAGAGGAGAAGGAGGAGGAGGAGGAAGAAGAGGAGGGGAAAGAAAATCTAGCACACAAAGAAAATTCAGTATAACTGAGACTTGCTGGTGTCAAAGGTCGAATTTTGAGGACATCAAATACAGTTTGGATTTTATCTCATGCAAGTGAATAACTGTTCTAAGGCTAACTAGGAACAGTGATGGGTTTTAAACAAGGACCGCCACAGACTGACATTGTTAAGATGGCCAGAGGTGGTGGTGCACACCTATAACTCCAGCCATTCAAGAGGCTTAGTAGGATTGCAAGCTCAAGGCCAGCCTCAGCAGATTAATAAGACCCTCAGTAACTCAGGGAGACCCTGTCTCAAAATAAAAAGGACTGAGGATGTAGCTCAATGGTAAAGCACTCCTGTTTCAATCTCCAGTACCCAAAACAACAACAACAAACAAAAAACCCAAAAATGCAGGTAGAAGTCCAGAAGATCATGAGAGAAAGGAATGATATTCAAGGGTTATGAGGGAAAGTACGATCAATTTTTGGAAACTTCATCTTTGGTCCTTGTGTTTCATCCACTCCACGGACATGTTGAGTTTCTGGCATAAACATGTACTGGAAGGTCAACCAATGTGACTAAGAAATATCTTACTCTCTGGCTAAAGAGCTAACTGTATGTGATGACTAAAAAGGAGGAGGCACAATTAACTAAGAGCAACAATTGAACAACAAACAAAAGACTGAGAGAATAATGGGAGAAGCAATGATTCCAGATTCAGGAAATCAGAGAAAATTATTCAAGAGGGCTGCTGTTGGAAGGACGTGTAAAATTTCAACAGACACAAAACTGAGTAAATAACAGCAGGAAAGATAAGGAGGAATGAGTGTGACTAAAAGATGCACCAAATTCTGAAGATAAATAATGAAGAAAGAGCCACTGTAGAGATGGAGGTAGAAGAAGATGCTGGAAAGACTGAGGTCAGCTTGTGGGTCTGAGAAATTTAGACTTTATCCTGCAGGCAATGTTAAAATGAGAACTCTGAATTAATAAAGGAGGAATACTGCATTTTTTCCTAAGAGGCATTTTCTACTTTACTTTTATTTAAGTACCATTCAAGTTGGGTGTTAAACTTGAATGAAGCTCTGAAAAGAGGTTTCCCTTGAATAAAGGTACATTGTCTTAAGGTGCCTCAAGGACTGCTAAGGCCTCTCAGTGTCACATTCAAATTTCTAATAAATACTTAATCATCTTTTATTATTCCAATAAGTTTTTATTCACTTTCTTACTTCTATGAAACAAAGTTGTGAGATCTATAAGGTTAGAGAAAGGAAGTCAGTCTGAACAATCCCTTTCCTATAAGGAAAAAGCTGTCATTTCCGCTGTGACCATCCTGCCCCACCTTTATCTTCTACATCTAGTGACCTCTAGGAGGAGAGCATGTGGGAGGCTAGAACAAATTTCAGATTTTCATCCTTCGTGGCAAACCAGCACTTCAATGATTCTCCAGAAAAATGTGTTGAAAACATTTCTTGTCCATTTCTTAATTCTTTGCATTCCCAGCCTCAGATTATCCAAAAGAGAAGGCTGTTCTTTTCAGCAATGAGAAGGCCAGGAATTAGAGAGTTTTGCCAATAATTATGTTTGCACAGCAATTACATAAAATGGATGGTTTATGTTCTAAAAATGTTTTCAGATTGTCTTTCTTTCTCAATTGAAATCTGGTGCACTTACTAATAGGTAGCATTTTTATGTCTTTAGCAATTAAACAGAGAACCAACTAAAATGCTACCAAAAGGTATGTATATATGGACATGTATGACATGTGTAAAAATGCATAAAATCAGAGTGAGCTGTTTGTATGGTGATTAAATCAAGAATAGCTACATTAATATCTAGGACTTAAATATGTACCATGAATTGGCTGAGTACTTTATATATACTACTCATTTAATCTGACAACAGCCTTACGAGTTAGACATCATATTCCAAAGTACACAAAGGACAAAGAAGAAATAACCCAACTAGTAAGTGATTGAACCAGAACCCAGTTTCAGAACTCTAGATCTGACAGCTACATTACATTGTGGTTCCAAGGGGAGAACATTGTAAACTAGCAGACAGGGTTTTATTATTTCTGAGCATATCCTTTTCTATGCTCTCTGGGCATGGACAAAGGTTGGGACACTAATTGACATATTCTGCACATGTGTAATAAGTCTTTGTATTTTCAACATAGGAGCCAGCAGAAGTGACATACAAAATTACTGCTTCTCATAGTCAATCTGTGAATACTTGTGACTTCAATGTCACATTAAGAGGGAGGCCCAGGGATATCTGACTGAAGTTTGGAGGAAAACTCAAAGACAGAGGACTCTGTCTCCACAGGTCCAGGAAGGGCTCTATTCCTTGAAATCTTTTTCCTTTCCTTCAATTACATTCTTAACACTTAACCCAGAGAGACTGGTAGAGACAGGACTGGTGAAGAGGCCTAGAGACCTTGCTCAGGAACACACTATCCGCTCTCATCCTAGAAGAGAGACAGGATTCCAAACTTTATACTAGGTCATGCCTCAGAGGGCCACAGGGGAGTGCAGGTGAGAGGGAGACAGATGCCAGGGTAATTAGGCCATGCCATTCTCTTCCACAAAATCTCCTAGTGGTTTTCCATTTTGCTCTGTTAGAGCTGTGCTTAACTAAGGCAGCAGATATTGATTCCGCAGTGTATTTATTCTAGTAACATTCTATAAAGACTTGATCAGTCTTTTCAAAACATATTCTGGGGCTGGGCACAGTTTCTAAAGCTCCCAGGGTAAGAGAGTGTACTGTGTGGTTGGCTCTGTGAACCACCACCCTGCTCTGCAGTAGACGCCCCCCGCATTTCAAGCAAGCACTTCAACCTCACCGCCCTCACTCTCTTCCTGGCTTTCTTTCCTCTATTTGTCCTGGACATCCTTGCAGTTCCTCAAAGATGTCAAGCACAGTCCAGATTTGGGGCCTGTGAGCTACAGTTACCTTTCCCTGTAACATTCTCCCCTCATGTACTCTCAGGACCACTTGCACCCTTGCTTCAGGGACCTAAAGCTGGAGACTATGTCAGACTACTTCACATAAAACAACACACACCTCCTCCATTTTCTTCCACCGCAAGTTCTCTGTCTCCCTAATCCTGCTGTATTTTTCTCCATAGTTCTTCTCACCATCTGAACTGGGCTTTCCTCCTCACTCTGAAATACAAGCTCCACAAGAACAGGCTCCTGGCACGGATCTCTTTCATAACCTCTGCTCTTGGAGGTATATGTGACACAAAGTGGGTACTCATTCAATATCATCTCCTTCAGCCTTATTTTGTACATAGATTTGTTTTGGAGGCATTGCAAGAAGTTGGCAAATGATTAAAACAAAGAAAAACATAACTGATGTGATTCTGCAATTTGTATTTGAGGTAAAAATGGAAAAGCATAACTCACATGAATCAAATGTATGAAAGATGAAAAAAAGAAAAAAATAAAAAAATTTAAAAAAAATAAAAAAATAAAAAACAAAGAAAAACCCACAAACAAAAAGGTTCACTTTAAAATTTCCATTTAAAGCTGAAAAAGCGTAAATGTCTCATTCAACTGTTTCAACAACAACAACAACAAAAAGTAAAGGACAAAAATGTTTGAACTGAAATGCACTAAAACAGGACATAAAACCTATGTCATCCTACTCTACTATTTTGCTTGATTTTTTTCAATCCATTTTTACCACTGTCACCAATTAAGATTCTGGATCTCAAAATAATTTGTAAAGATGCCTAGTACACGTATTCTTTGATGGCCGTGTTGCCTGAGTGGCCCTACTTATCAGCCCATCTTGTGATTTCTCTTTTGTCACTGGCCCTCCTTTGGCCTTCAAGTGCCTGCACACTTCTGCCTCTGTCTTCATGCCCTCAAGTTCAGGTCCAGGACTCTGCTCTAAGCTGTTCTATGTTCTCTCTTCTTTGCCTTCAGTCATGGCTTAAGAGGAACTTGGGTAGAAGTCAGGTGAGTGGGTTTTTTGATTCTTTCATTTTCCTTTGATGTCCAGCAATGTGATCATTCTGATGTGATAGATTACTTCTTTTCATGTCATGTAACTCACTAAGGGTTTACATAAAATAATCCAGAATTATAGGTATAGAGACATCTAACCTTTGACTCCAATCGGTGTCTATTATCTATTAGTGATGAAGGTTTTCCATAGTAAACTGTTTACAAAAAAGTGGCATTATCTTTTTGCTCCAGATAGGCATCTCTGTTTGTAATAACCCCACAAAAAGGCACAGTGAAGTTCTGTCCCTCTTTAAACGGGGCTGACTTTGTGACTTGCTTTGACTAATCATATGTCATGGGAGAGATGGCATGCTAGCTGTGAGTCAACTTTCATGATCCCTTATACACTACTGGGCTATTTATCTTAGAAAGCTGCTGCCCCAAATATTAGATCTGGAGCCTCTTGCTTGATGAAATGAGTCATGTGGCCCCATTGTTCCCATTGCCTGAGTCCACAGCCAATCAACCTCTATGGGCAGAGCCTCCTAGGTGATTATCAGCTGACCACAAATACATGTACAGACCCAGCTGAGGCCAGAATAATCTAAAAAATGGACCACAAAATTATTATGAGATAAGAAAAAAAATGCTGTTTTAGCCACTAAGTTTTAGGCTAGTTTGTTATACAGCACTAGCTAACTGATACATTTACCATACATATTTCACCACTGGGATTGAAAAAAACACTAGGCTAATGAGCTTTGTACATATTTACAAAAAATATTCCTTTTGCCAACCCTAGGAAAAAAACAAAAAAGTAAACCTTCAGGAGAAAAAAAAAATTGAAAGGGGTAATCAGATATGGGATAAATGAAGATCACTGTATTCTCCTTGTATTTTTTCCCCTGCCTTTGCCAATGTTTTGATTCCAGAAAAAAACTTTTTAATGAAACTGAGCACTAAAAGTTGTTTTAAAAGCTCACCTTTTAGTTCTAAATTGCAGATTCTTCTTTTAATAAAAGCAGGTGTTCAATTAGCACCATAGGTGTGATATGAGTTAAAAGCTAATAAAGTTCATCTAACATTTAAGCTTATTACTGGGCCTGGATCAGCACCTTTTTAAAGTATTTCCTTCTGTTTGAACTTGGCTTTTACTCTTCATTTTCAGGAAAAGGAGGTGTACATCTTCACAGTGCTCCCCTGATCTCAGCTTCTAATTTAAATCTATCAATTCCAACCTCAGCATTAATAAATTTTATCTTTCTGTTTTTATAATTCTCCTATGCAGGGGAAGAAAAATAACTTCAATTTTCACAAAACTCTCTAAGTCAGAATTGAGACATAAAGACAAATACAAAAAGAGCTGTCTCCTGAAAATTCTCAAATGTAATTTAAGGACCACGTTCTCTAAGCTTCTTCTGGTAGTTAAGAAGGACAGGATTTAGAAAAGAATAGAAAAATGACAGTAGGAAAAGAAAGCCATCTCTAATTCATCTACTCCAAGAGTTAACACTGAAAATAAGGAAATTAATTGACATTTTAAACCTGGGATTTGTCCCTAGAAGGTAAGAATAAATGAAAAACCTGTGGATTTTTCATTATCACTGAAGATGGTGATGCCCTTCTGGGCAGAGTCACAAAGAAAAATGTCAGAGATGGAGAGTTATATGTGGCATGCAGGTGTCTATGTCATGAAGATGGAGACCCAAACCTACAACAAACAAATCAGCCTTCTTCCGCCAATGCCTTTGTCCTTTCTCCCATCTCATAAGCCCAACCCCATTCCTATCTTCTGAGCTATGAGACTGCCAAACTTATTTTTTCTTATTTACAGTGAATGCCTAAATAAAAGTAACTTTTAAAAGCTGAATAAACTATTTTTCTGCACTAAAAACTTTGATCTAATGCCAAATTAAAGTTGCCAGAATCAAGCTATTAGTTTAACTTTTATATAATTTTTTAAGTAAAAGTATCCAGTGAATTTTCCTTTCCTTGGCTTCTCCATCATTTTCCCATTGTCCTAAAGTAGATCACTACAGCAGAGGTCAGGCTGACTGCAGTTATATGATTTTGTTATCACTGAGGAACATTAATGAGTGGACTTTTGCAGGTCACCAAAGAAAGAAAACTTTCTAATCTTTTCTGTGTGGGAATCAGGGTTGTTTCCTCCAAACCAAATGGCTTATACATAGTGTCTTTTCTTTTCAAAGGTAATTTTTTAGTGTCAATAATTACTTTAGATGTAATCATTTTTCCAATACTGCTTAAATGTCTTTAGATTGGAACCCAGTCTCTGTGACTAATATAGTGAAATTCAGGTAAACCTTGGAAAGTAAATGTTGAACTTAACTTCAGAGGAGGTAAGAAGTTTTAAGGTTCATAGAATATCCAAAAGAAAAAAAGAAGCAAAGACTTCTCTTGTT
The DNA here is from genome assembly GCF_048772815.1 of Callospermophilus lateralis. Taxonomy (NCBI): domain Eukaryota; kingdom Metazoa; phylum Chordata; class Mammalia; order Rodentia; family Sciuridae; genus Callospermophilus; species Callospermophilus lateralis. The sequence goes on along the minus strand of NC_135310.1, from coordinate 38,514,932 downwards.
AGTGGGACATGGATGCTATAGGACCAGAGAAGGCAGAAATGAAAGGAAATTATAACAGCTGGGGTCTATAAAATTTTTGTGAAAGTATCTGCCTTCAAAGTCAAGTTTGAACCCAATAATTGCCTCCCTCCACTATATGTTTCATACCATATGGTCAACACATTTCCTGGATCCTTGGATAGAATTATGTCTTTACTCTCTAAGCTTCTCTAGGATCTCAAAGCTCAAAGCTGTGAGAGAGTTTTTTTTTTTCTTTTTTTTTTAAACAGGTAACTACTTCATCATTGTAGAAACTTTGTTTGGAACAGAGTATGGGTTGTTACAGAGTCTGACAAAGTACTAATAAAGAACTGATCTCAAAGCAAAACTACATTGCTTTGGAAAGGCAGCAGAATACAACAGACACTAGTATGGCAATATATAAATCAATGGAAGTGTAACTGATGTGATTCTGCAATTTGTATAAGGGATAAAAATAGGAGTTCATAACCCACTTGAATCAAACTGTGAAATATGATATATCAAGAACTATGTAATGTTTTGAACAACCAACAATAAAAAAAAATAAAAATAAATAAAAAATAAAAAAGCAAAGACATTATGGTTAAGGGCTTCTTTGATATTCACATCCTGTATTACACTTGGATGAGTAGGTATGCTACAAAGGCTCAGAGAACTCTGGATCTAATGCTGCAAGATTTCTCAGCCAAGATTTTGTTGTTGTTGTTGTTGTTGTTGTTGTTTATTTATTTGGGCAACTGGTTAATGATGTTTGAAATACTAATAATTAAAAATTATTTTATGCTTCAGATACTCTATCCACAGTAAATAAATGCTTACTAAGCTATAAATGACATCAGCAAATGCAGAGATTTATATTCCCTTCTAATTCGCTCATGTTAATAAATAATGGATTCTAAGAATCATTGCTTTTAAACAATTAAAACACATTTAGAAAATTATTACTGGGAAGTGACTGTAGTTCCTTATGACCTTTCTCTACAATGAGTCAGAGAAAAAAAATCTGTGGCCAGCATTTGTAAGTTGAAAGGATGAGCTGTCTAGTATACATTGTGTCTCAACCAGCTTCTAACTCATTAATACAATAATCTTAACATCATTTTGTGTCAGGTTAAAAATCTGACAAGAAATATGCTTGAAGCTGCCATTACAAAATGACAGAACACTAGGGGATGGTATTATATGAGTGTTTTTAAGTTATCCTTCAAGCAATTACACATTTAAGATATTTAATAATGTAATTGTACAAGTGAGTGTATTTAATAATTCATAAAATGAAACGAAAAGGATTTAGGAGCAAGTTTGAGGAGGCAATTCCTGGAGTAGGCTAAAAAGTAATAGCCCACATTTATGCTTTAAAAAAATTTGGAGTTAGCTGCCAAATTTATATAGATTTATATTCTCTTCTAATTTGCTCTTGTTAATAAACTGGATTCTAAGTATCATTGCTTAGTCAAGTAACTGCTTAATCATTGTAGAAACCAAATTAAAATTTGGCACCTAACTCCAAATTTTAATATGTGACTAAGTTACATTTGAAAAATTCAGATTTTCAATTTCATTTGAAAAATTGAAAGACCAGATAAAGCTGGGTCCAGATTACTGTGTAGCAATTCTGGGCTGAAACATAATAGTGAGACATAGGCTCTCCAATTTGTCCCATTGCTCAACATGGTCAGTTGAACTCATTTATGATTCTACTTGACCCCTGGTGACACTGGAATTGTCAAACTCTGCCCTAGATTGATTGCTAGGGTGACCTAAATAGGACAAGCAAAAGAACCTCCCATTCAATTCCTTACACCCCTACCAGAAGTGTGCTTCCACAAAAGACAGGCAATGCGTTCCTTTCTACAGATGGCCCTAATGGATGAAAGTCTTTGTTTTGATTCCAAACCTATTTAAAGGTAAAAATCAAAGTTATTTAAATAATAAATCTCCTTTATCTTCTACATGCAGTACATTGAAAAAGCAGACATTGAAAAAGAGTGGTCACATCTCAAGTATTTCCTTTTCCAGGCTACATACACCTTCCAGTTCTTTCCAGCATTCCTCATATAACAGATTTCATAACGAGTTGTGATCAATGAAACTTCCTACGCCTTTTTTTTTCTTATAATTAAAATACATTTCTCCTTTTTCCACTTTGTGTTTAAAAAAGTAAAAATCAAATTCTAGGACATCATATTTGTTTATCTTAAATTTCACCTGATTTATTTGAGTTTATCCTCTAGTTTGTTGCTATCATTCTGATTTTTTGTTTTGTCCTTGCCTGTGTTCTTTTTTTAAAACTTCTTTTTAATAAAGGGTATTATGCCTAAATATTCTTATTAGACTAGAACAGGTATTAACTACAGATGTAACTGAAATAACTGGAGAAAAAAACACACAAGGAGAAAACCGAGTTTACTCCTTGTGACAAATTTATGAACACATTATAATAAAGCAGGACAATCACAATCTCTACTGCTTCTCCTTATGTTACAAGTAAGTAAAAATCATGAATAGAGTATACTAATAGAATGTTTTCTCTGCAAATCTGAAGTGGATTGAGAAAATTTTGTCTCCATGGTTTGATTCAATGATAATCAACTAAGCCCAGAGAATCAGCCTTTTTCTCACCTTTAAAGATATTGAAAATAGAAATATAAGTTATTGGTTTCATTAAAAAATTCTGAGTATATTTAAAAGGACAAAGAGCCAAATCAACTCTTTTAAAATCAAGTATCATACTCATGGAATATATTCTTATGTGTATGTTCACATTGAGAGCAAATGTGTAGTGAGGATGTGTACATAAGTATGTTTGTGAGGTTTGGAAAGATTTTCAGCACACCTTATGAATTACTCAATAAATTCTAAAACAAAAGGATAATCAAAATCCTTGCAACTTCTCTCCACATACCAAAATGATAATGTTGATCTGTATTATGCATAATGACACATGTCCATTGAAAATGTTATCATTTGATTTTACTTTATATTAAAGGGCATCTTGATGAGCATTCAAAGTGTACTGTATTTGATCCAATCAGTCAGATCATTTCAAAATTATAATGGAAAAAGCAGGCATCAGTAAATGTCTGATAATTTAATTTGTAGAAAAGTAAGTACCATATTCTAGATTAAATGAATCATTTTGTCTCTTGATTTAATGCTAAAGAATTTACACCCAGGAACATACAACTTTAGACATGAGACAAGTTCCACATATAGTAGTACCTAAATAAATCATAAATAATAAGTCATATACCTGAGGAATATGTACATAAAGACAAGAGCATAAGGCATCACTGGAATAGGAACAATAGGACAATATTCCGTAAGTCTAGGAAAGTTACAGACAATAATCACAGATGAGTCAGATTTGTATCTTAAAGTCTTGAATTTTAAAGAAAATTAACCCTGTTCACATTGTTGCTCAAACTGACAGAATCCTGGGTTAATAAACACGAAGCTATCATTTACTTACTGTTAAGATATCCTGGAAAGCAAAGACAAAAATGAAAATACAGGAATAAAGGAGATTAAAGTTAATTATCTAGTATCTGCCACAATCTGAGAAAATTTTACTTTAACAACAGCATCTGTGAAATTCAAACAAGAAATATAGTTTATTGAATGTATAGCCTTTACTGTCTTAAACAGAAGAATTGGACATGCAGACCATGCCTGTTTATTGAAAGGTTAAACTTAAGTTTGTCACACGACCCAACAATTCTACTCTTTCGCATACACCCAAGACAAATAAACACATAATCCATGAAAAATATTCTTAGAAACATTATTCAGAAGAGTCAAAAATTGGAAACAATCTACATATCCCTCTACTGGTGGATGGGTAGGTAAAAAATGATATTTATACAAGGAAATATTATGAGTCAATAAAAAAGGATGGATAAATGATATAACAAATCAACTTTAAAAATATGCTATGTGAAAGAAGTCAGACATAAGAGACCACATATAATCTGATTTGATTTATGTGAAATATCTAGAAAAGGCAAATCTATGGATATAGAAAGTACATTAGTGCCAGGTATGGTAGCACACACTTGTAATCCCAGTGACTAGGAAGGCTAAGGCAGGACTATCAAGTTTGAGGCCAGCCTCAGCAACTTAGCAAGATCCTGTCTCATAATAAAAAATAAAAAGGTATGGATTTGATCCCCAGTATGGAAAAAAATGTATATTAGTATTTACCTGTTCTGTTACATATTAAGTAAAATATCATATTGATTTTATATTTTCCTAATGATGTTGAACATCTTTCATATTCTTATTGCCCATCTGTGTAACTTATTTTGTCTAGTGTCTAATCAATATTTTTACCATTTTTAGTTGGATTTTTGTCTACATACTTTCTAGTTCTAATTTAGGTTATTCTGGAGGAAATAGCTATTACAACAAAGAGTGATAGTATTGGCTAGAATATGAGTAAACTGGAACCCTCATCCATTGCTGGTGGAAATGTTAAATGGTACAGCTATTCTGGAAACAGCTGGCTGTTGTTTTAAAAAGTTAAACATAAATTTACTGTATGATCCATAAATTTCTCTCTATGTCCACACAAGAATAAAAACACATCCTCACAAAAACGTGAATATGAGTGTTCATAGTAGCATAACCAGAGACTTGGAAAATATGTAATGGTCATCAACTGATGAATGATAAACAAAATGTGGCAGATATATACAACTGAATATTATTAGGAAATAAAAAGAAATATGTTCATATATGTTCCAAAGACAAACCTCAAAAACTTTGGTCTAAGTGAAAGAACCCATATGCCAATAAGGCCAAATATTGTATGATTACAATTATACAAAATGTCCAGGAAATTAAACACTATAGATAGAGAAAACTGGTTAATAGTTGATTGAGGTTAGGGTTGAGACAGAAGGGGACTACAAATAGGCACAAAGAATCATTATGGAGTGATAGAAATGTTCTTAAATTGGGGTAAGGTAATGGTTATACAATTTTGTATACTTACTAAAAGCCATTAAATTGTACACTTAAAACAAATGAAGCTATGTTATGTAAACTATACCTCAATAAAGCTATTTAAAATACATTAGATTGATTTTAAAAATCAACTTAAAGGAAAGAAAACAGCAACAACATTATGTTGATAGTAGTTTAACAATATTTTTATACCTTTGAGGGGCTGGGCTTGTAGTTCAATGGCAGAGCACTTGCCTGGTATGTGTGAAGTACTGGATTTGATCCTTAGCACCACATAAAATAAACAAATAAAATAAAGACATGCTGTCCATCTACAACTACAAACAAACAAACAAACCCCTTTTTAAAAAATATATCTTTGAAAACTGTTTACTATGAAAAACAGAAGACAGCTTTAGAAAATGTCATATTCTTAATGAGTCAACAAAGATGGTCTCTGTGAATTAATAAGGTCATAAGAGGAGATTAAGCTCTGAAAACTGGGGAGCTGCCAGGAATAAGAAAACTCAAAGGACACTAAAATTCAAGGCAAGAATTAAATTTTGCACTCTCTTTACAAAGCAGATGACATGGCAGAATATTGATTCAATAATATTGAGAACCTGAGAAATTGTCCAAGGACACAGAGATAAAGAACAAAACAGTGAAAGAAGGATGAGAAGCCAGTAGTAAGGAGTACAAAGTAGGAAACACCAAGAAGAAAAAAGAAGAGCACATGTGATTATTCAGGCTATAATATAAGAAAGAATTTCTGAGATGAATAAATAAATGTTCATTTTCATATTAAAGGGTTTACATGCTCTGGACATATGATAAACAAAGGCCATCACCTAGACATATCCAGGCAATATTTTGAACATGTTATTGTCCTTTAGCTACTCAGATTTCTTGCCCTTCTCTGCCCATTAGTGCTCCAGGAACCTGAGTTTCATACTCTGCTTTCCCCAGGTTCCCTCCTCACCTGACTCCTGATTGGCTTTGACCAACAAGTGGCACTGGTGAATGATAAAGGATGGAAGGTGAGAGGAGAGATGGGTCAGGGTGTTTCACCTGTTTCTTCATTTTTTCCAATATCACATGTAAAGCTACACTTTGGACAACAATTCCACTTTTCACTGGCCTCTGTAGCAATGTGTCCCTGGAGGCAGTGGTGGTTTCTAAGCGCTGCTGGTCTCTGAATGTCTCAGCACAGCTCTGCTTCATTCCCTTAATCCTGCAGATGCTACTCTGAGTAATCCCCATTCATTTCAACCATGGGGGTGGGGGGTGAATTCTCTTTCCTACTAGAGGATTCTGATACAAAGGTTAAAAATAAATATCCAGAAATATGGAAAGGGAAGATAATTTAACCTACAAAAGAATCAAAGTCAAACATCTTACACCTGTCCACTGCAAAACAAAAGCCAAAGTTAATAGAACAGAATATATAATGCAAGAGGAAATTTTCTTGACTTAATAATTAATTTCATGATGCCATTCTGTATTAAGTCAACCAAAAGCTATTGTTAAAAGGAAATCAGCTTAGAAAATACAAACTTTTTCTGAAAAAACAGAAACATTAGCTAATTGATTAAAGATTATTTAAACACAGTTCAGAAATGTAGAAGTTGTGGTGTAAAGTCAATTAAGTATTAAAATTGCTTGAATATACAGAATTATTTATGACTATATGTACATGAAAGTTGCTTTAAACTGAAATGATTACTATAACAATGAATAACTTAATACAATCTTAGTCTATACATTTAATATTAAATTGATAAAGACCAGGCTAAAGTTTAAGGGGTTGGACTAAAGGAAGAATTTTTAATCCCTTCTTTCATTTTTGATTTTAGTAATTAGGAAAACTGAAAAACATATATGTATTCCCCCAAAAAAATTTTTCTCAAAGTTAACAAGAGTATGATTTAAAACAAGATAACTACATTCAGAATCATTTCAGAACATAATTATTCTAATTTAAGTTTAGTTATATCTCTAAATAAATGAGTCCAATAGTTATATTTTATCCTTGTAAGACGATACTTTCCATATACCAAATCCTACTAAGCATACACAGATGATTAACTTGTTAAAATTCTTTCATGTGCAAGGAGACAGAGGCTGTAACTACATACCAGCATAACAGTTGCTCATTATGTACCTGAACACAATAAAGAACTGGCTTATCTAATTATTTCTACTATTATTCAAGGTTCTTGGCTAATGAAATGGTAAGAAACTGCTACCTTGTGAAGGGAGGAAAAAATAACATAGTTAATTTTATTAAGCACTTTTGCCTATGATTAATTGGCTGGACAAATTGGAAATAACTCAGCTAGGCAGAAGATGAACACAGAATACTTTGAATTTTTAATTCTAAGCACTTCTAAGTTGAATCATACTGAATATGAATGGCCCTATTAAGTGAAATAAGTAAGTGTAAAATGGAAAATGTCAGAAGAGAAGCTAAATGACATCTTCAAATGTCATCCGCAAATGGCATTTACCATCTGGATAAAGATCAGTTTAACTGACCTTGAAATGTAAAAACATAATTAGAACAGAAATAGCAGATAAATAATTATTTTCCATTAAAATTCATTGAGTCTAAAATCATGAAGGTGTAACTGAATTTTCAACTTGGAAAATACTTCCCAACATGCAGTGAAACTGCCTGCTGTATTTGCTCAAAAGTAAAGCAAGAGACTGGGGTTGTTGCTCAATGGTAGAGCACTTGCCTCACACATGTGAGGCCCTGGGTTCGATCCTCAGCACCACATATAAATAAACAAATAAAATAAAGGTATTGCATCCATATACTACTAAAAATATATCTTTTTTAAAAAGTAAAGCAAGTATTAGAAAAACAAAGAAACCAAGTAAATTCTAATTTAGGGGAATTAATGATATGCTTCTTTGACAGCAAGTTTATCTTCTTAAAAACCTCTTTATTTTGCCTTAGTATTTATTGGTAGTTTTTCATATATAATAGTATATATGTGAATTAAATAGAAATATGGTTCTTAAGTTCAGGAGAGCATAGGATTTAGTTGTGGAATTAATAAAAATTAAAAAGCTACCTAAAGGATCTTGAACTTTAATACTTTTGATCAAAAAGAGACCTCTTCTCTCTTCTGAGGTGTTTCTCTTTAGACAGAAGATTCACAGGGCAGCAAGGAAGGAGACAGACAAATGGGGACAATCAGGTTATAAGCTCAGTTGTTGAATACAGTGGCAGACAGTGCAGCTGGATTGTCTGCCTGTCTCCCCCCAAACATCTGTAAACATGAGCTAAGGGATGGTGAAGTGGCAAGGACTTCAGGACAAGCACAGTGAAGGAGGCACAGGGACAACTGAAAGAAGTTAGAATGGCTTTACGTGAAGCAAGTATAAAGGGGTGCTTTAGAGAGCTATAGATTTTAATAAGAAAATAGAAGACAAAAATGTTTCAAAGGCCTGTATAAAGTCACTGGAGTCCTGGTTGGATGCAATAGTTCTCTCCTACGGACTTAAAAAGTTGTTTCTAGACTTGGGTCTTAATCAGCCAAACTAAGACTGTGTGATAGTACACACAATACCACCTTATATAGTACTTCAATGTTTACAAAGCACTTTCACCTTGTCTCATGTTATACTTGTCAGCAGACTGAATAGGGGAAATACTTCCCTTTTGAAGGTGGTTAAGATTTAGCTATTAAGCGATGTATCTGAAATAACAAAACTATTATGTCTGTAAAGAAAGAAGGCAGAATCATTATGTTTCTGGTTTATTTTCTCCAAAGATTCCCTTTCTGTAAGATAAAATAAAAATTTTCCCCTGTGGACAGGGTGGAAGTCTCTCTTGCTCAGAGCATCCCTTAATAGACCCTGTAGGTGTGCAATGCTTGGAGATTCTGGAGTATTAACGTTCCTAAGGAAGACAAGTCATTTACAGGTCAGGAAGAACACTGAAGTGGCAGCTGAGTGCCTATAGCAAAGCCCCTGGCCAGTAGAGACAGACAGATCTGGCAATGGACTCAGCCAGCACACTGGTGATATTGACCTCTCTGAGCCTTGAGTCTTCATCTCTAAAACAAAACTACTTTCAACATAATTATATGTAAATTATCTGGGACAGTCATGGGCATCTAGTCCTCTGCACTGGTGGCTACTGAATAACTGCAGCCTGGAGTATTGCTCATATTTCTCCTGCCAAATTAACTGCTGAATGTTAACCATCCCAAATGTTAATGCAAATTTAATTGGATAGTTTTGGGGAGTAATAGGATCTGCATTTTGCATTTTGACACCAAAGCACATAGATGTTAAACTGCAGAGCTGATGCCCAGAGTATCAGAGTTATCTTCTTGTCCTTGTCCTTGAGTTCCTGTTCTCATTGTCCTTCCCAAGAACACTTATTTGACCTTGTTTCAAGAGGGACTTGTTGCTCCTGGGGGATGACTAGAATTTGAAAGAAGCAAGGTAGAGAATTAGAAGTTTCCATAGCAAAGTTCAAGACACCTTCACTTCTGGAAGTCAGGTGAGAGGCTCCCCTTGCTCACTTCTCATTTTGTCTGTATTTCACTTAGCACAGTGGAAAGAATCTAGTTCTGACTTACTTTTCTCTATTATTCTCAGGCATAACACCTTGCTTAATGACCATGCAATCTCTGTTCAAAATTACTTATTATTCATCAGTTTTGTATCAGGTTCTTTTCTGGTTTCTTTTTTTTTTTTTTTGGTGGATACAACAATAAATATGACAGACCCAGTTGTTAGGCTGAGGGAGTTTATAGACTGGCATGGGAAAAATTATACATATAAATTGAATATGAAATAAGTTATTATCATATTGCAGAATAAAGAATCTAATTGCCTACATGCTAGGCACTGAACTTGACACGGAAGGGGCTGTAGTGACCATATCGGGGCCTCACCTCATAGTCTATACTCTGTAAGTCTTGTAAGGACTCATTGAGACAGTGGACATCAAAGCATTTGGTAGGGTAAGGAATGTGGGTACCTGCTGTCCAAGTACAACCTCTACAAGGCTATCTTTCCAGGAAAAAGTAATTAACTTGAAGGTAGGGATGAACTCAAGGTGACATTTTCTACCATCCCTTATATATTCATACATATGCTTAGTAAATGTGCTAAATTAAAGTTAGATTAAGTATATAGTTTTCAACTTCATATAAAAGGCTGAGATAAGAGGCTATTTTTGGCTATTGCTAGGGGCAAGGCCCTTCTTAAGAAGCAAAGGGTGGCCAGGTAGGGAACAGTTTTGTTAATTACTACTCCAAGCCTAAGGGCACTACATAGATCACTTAGGCCAGAGCTATACCCCCAGAGTCCCTTAAGGAAGGGACTAGGGTATTTTAACAGGGGCTGGTTCTACATGAGGTTTGTATCTGTCACATATATAAAAACTAAGCAATTTCAAACAGAACTTTATTATGCTTTTGGAAACATAAAGACTTGCAACTTCAAAACCCATCAAAGTTATAGGGAGTGAAAATACATTAAATTTCAATAACAAAAAATACAAATGTTTGGATGTTTAACTGGGGACTTGTGCTCATTAGCTTACGCATCGTACTCTCTGTAGTCAGAGCCTGGGCAACCTTCATGGCAGCAGATTTCACCCCAGACAACTGTATAGTTATATAAGAACCCACTCTGGAGATTTTCTGCATAAGTTAGAGTGTCTAAGTGCCATCATTTGACATACTGGTTTATTTATTGAAAAAGACAGTGAACACTTTGGTTACTTGGTCTTTATGGCTTCCAAGGGTAGAAAGTTAAGGTGTCAGAAAGTGGCCCTGGGGGCTGGGATTGTGGTTCAGCGTTCAGCGGTAGAGCACTCGCCTAGCAACGGTGGGACCCGGGTTCGATCTTCAGCACCACATAAAAATAAAATGCATTCTGTTGTATCCATCTACACCAAAAAATAAATATTAAAAAAAAAGAAAGAAAGAAAGTGGCCCTGATTATGGGGTAGGTTCCACTTGTCCTCAGCCCCACATATCAGGTCTTTAGTTCTGATTTCCACAGCATGAAACGAGGCTCTGAATGCTGAATAGCCACCGTCAGAGAAGTCACTTGATGCCTCACACCCTGTGCTAAAAACTCTTAAATAGGGCCCTTCAGTGGGTGCAAACTTGCGAGTTTAATACAATAGTTTGTCAATTAAATTATATTCTCTATGGCCACGCTATATACTATAGCAGGTATTAAATTACTGTTCATTGAATATTTGTTAACTACAACCTATAGCACCCCCCAAAATTCTGTTAACTAAATATATAAAAATTAATTTTCATAATTAAATAATACCAACAGAATTGAATTTTATACCTAACTATGAAAATTTCTGGGAGAACAGAGATGGAGTACTGACATGGTAGAAAATGACATTTTCATAAAGAACTTTGAGAACATTTATCTTAATTTTTGCATTTACAAATAAGGAAACTGAGGCTTATAAATTTCAGGTTACTTGCTCAAGGTTACAAGGAATGACTGATAAGACCTCAACACTAGTTTATAGACTCTAGGGTATATGTTTTTTCTCTAATAAAGCACACCCAAGTTCACAGCTAATGACAAAATGGCTTAATTTTAATTTCTATAAGATGTTAATTCCTAATTTATTGACTATATGGATGAGAACTGACAAATGTTTAGAGGGCTGGTTTATTCATTATTTGCCAAGTAAAGTCTGTTCATAATTGCCAAAATTTTGGTGTATTATAATCAATTTCCTTCATGGTTGTTTCAGAGGCTTCATATGAAACTCAATATTGCCTCCATCTGTGGTTATAGCTAGGAAAGCAATAGGAAAAAAATTCTTTCAATATTTCTTTCTCTGTCTTGGTTACTACTAAACTCAGAGATGTTTCATAACAATGTACAACCTTTCCATTATGTTTTCCTTTACCTTCTCAGAGAATGTACTTGAACTAAGTTTAAAATCTTGTTTCAACAGTTTTATGCTTTTATTTGTTAAACATTTAATATAAGTTCTTTAGGTAGGTCAATGTAGAAGTCAAAGAAGTAAACAACCCTCCAATAACTCTATATATAACTGCCATGAATATATTTAGCACAGGTAAACTGCTAACCTTTCAGGTGGGTCATTCAAGGTTTAGCCTTGGACCATGCTAAACTGAACTCTAAGCAGAGTAAAAAGTTGGGGACTTTGCTCCTATGAATACACTTTATCAGCAAATGCAACACACATTGAAATATGCATGTATTGAATAATGAGGCTCCTTATATTATAAACATCAAAATCAATAGACTTTCTAGATGGGAACTGGAATTGTGCTAAGAGATGACTAATCAGGTAAAAACTGTAACTTCTGTGCTTTACAGTTTCAAGAGTATAAAGTTTAAAATTACTAAAAAAGAACTGTGATCTGATTCCTATGTAGAGGTGCACAATGCTGACCTGCATTTTTATGTAAGTAACCAGAAATTTGAAGTTTAAAACAAAAGTTCAAAATATTTCACAAAATAATACACCAGTTTCTAATCTGTATACTACTATGCTTCTGCTGGGGGCTTGGTGTCTGAGTAAAAGAGCCATTTACCCAACACTGAATCTTGGAAACTAGTTTAGAATTCAAGTAACTGCACATACAATTTCATTTTGAAAATACAACAAAGTTCATAATAACTAAATATGTTCACGTTTTAAAATGCACTCATAACACATGGTCACTTTCTGGAAGACAAACTTTCTGATGTTTATCTGGCACACTGTATGTTAATTTAGTCTCTAGTATTCCTGTCTACATTATTCAACAAACTATTGGCTTTACAAGACATGTCTAAAATAATATGGCTTAATTGAGGCATTATAAATATCTATGGTTATTTTATTAAAAAATCAGTGATTACTGTTCCATTACCAAACTTTAATAAACTACTAGAACAAGGGGAAAATATTTGCATGCCAAAGAAATTCCTCATTAAAATCATATCTTGAGTTGCTTCATTGAGTTATCACTTAGTATTTCTCTCTTTTGTTTCACTTTATAACTTTGATTAAGAAGCCCTATCAAAATCAGGTATAGCTATAATCAATTCTTTAATTTAAATCATATACATCTATATATACATAAAACTATAAACATGTAGAGGAAGAACTTGTCTATTAAAGTATAAAAAGAATCTGAGTGCATAGACATACTCTCAATGTATTAAAAAAATAAGAAAGAAAGAAAAGAGAGACTACTGTTAAAATTTATAACACTAATTATTTTTGTGTGCCAGAATGAAAGTGCATTGTAATAGATAGGATATATTAACCAAGTGTGCAGGAAATAAAAGTCCCAAGATAGACAATGTTATTGCAGTTGGCAAGTGAATAGCCCTCTGCAGCAAAAACTGAATAAGTTAAGAAAATTATTTTCTTTTAAGACTCTTATGCAATGATGAGGGATGAGAAAACACAATAGAGATATTGAAATGAAAAAGATCTAATGAACAGTTCCTCTCACCATCTCACTCTCTCTTCTCTTTGGTCCTCAGCTGGTGATTTCTTTGCTCAAAAATCTGCCATTACCGCTTCTTCAATGCCAGAAGTTAAAAGTGACATTAGAAGACCCTATCCCTCCTAAACAGCATAGGACATTTCAAAGCTTTGAAAACACATTTCCCTCCTGCAGCAGAATTATGAAGGGCAGTGACCCTTGACTTAATGAAGCAAAAATTCACCCAACCCAGAGAATGTGTTGTCTGGAGCCTTCTCCACACCCTCACTTTATCCAATTTGTGCTTGACAGTCAGAGTTAGGTGCTGTTTTCACAAAATAACTTTTACAGAAACCTCTGTCTCTGATCATTTGTGATGCTGAAAAACAGACTATATTGTTCCCTGAGTTATAGAAAGTAAAGATATTTTTCTCCAGCAAAAATTCATCCTGCTTATAGCAATTGTGTTTTATAATCAGAATTAGAATGCTATTAAGATTTTAAGGCAGCATTCTAAGAGGTCCCTCTTGTTTGCAGTTGGCAGTATATCAGCTGTTTCAAAACCAGCAACACATGGCAGAAGACTAAACTAATTACCTCCATCCCACCTCTACTCAGTTCTTTTTGCTCCCATGTGTCTACTCCATGCTTTCAGGGCAAGAGATAAGCAGATGGATATGAGCAGGTGCATAGGATCTGGTGCAACCACTAGCCCTGAGTGCAATTGGTCAATACCCTTGAATCTAGTTAAAGCCTTAGTAAATGGTTCCAGACTCTAGCAGATGGTTTATTGGTCCCAGTGGTGCTGTTCCATGATATCTATGTGACTCCATATTAGGAACTAAAATCTTAGAATAAGAAGATTGCTTCTCTTTAGAATGTTCTATTTAACATTTTATGACTTTACTCTATAACCAGTGTCTTTTCTTCATAATGGCGAACTTGGCCTGGTTTTGTTTTTCTCCACTGGTAGAATGATATGAAGGGATTATCATACACGTGGATAATACTCAAAAAGATTCGAATATGTTTTCACTTTATAAACAAGGAAACAGAGTTAATAATATCCACTCTGCAAAGTAAGCCAGTTACTAGTGCATCTCAGTTTTAAAAGTTATCTTCTTAGAGGATAACAAAGTTATCACTACAAAAATCTTATTTGAATAAAACATTTCTGATTTATAAACATTTTTAAATGCCTTTTCTATTTCTTATACTTTCCTAGTGTTATGAATGCATACCTCAAATGAATGATTATGGAACATTCCTGCCAGAATATATTTCAGTTATTAATTTAGTACTCCTTAAATCCTTATATGCCACTCTGTCCTTTTCTATTTCTATTTTTCTTCCCCACCATTGCCTATTTTCCAATGACGTTTTTAAAATAAAAGGCTATTTTAAAAGTTGATGTCTTGAACAAATATGCCCAAATTTCCTATGTTTTATGGTTGTGTTTGCTAATCAGGGATTGGAGTTCAGCTTTTACAACTCCAAGGAGAATGTAAATTGTCTCTTTGGCTTCAACATACATGCCCACACTGACTGGCACTGCAGCATCATTTTCCCATCCCAGAACTGGAGCTCTGAAGAAGAAAAAGTCACAGGGAAGTGTGTAGGAACAGAATCAAGGGAATGCATCTTCACAATGACTGTCCTGAGGATATTCCCAGGTCACATCCCTTCCTTCCTTGGGGAAGATGTACTATTAGTTTTTATTTTCAGACGGGCCAGGTCGCCATCTATCTTTCTAATGGATGGATGATATCTGAACAATTTATCCTTCCCAGAAAATCAGAAAAGCTTCCAAAATGAAAATTAGAAAATTGTTATACTATTCTTAAATATAACTTTGCATATATCCACTAGAAGAAGAGTCACATGAACCCAAATTACAAGGTATTTCCCTTTTATCTCTGGTAATCAAGTGATGATTGCTTTTACTCGAATGTTTGTAATTACATAAAAAAATGAGAGAATTCAAGGGATGTATGTACAGGAAAAGGAGCCTAATGAGACTGATGGTGGATTTTTTTCTTTGCCCACAGGAAGATATAAAATGGCTACTCTTGTGGATTGAAAGGTGTTCTTTTTGTCCCATCCTTCTCTCCAAAGTCTTACATTAATGAACTAACTTCTAGTACCTCAGATTGGGGCCTCTTTTAAAGATAGGTTCTTGGCAGAAGTAGGTTAATCAAGTTAAAGTCAAGTCATTAGTAGGGCTCTAATTTAGCATGACTAGTGTTCTTATAAGGAGAAATTTAGAAACAGCTATAGGAAAATACTACGTGAACATGAAAATGGCCATCTAAAAGCCAAGGGGACAGTTCTGAAACAGAGCTTTCTCTCACAGCCCTCATAAGGAACCACCATGTTGAAACTTTTATTTAGGGTTTCTCTCCTGGGAGAAAGTAAATTGTAATTTAAGTCACCTAGTTTCTGATACTTTAATACAGCAATCCTAGCAAACTAATACAGCTAGCGACTTCATTTTGTATCCCTGGAAATGAAACTTTTATTGACACTCTTAATTGTCATTACTGCTGAAAATAACACATATCTCTATTAATTTCATGTTTGATTTCTTTATAGAAAAAAAAATCTATACTGCTCTTTAAATGGCAATGTTCTGAATTTCATTATAAAAGTATGCAGTGGCAGACGTAGAGAATCATCTAAAATAACTTTTATAATCTACGATTGAAAGAATAGAGGTAAGTAGAAGTTAGAGGTCTTTTAAGGTCACCCAGTTACTTACTGGTGAAGATAGGTAAGATGGCTCTCAGTCTCTGTAATATTCTACTATAGTACAGAGCCACTCCTAACTAGTAGTCAAGGATCACATATCATTAAAATGATTTTCCCTGTTTTGTCGTGTTAAAAAGATGTTTAAAGTCAATATGTCAGGATAATATAAACATACACTAAGATCATAAAAAATGGTTTACTCTACTAAAACAACATTCTAAAAAGTCCTTACACTATCATATACTTAATCAGACCATCAATATTTTCCTTTTTACATGGTAAATAAATTTTGTACCATTCTGAGGTAAGCAAAGAAATTATAGGTGGCTCAGTATCTCAGAAATAATCAGGATTTTCTTTAGAATTCTGTATATCCAAGCAGAGGAAACTGTTCAGAAGGTCACTTGTACCTCTTCTAGTTCTTTGAAATAATTTTAATTCTCTACATAATAGTTTTCACAAGTTGCACTTGTGTATATACTCAGGTAGTTTTCAAAAAACATTATTTTAATTCAAATTAAATAAATATAATGGAGCTAATTATTTATTGCTAGATCTTTTCTGTTTCTTCTCCAATTATTTTCTGTGATATTTATTTTTTTTCTTTGAGAAGACTCAAGGTAAATGAGGTAGAAATCTTCAAATAGTTAACATTGAAGAGAGAACTTTGACTCTTCTACCCTAAAGTGTAGAACTAAGATGAATTGGTTTAAATTAGAATTAAATGATTTCAGGTCTAAACAAAAAAACCCTTTAAGCATACATATGGTGTGATAGAACTGGCTGGTATGGAAGACATTCAGGTTGGTCATTGGTGATACTCTAAGCATCAGACCAAGGAGTTGGGGGACTTGTTACAGAGAAAGTTCAATCAATGATTGGTACAAATTGAATGGCCTTTGTATCCCTGTCCATTCTAGAAGTTTACATTTCTATAAACTCAGTGCTTATCTCATAAAACTGTTGCCTTAAATTAACATAAGCTTCATTCCTTCATACTCTTGACACCTTTATAAATGGTTTGCTGTGTCATTTATTTAATTAACAAACATTTAGATAACATAAGGATGAAACATCAGTTGCCACTCATACTATGTCAAGTCAGAGGCCAAGCTCAAGCTAGAATTTTTTCTTTGGTGCTCAGTTGTTGGTATGAAATCAGGTACTTGTTAGTACATCAGATAAGAACAACAAACTGTCTTAAGATCATTAAAAAATACAAGTGTTTTAGTAGTCATATTGGTCTTTGGAATTTTTTTCTAAAGAGCTAAAATAGACATACATCATAAAATAATCAAATACTAACCTCTTTCATTTTTTCCAGTTCATTCTGTAAGGCTTGCTTTGCAATTTCAACTTCTATAAGCTGTTGCCTCAGTTTCTCATTTTCATCTTCTGTTGTTGTTCTCTTTTCTTCCACATTTTCCAATTCATGGTGAAGTCTCACAGATACATCCTTTGCAACCTAAAATAAAATGTTTGTAATAATAAAATAAAAATTTGATTCATATTGAAAGTATCAGGAGCCAATACCTATATAGTGGTTACCATGTGCCAGCCAGTATTCCAAATGCTTTATATATAAACCATTCACATGTATCAACCATTTAATCCTCATGACAATCCCATGAGATCAATACTATTCTCATTCCTGTTTTATAAATAAAGAAACTTATTATTCCCTTTTTAAGGATACAATCTTAGAGAGTTGAAGTAGTATGTTCAAGGTCACACAGCTAACAAGTTGCTGGGAAGTCAGGCTGTAGAATTTGCTCCCTAACTTGTATACTACAACCATGGTAATAAATGTTCTACTGTATTTAATCACATGTAGAAAAAAAATTCATATATGTTCTCTAACAAAACCAGCAGGTGATGCTTCCATTATTGCCCACATTAAAGAATGGAAAAAAGCAGTTTCTACAAGTAGGGGATGTGTTTATACTTTGATCTTATAACTAGAATTCCATGCACTTAAATTTAGGGAAAATTTTAGTCCCTGACATTAGTTTTTTTTTTTTAATAACTATGAATTTTTTAATCCAAAGTTTCAAGATTATCTTGAATATTTTAGGGGTTGAAAGAAAAGTAGCATTGTCTGGTGTAGAGGATTAGAACACCAGCTGTGGCTGCAACCAGGTGGGGAGTGAGCCTGATACCTCCTAGTGACGTTCTAGAATCAAGAATCAAGCATTTAACTTTTGTAAAAGGTGCAGCCTCTGCATCTGTAAGATGGTTCCATTAATTAGCTCTACCTTACAGAGGTGTTTTTTTTTTTTTTTTAAACCATGTGAAATAGTAATGAATGTAATCATGCTTGCCACAGTGCCTGGTACCTATGGAGCATTTGACAAATTTTAGAAAAAGAAAAAAAATTAATACAACAATTACTTTCATAAAATTTCACTCATAGCTTTCTTTAAAAAATGTACAGTAATTACATTATATTTTCATATTTTAGTGAAGTCAATATAATTAAAAGTATATTTGTCTGACTTGACAAATTTAATATCTGGTTTGCATTCTCAATGAACTTCCTATAGTCCAACTGAACCCAAGAGAAGAGGCCACAATGGTCTAAAAAAATGCATCTCAAGGTTAGGATTTCTCCCCTGGGAGAGTTTCTGAGGGAACCACTTTCATTTGCTTCACTCTCCCTTTTTTACATGGGATGCGATTTGGACAGTTTTCCTTTCAGGGAGTTACTTATGAGGTAAGGACAGAAAGGAAGGAGTCCTGGAAGGTGAGGAGTGGAAACTTGGAAAAAGAAACTAGACAAACACCAGATGCTAAATCAAGGCCACAGTCTGAGCAGTGCCACGCCCATGTTTCAGCCTAGTAGGAACGTAGCCTCTTTCCACCGCTTCTGAGAAAGCTATGGTTAAAACAGCAGAGCCCCCCCACAAGCTCGATCTCCGCAATAGTGTTCTTTCCACACACACAACGAACTCTGAACTCTTTGGACCCACCTGTTTGTTCTTTCCCTTCTGGGACCCTAAGTTTTTGTGTTCAGCCAGTCACTCAAGATCAAAGAGTCCCTAAATCTTTTGTCAGTCATAATCAAAGGACGCTGAGCCCTCAAAGTCCCCACCCTCTGCCCCTGGCGCAGGCCATCGAACCCCCAGGCCGCGTGCTGCAGACCTTGAGGTCCTGCTCCAGGCTGCGCAACAGCTCCCCATCGATCTCCCCAGTCTGCGCGTAGCGGAGTCTTTTGCGCTCGGCTTTGCGGAGGCGGTACTGCAGGATCCGGCAGTTTTTGTTGGCTCTCTCCAACTCGTGGCGCATTTCCTGCAGTTGACAGGCATCCTCCTCGAAGAAAGTGTCCCTCATCTCGTCCATCTCAGTTCTCAGCTCATCGATCTCATTCTGAGGAGGTGACAGGCCGTGGGTCAAAATCAGCCTCGCCTCCAGCACCTCCGACATATACCGTACACACCCCATCCTAGCTTCAGATTCTCAACTCCCCCGACCCCCTCTCCAAGAGGCAGTAGTGACAAGGAGGTGAATGAAGAAGAAACTTTTTTAAAAGGGCTCACTTAAGGTCTTCTCTCGCTCACTTACTCTAGCTCGCTCCATAAAGTGGGGCAGACCATAATAATTAGAGAAATGAAGGTCCAGATTTGATTTTAAGTGAAAAACCTAACTCAGATTATATCAGGTTCTGTTTCAAATCTGCACCCGGCCTACGAAATCCCCTCATTTATTGCTCGGCTTCCTCTCTAAGGCTCCCTAACAGGTTAGCTGCCTCACACTTGCGCGGGGACACGCCCTAATCTTCCGAGGCCCACGCTTCCCCTCCCCCACTCGGTTCCCCCATCCTCCTCACCTTGAGAGTCTCATTCTCTTCTCGCAGCTTCTCCATCTCCTCCTGCATTTCTTCTTGTTCCTGGAGCTGCTGCGGGTGCGGCTGCGACGAAGGGGGCGCCGCAGCCTGCATGCCCCCGCCGCTACCACTGCTCTCTGCGCTCTGCTGGGGGCCCTCCGCTGCCGCCGCCATTGGGGAGGTGGAAGGGAGGACGAGGGGCTCACAGATGGCAGGGGCGCCAGCGACTGGGGAGCTACGGCTGCTGCTGCCGCCTCCGCCGTTCTTAGTGTGCATCTGAGCCGCGGCGGCCGCTGCCGCCGCCCGCTCCTTCTTGAGGTGGAACTGGATGAGCTCAGATTGCAGACATCCTTCCTTCCAGTAGCTCCCTCCACCGCCGCTGCCGCCCCCCACAACGCCGCTTCCGGAGTTTCTGCTGCTGGGGCCTGGGGTTTTACCCGCAGAAGAGGTGGATGGCGAAGGGGAGGCCCCCTCCCCGCCGCTGCCTCCCCTCTGCTGAGCGCGTACGCCTTTCCCTCGCCAGCCCCTGGGCGGCGGCGGCTGCGGAGCGCCCCCCTCCCTTTCCCCGGGGCCGCCGCCGGCTCCTCCTCCTTCCCCGTCCCCTCCTCCTCCTTCCCTGAGAGGAGGGGGTTCCCCGACTTTCGAGGGCACGGATTCTAGCTCACGGGATGGCTCCTCCGGCAGCCCCGACCTCCTGCCGCCCACAGCGGCCAGGGTCGCCAAGGGGGCCGCTTCAGCACCAGCCGCGGGCTGGACAGCTCCCGGAGCAGCCCCTTTGGGCGCCAGGGGCGCCGCCTTCTCCGCCCCGCCTCCGCCTCCTCGGGCACAGGCCTGAGATGCCGCGCGGCTAGTAGCCTTGTTACCCTGCTGTTGTTGCTGCTGCTGCTGCTGCAGCTGCTGCTGCCGAACAGAATTGAGTTTGGTGCCAGCCCCCACAGCGGACCGGTTGGCCCCGGCTGTCTGTCGGAGAGAATTTTCCCTTGGTCTAGCCGGTGACTGAGCTCGCTGCTGCTTTCTGCTGCTGCCCTCCGGGTGCAGACGAGCCTCTGTGGCTGCGGCGGCGGCAGAAGCTGCGGTTGCGGCAGGGGCAGCGCCCCCGGTCGGTGGCTGACTCATGTCGATTTAGGAAGACCCTACCGGAAGAGATTTGGAATCGTCCATCACTAGATCAGCCTCCCCTCTTACCGCCACCAACCTGCCCTTCTAAGCTGGGACAGAAACAAAAGAGGAGCAACATACAACATGTCTGCATTGTTACAGAGCAAAGGGTGGTTTTACTATACAGGAGAAGCCCCAGAAAATTATGAGGTTTGGAAGACACTTAATAGAAGCATTGACTTTAGAAATAGGACGTAGAGTTGTCAATTCTCATTTTGCCCAAGGTGGCGCTGTCTCCATCTCAGTCTGTCAGTAAAATGACAGCACTTTCAAGGTATCGAATTTTGGGAAGGATAACCTATGGGGTCAGAAAGGAATCAATGGGATCAGAATACGGCAGAAAGAGGCTTCAGAGTTGTCAAACCTCTGCTTTTTCAACTTTGGCTTCTTCACCATTGAATCTATATGTATCACCCTGGTTTAGTGGAAAAGGTTTCATTGAATTAGTATTCCTAAGTATCAATTAGAGGGAAAAGGCTATGATGTAGACTACTAGAGAAAATTTGCTATAATTGGATTAATGACACTTTTCTTAGGCAGCACCAAGTCCCAATATTGTCTTTACAGTAATAGAAATGTAAAAATATAAATAATGAATGACTAACCCTCTGTTTCACGAAAATAGTGGTGTTAGGAAATATATGGTTTAATGATTTTTATCTTAAAAATACTTTTGGAAAAGTTTATATGCAGGTCTGCAGTTTCTTAAGTTTCAGGTAATGAATTTTCCTATGCTTACCAGTTTTGTGATTCTTATGAATCATTTTAGTTTTAGGTATAATTGCAAGATAGAAACTACTTTCATTCTTAAGGATCTTCTTAGATGGTGTATAACAGGCTCAGTTTTAAGTACCTTTAAAGTGCCCACTCCTTCCCTCCTATAGAGCCAAATTCGAAGACAGAATGACCCAGCACCAGAAGGTTGTTGCATTTTTCCTCATGATAGCAAAATCAATTTCTATTGTGTATCTTTCTAAGATACATCCATCATTGCCTTCTGAAATCTGGAAAACATCAAGCAAGCTACTGCCTCATGGGTTTTCCCTAATGAGACAGTTAGCTAGTCCACTAATCAGTTTGGTGCTTTTTCCTTGGAAATGTCATTTCTCTCTAGAGCACTGAAAGGGCATTACTAGGCATAAAGCTCTTCTTGAAAAACAAAACAAAACTACTCCTCTTACAAGAGAAGATTGCCACTCATTTTCCTTGAATTATTCCTGTTATTGTCTATTTTAAGTATTACAACTTAGCATGTAGTAATCACTCACTTTTAAAAAATAAAACAAAACATTACTGAAAGCTATCTTCTCTACCTCTCTTTCTGTTTCCTGCATCTCCTTCTAACTCACTTTGGAATATAAAGACAAACAAAGATGACTGGTGGTGGAGATAGGGTGTTCATCAACTTTCTATATCTTCTACTGGAGCCACAATGCTATTAGAATATTTTGTCTACTTAATCATCATGGGTCAGCCTAATGTGGGCCACCAACAAAGTTATATTGCCAATGCAAACTTATTTTTGTTTTAAATTAGCAGAACCACTCTTGAGCTGAGAAGCCATCAGAAAAGCTTACACTTGGCCCCCAGACAGCTTTAACCCAGAAGAAAGCTTCTGGTTCCAATAGCTGGGCTCCACAATAAAAGGCACCTGACTGCTGTCACTTGACTCCCATAAAGTGACAAAATGCTGCATCTCTTCAAGTCTTCCCCTGTGAAAATTGCCACCCAAGTCACCTGACACGGCCCACATTAATAACACTTTTAATATCGAGTTTTTCCTGCCCTCTGACCCACCCCATCTCTCATCCCCATCCCTTTAGAAATCCAGAGGAACTGCTCACTTCTCAGCAGAGACGGAAGAAGTTGAAGCAAATCAACAATATTCCGGGAACCTCAGGGTCTATTCCAGTGTCTTTCAGAGACCAGGAAAATTCATCTTCTTAGTATTATATGCGACTTCTGGCAGAGCAAGACTTTGGGCCCGCTCTTCCCAGTTTCTCACCCACTGAATTTCTCCACACAATGGCGGTAACCAGAAGACTCACTTGCCCTCAGACTCGGTTGCTTCTCGGCTGTGGATTGCAGGGCTAAGGCTGCAGCTCTCAGTAGGCAAACGCTGGAGGTACCAAGCAGTGCCAGACGCTTCCCAGGAAGTGCAGTGGTATTCATGAGCTGACCTCACCGGACTGGGCAGGGGAGAGGGCGGGATGGCAAAGGAGGACAGGAGAGAAGTAATGCAAGAGAGATTATTTTCAAGAGGAAAGAGAAGACGGGGACAGGGGGTCGGGGTGAGGGTGGGAGGAGGGAGACAGCAAGACAAAAAGGCCAGAGCCCCGCCCGAGATGGAAGATCTGCAGCCGCACTCAAAGTCGTAGCTCCGCTCTCACATCCCGTACTTGGCAGAGGATTCCAGAACCGCTTAAAATCGGACGCATTGGTTTTCTGCAAAGCTTTGTTTCGGGTCCGATCAATCTCCATCAATTATTTATCTGAGTTATTTTCCCAGGGAGGCGGATTCGAACAGCCTTCCGGGCGTGACTAGCGTCTCCAGATGCAGCTGCGAGGCGCTGGCGGGCGGCTGCTGGGAGTTCTCTTTGTTCACTCACTTTAATTCTCAGTGGAGCTCTCCACGAGGTGCTCCCTCCCCACCCCCAGGCCGGGCGGAGTCTTCGGTTGTCGTTTCCGCGAAGAGATAATGGTTGCCAGACCCAACGTCCCAGACAAAGGGTTCTTGCGAATCCACCACCAATTTAATACAAGCCGAATAAATATCGGCTTACAGAGACCGTTTGCAGACCAACTCGCCCTGCCTACGTTTGCCTGTCTCCTTTATTGAATGCCAGTTTCTTCTGTGAAAACAAGGAGCAATTGCTGGGATCCACGATCTTTATTGTAGTGCACACCAGTAACAGGAGTCAGGAAGAATGTAGTTATAGAATATCAGCTTAGAAGAGAACTAAGAATTTATGCTTTTATGTTTATTCCTACGGTTACACAGTGACAATATTTTAAAAACTGGAGTAGAAAATTCTCTCTTTCCCCCTCCAAATGACTATTTATCCATTTATTATTTATTTTTGTGGGGATGGTCTGTGGGGGAAGACAGGGGAACCTCCCTCCTGCCTATAAAAATTCCTTTGTGAACTTGCAGATGAGAATAAAAGTAAGACACTACTTGAGAAAAGGCAGCTTTCAAAATTAAATTTCTATTAAATTTTTATGGTGGTTGTGCAGGTAAAATTTTTGTAATAATGAAATTATTTATGCTAACATGAACTTTAAAAGATTTTATTTTCCAAGTGGATATTTTGCCTTAACCATAAAATAAAAACAAATTGGAAGTAGCTTCCATAGAAGAAATTATTACAGCAAAATAAAAACATGTTCAAGCGCCAGAGGTTAATATTCCCAGTGACACAGGAGACAAATATGGTATTATAACAAAATAATTTCATGTCTCAAAATAGATGTTGAGAAATGGTGTGTGCTTGGCACTGTCCAAGGTGCTAGGGATACAAAGAAAAATCAAGAATTGTGCGGGGGAGGCTCAAACTTATGGCTGAAAATTGAGATAATTTCCTTATTATTGAAATATTTCCTTATTCAAGTATTTTTTAATGGAGAAAATGTGACATCTGTGACGTATAGAATGAAAGACTCAAACATTGATAAGCATATCAAAAAAGGGGACTAGCAAAGTGAAAATATAATTACAAGTTATTCTGAATTTACATTAGGTGATCTCATTATGTGCTCAAATTTGAGTTGTAATATACTTAAGAAATATTAAATTTACAGGTTTCTTTTAGCCAAAGTAGATACAAAGTGCCTAAAATATTTCTCAAATTAATATCTTCATATAAAATATTGGCATTATAAATATAGTCTAAGGACACGAAACAGAGGCACTCCTTCTCCTGACATGTTACTGTATTCAGGCAGCTCTGTTTCAGTTTTTTCCTGAGGTATAAATATTTATTTCAATGCAATTAGTAACTTTAAGAAGTCTAAAAAGAATCAAGAATAGATTATCATACCTGCTTAAATTAAACAGTGTACCAAAATGTTTTACTTTATAATTTAGTAGGATACAATTTTAAGGTTAAAACTATAATAATATAGGATGACTACAAGCAATACTTAAAGAAGATGTGCCTTTACTTATATAAAAAAGAACTTGAACTTTTGAACTAGAAATTTGTCTGGTTTATTATTCTCTTATTTGCTGGTTTAAAGAAAATTTCTTCAATTAAGCAAACCCCAAAGATGATTATTCAAACAATTTTCCAGAATCTAGAAAGGCATTGGCATTATTTTTGCTGTTTCAGAAGCAGGCTCATCAACTGACCTTTTAATGTCTATTTGCAGAGTAATGAATCATCTATTCTGTAGGCACAGCAAGATATGGATCTTCAATCAAGAGAAGAAGATTCAACTCTGAATCCCTCAGGAAATAATGGCTTAAAATGTCTACCCTTCAGTTATAATGACTTTAGCCATAACACATCATTTGAAATCTATTTGATTACAGTTTTTAAGGTACTTTCACTCTGTACACACACACACACACACACACACACACACACACACACAGTGAAGTAAATCTCTTCCTTATTTAAAACACAGCATACTTGAATTTCAGAGATGTTAAATGATTTATTCAAGTTCACTTTCACAATCAACTTGAACTAGTTCTTTCCTCCAACAAGTCTGCTTCTTATTTGTCTCCAGTGCCCTTTTCAAATACCACAACTTAAAAATCTATATGGATAAGTCTGATTTTGTATTTGTATCCTGCTTCAATCTATTTTTACCTATGCATAAAACATCACCATTTGGAGGTAATATTAACATTTTATTTCCCATGTGCATTTTTTTCTCTTTCCTTCAACTGGTCTCTATTTAAATCTATTCTTTCTTTTTGAAAACTCAACATATTCCATATATATTTTTCTTTTAAGGAAACCATCACTTGATATATTTTCCCATTAAACCCTGGCCTTTATTGCTTTATTTTTTTCATTTGCACCTATTTTCATTTTTTCTTTTTTAATTGTGGTGTGTGGGGTGTGTGTGTGCAGGAGATTAGACCCAGGGCCCTGTCCATGCTAGGCAAGCACTCTACCACTGAGCTAAACTCTCAGTCCCCTTTTCAAAAATTGTTATATTATCTTCTTTAATTTCCTTTGCAACAATTATCAAAATCCAGAACCTCATAATTCTGTTTAGCTTTCTGCAAGTTTCTATTAGTCTGCTGCAAATACTTATACTAAATGTTAGATTCTTTTTGCCAAATCCATAGTGCCTAATGCTGCCAATCTACACCTTCCTTAAGCAATACTTTCCTCATGTCACTCTGCTTATAGTCCAAAGTTTTCTTTCTATACATCAAGGAAATGTACCATCCCATCCTGTACTAAAATGCTCTCCCTAATTCTTCACTGTCCACCTCCCTGACCTACTTAGATTTTTTTTTTTTTTTGTCTCTTACTCATAAACATGCAGGCTCATTCTGCTTATCTTCCTCTCCTCTTGCTTTTCCCCATACTTCACATGTTCTTCTTCTTCTGTCCAAAATCTGCCCATATTTTAAAGTTCAGCCTAAATTTCAAATCTTTCCATAATATAAACTTAGTTTTGTTAAATTTTCTAGCCTCAGTTTTTAAAACTTATTTATTATATTCATATATGCAACACATATTGCTGAATTCATGTTATTAATAGTATCTAACTTGTGTGATAATTATTACAAAATGATGAAAGTTGTTCTTTATCACTGTGCATGGAAAGTGGTAATCATAACCAATGTTAAATGATTACAATGTGTCTGGCAGAATAAACTGGGAATAAACATCAGTTATCATTTTTACTATTAATATTTTATCAATATTATTACATTAATTAATCAAGTTTTGTAATTCCCAGATTTCAGTAAAGTTAATTAATGTCTTACGGCCATGATGGTGTATGCCTATAAACCCAGTTACTGGGCTGGGATGTGGATCAAGCGGTAGCGCACTCCCCTGGCATGCGTGCGGCCAGGGTTCGATCCTCAGCACCACATACAAACAAAGATGTTGTGTCCGCCGATAACTAAAATAAAACATTAAAAAAAAAACAAAACGCAGTGACTCTGCTGGTTGAAGCGGGAGGATCTCAAGTTCAAGGGCCTTAGCAAGACCTTATTTCAAAATAAGATTTAAAAAAGGGTTGGAAAAGTAGCAGAGGCAGAAAACTCCTGTGTTTAATCCGCAGCAGCACACAAAAAGCATCATCCTGGATTATTTGATAATCATGAATATAGATAGTAGATATATTAAGATAGTATTCCCATTTCTCTTGTTACTCTAACTAGGATAGAGTTGAACAGATAGAAGCTGATAAAAAAAAATGTACAAATTGACTGGTAAAGTTCTAATAGAAAAAAATAGCTGATGTTTCTATTTTTTTTTTTTTTTTTTTAGTAATTTAGCTAGGAGATGTGCCATTTCTTTGACTTTTACTGGTATATGTATATAGTCACATGGCACATTTGTTCTCTGGATTACTCTTAGATAATAATGAATCATAGACTTGTTGGCTTGTAAACCTCATGCTTTATCCTTTTAGATTTAAGCGTCTACCTAAACCATATTAAACATTGTGTTAAGCCTAATTTTAGGCATCAAAATAAGGGCTATTTTATAATCAGAGTAAATGCATATATGTGAGGGTTTAACATTACAGTTTAACATTCTGACCAAACCCTTTTAGTTTAATTCTTATATTAGACAATGATATTGAGAATGAGAGAAATTACCTTTGCCATGGTTGGTTTAGTTACCCATGTCTCTGCTGTTGTTACACTCACTGTTGAGTCTTGATAGTCAAACTTCTAATATGTTACTACTCTAAATTCTCAAGAAT
This sequence comes from Callospermophilus lateralis, assembly GCF_048772815.1. NCBI lineage: Eukaryota > Metazoa > Chordata > Mammalia > Rodentia > Sciuridae > Callospermophilus > Callospermophilus lateralis. Next base: position 38,486,864 of record NC_135310.1, on the reverse strand, counting down.
ATTCAGTTTTCAAAATTCAACCCAATGTCTAGCCATTGTATTTTTCAATGACGGATTGCAACTTGGCCTCATTTTCAATCTTGTCTTAGTGGAGATTTTTAACAAGTCTGATATTTATTATACAAATGCTATCCACTTTCAGGATGACCATTAAATTTTACTCTAATAAGTTGAAATCATCAAATTTTCTATATAAGCATTTTTAGTTGTAGATGGACACATATCTTTATTTTACTTATTTACTTATTTTATGTGGTACTGTGGATTGAACCCAATGCCTCACACATGTGAGGCAAGCGCTCAACCACTGAGCTACGACCTCAGCCCTATATAAGCGTTTTAATAAACTTTATCTCACCTATCCTGTATCTTCCTGCACTCTCAGCATTCATTGATAATTATTATGCTTTAAGATGAACACAGTTTCCGGGTATGGTGGCACGTGCCTGTAATCCCAGCAGCTCTGGAGTCTGAGGCTGGAAGATCACTAGTTCAAAGCCAGCCTCAACAAAAGCAAGGTGTTAAGCAAATCAGTGAGACCCTGTCTCTAAATAAAATACAAAAGAGGAGTATAGGGGTGGGGGGATGTGGCTCAGTGGTTGAATGCCCCTGAGTTCAATCCCCAGTACCCTCCCCAAAAATGAGTACAATAGATCAATACTCATTATGCCTGAAGAGTAAGAATAATTTCCTAACTTACTCTATATTTCTCTTGGTATTTTAGTACAAGTTGTACTTTTCTAGTTTCTATCTTTTCCCTTGCTCTCTGAATATAAGAAAAAAAAAGTCTGAGGGTTCTATGTATAGAATTCTAGCAAGAATTCACTGTGCATGAATTATGGCAAACTTTTATATTATACACTTAAGATTAAGGAAACTGCAAAGTTAATATTCTAACATTTAGCTGATCCAGTTACAGAAAAAAGAAGCAACAGCTACCTATATTTTATATTCTAATATCCTGCTTCTCTTGTTGTAGATCTTAAATGTTAGTGAGATCAAATATAATTCAGTGTGTAGTCACTCAAATTTTGTGCATTATGATTTGCAATGATTAGGGTATGCTAGGTTACTTTGTCTTAAGTCATTAGTCACCCAGTGATATTTATTTTATATAAGAATTTATTCAGGGTCCTCAAAGGAAATATGTGACACACTTAATTTAAGATAACTTGAAGAATTTAAGATAATTTTAATAGGATTCCCTTATAAAGGGACTATTTATAAGATATAGATCAGATGTAGGAGAAACGATAATGTATATTTCAGTAAACTGTGATTGAATAAGAGGGTCGTGCTATCACAATACTTGGTAAGAAAGAAATGGCACCATTGACCATCACATTAAAAAGATGAGACAGAGCAGTCACTGCCACCCACAAAAGTACATATTTAGACCATGCTACCTCGAGAAGAACAGTGGTTTTCTACTGGATAACATAACCAACTCAAGGTGATCTCACAGTGCAGCGGGGTTTAGGTAAATGTTCATGAATATTCAATGAATATTTCAGCCATCTCCCTGTATCTGGTCTCCCACTTGGACTCTCCATTGGCTAGTTAAATGAAATCCACAGAGCTATGCAGCCATTTGACACAGCCTATCCACACTAGTCTCTCTTGGTTTGAGAAATAGATCTAAAGGGGTCAAATGTGTGTGTGTGTGTGTGTGTGTGTGTGTGTGTGTGTGTTTTCAATTATTTTATATTAACACAATTTGCCTTATTATTTAATTCTTTACAAAAAATTTTTGGAGAATAATTTGTTTCTTAAGTAGATAATCATATGATATTAATTTCCTCCCTTCTAATCCTTTGGTTTTAAACATATTTTATGTCTAGGACCACTGTTGCAATATTGGACTGAATATACTCTATATACAAAGATATGAAAACCTGTACTCTATATGTATAATAAGGGTCGTAATGCATTCCGCTGTTGTGTATTTAATAAAAATAAAATCAATAAAACTAAAAAATATCAATAATTTAGCAATTATGAGATTAGGAATAAATAAAAATTATGTTGATATGGTATATTGACAAATATTTTCCAAAGTAAGCAACATACTTGATGATTTTTTAGAAATATTCAATTTAAAATTAGAACCCAGACATGGAGATTTACTACCATTACTCTTATGCAATATTGTGCTGAAGCTTCTACAGGGAAACAATGAAAGAAAAAATAAGTTTAAGGATTGGAATGGAGGCAAAATTGGTCGTAATTTTTTGTTCTGTATTGATATCATATCTACCAAAATCCCTAAAGAATCTATAAATGATTGACCCTAGTTAGCTAAGCTTGTTCTATAATAAAGTTATCAATTATAATGCATGTTTCTGCACCAGTAACAAATTATTTTAAAATATGTATATAATTATAACTACAAAATATATAATATGTTTATTAATAAAGCAACAAAAATATATCATAACTTTTTGGAGATGGTGATGTACTTCTTTCAGAAAAATTAAATAAGATCTAAGTCATTAAGAGATTGATGTTAATCGATGTGGATAAGATTTGGTCTTAATTATGTCATATTTTTCCTAATTGATTCATAGATTCAAATAATACCAATTTAAATACCATAGGCTTATTTTGTACAATTTAGTATTTTATTCTTAGTTTCATATGTGTCTGGGTTTAAGCATAGTCATGTCACAAAATGAGTTGGCATACCCTACCAAATATTGAAATTTACAATAAAATATTAGTTAGCTATTGGCTCAGGGATAGAGAAACTAGAGAAATAGACTTGGTAAGTAACAGGAATGAAATTAAAATCATCAGAAAATAATTTTTTTTGGCAATTTTTTTTTAATTTTTTTTATTGTTGGTTGTTCAAAACATTACATAGTTCTTGATATATCATATTTCACACTTTGATTCAAGAGGGTTATGAACTCCCATTTTTACCCCGTATACAAATTGCAGAATCACATCAGTTACACTTCCATTGATTTATATATTGCCATACTATCAGAAAATAATTTAATCAATGGTGCTAGACAAAATAATTTAATAAATGGTGCTAGAATGGTTGCCTACAGAGATGAAAGAAATCTGGATACTCTATAACATCATAAACATGATTTGAAAATGGATTTGTGACTTAATGTGAAAGGCAAAACTTTAAAATTATTGAAAGATCAGGAAAATGCATTTTCCATATACTTCTACCATACTTTTAAAATGTTAAAGAAAATTCAGGTAAAACTAAATGCTGCAATGGATGTGGAGCAACAAGAAGATTTTTATAGCTGGTATGAGTATAAACTAATGTAGTCACTTTGAAACATTGCAATGTTATCAGAAATAGAGAAGGCACAAATTTCTACAATTTGATACTTCTAATCATAGTGATAGAAATTCTCATATGCTTACTATGGAGATGGCTGTGCATTCATAGAGACATTTGCAACATCAAAAACCTTAAAAGTACCTGAATACTAAAATTGTAATATATTCATTCAATATATTCCCATAGAATCCTGGAAATGAGTGAACTGCAGCTATGAACAAAACAGAAGATTCTCAAGAATGTAGTGTTAAGAAAAACAAGCAAATCAAGAAATATATGACTAAAGAATTTACATATGTGAGATTAAAACATGTGAAACTAAGCAATATATTACTAGGGAGGCAAGTATAAAAATCAAACTAGATAGTGATGCTGAGATGCCCTATGGATGTGTGCTTCAGTCTCAAGGCAAACAATAACTTTGGTTCTGAACCAGGGGCCAAATGACCTTCAGATGGTCCTGGTTAATATGGACAGTCATGAAGATGCCTAGTTAAAATTAGCAGGTGGGAGAAAAGACCACAATCTATGTATGACAAGATGTATGGCAATACACCATGGCACTTTGAAAAATCTGAATCAGTTGGAGCAACTTAAGGGAATAGTTCATACCAAAGTCATTACTGAAGAAGATCAGACTTCATGAAAGATTCAAAGAATCCCTATAATCCTTATTATTGATGATGGTTTACTATAGTCAGAAAGGAGACAAAATTGAATGCTCTCAGAAAACACAATTATTCAGATAGATTCAAGGTATCAATTGAGAGAAAGAACTGGAGTTGATATAGCTACTACAAGTTGAATTCCTGATGGGCCAAGCCCATACAGTGGATACAGCATGTTGCTGATTAGGAGCATTCTGAATTGAGACTTTAAGAATAAGGGGCTGGGACTCAGGAGGACTACAAGGAAAGTTGAAGTTCCTTGTTGGTGGAAATCTTGGAGAAATCAGTGAAACTAGACATTTTGTGGGAAGCAAATCATTATATAAATAGCTGAAAAGAAGTCTTGCAGAAATAGAAATATCTACTATGTATTCATTTATTTACATAAGAGATGACTATACATATTATTATAAAATAATTTTAAAATGTAGAAATATTTTGACTAAAATCTTGAAGTTTACTATCACATCTTTCCCTCATTTTATTTTCTAACACAAAAGAGTTCACTGTTGAAAATTTATTGTATATGCTTGGGGATCTTGCTTATGAATTTATCTTACAAATATGTGGTTTAGAAAGCAAAATATGATTATAGTATGCATTTATGCCTGAAACATACTTTATTTTATAGTATAGGAGTTGAATACTTTCCCCTATAAGTCATACAGGTATGCCTTAGGTTTCAATTGCTGCTTAATATACCACACTGTTGAACATACCAAAAGTTATAAACATTTATGTTTTTTATGACTTATTATTACAAATAATGATATAAAAAACTCCAATTTGTACATAAACCCTATGCACCTCTGTTCTGTGGAATTGATATTTAAATGTAAGTTACTGATTGAAATACATTCTCCTTTAATTTTGTAAAGATTTGCCTTTTTATTCTCTAGAGTACCATTAATTTCCTTACTGAAGGTGCTTGAGAGGACTTTTGTTTTTTATCTTTTTGACAAAACTAGATTTTTAAAATTATTGCTGCTATATTAGATTTTAAAACTATATACAATTTTATTTGGTATACATTTCCCTGATTATTTGTAATTCTAAGCATTTTTTTTATATACATTTGTTTTTGAAGTGTCTCTTTATCTCCCTTATTTGTTTTACTACTATATTCAATCCTTATTGAGTTTTAGGAGTTTTTAAAATTCCACATGATATATATTTTTTTATAATCTATTCATAAATATTTTCCCTAGACTGTTTTCTACTTTTTGGATTTATGGTTCTGTAGACAACATTTTACGCTAATATGCAGACACATTTTTATTTTTATATTTCTACCTATGAGGTTTGCATTTTGCATAGAAAGTTCATCTCAATAAAAATATAATAATTTAACCCTAAAAATAGACTCATTTTATACATACAAAAATTTAGGTTACTAATTATCCCAAGGCGACATAGCACTTTGGTGTCAGAATAAGATTTGAATCCCGGCAGAGTGGCACACACCTGTAATTTCAGTGGCGCAGGAAGCTGATCAGGAGGATAGCAAGTTCAAGGCCTACCTCAGCAACTTAGTGAGACCCTGTCTTAAAATTAAAAATAAAAAGGTCTGGGGATGTGGCTCAGTCATTAAGCACCCCTGACTTAAAATCCCAGGACCAAAAAAAAGAAAAAGAAAGAAAGAAAATATTTGAATCCAAGTATTCTGACTCCAGAATACATGCTCTGTATTATTTTATAAATTTTTTACTATTCTAAATTTCAATACTAATATAGATATTTTTGACACTATCTACTCTGCTTATTGATCTATTTCTATGCTAACCTATGCTTTCTTAATGATGATGAATTATACACCAGCTTGATATCTGGTAAGGCAAATAAATACCTTTATATTTATTTAAATCTTTTCTTAGGTATTCATATCCATTTTTTCTTTCAGGTGAACTGTAGAATTAGCTTGTTAAGTTTCATGAAAACACTGTCATTATTATCTGACTTTGTACATTTATTTGGGAAAATTAATGTCTTTATAGTGTTAGAACATTTTTCATAGGAACAAAATCTATTGATTTTTGACTTTTAAAGGTGCTCCTTAATAATATTTCGGGATTTTTATAAAGTTACAGTTTTCTTTCAGTTTAAGTTTCAGCTATATATTAGAAATATGTTTCAATTACAAACAGAATACTTTTAAACTTTATTTCTAATTATTTATTTCCAAATACAGAAACTAATTATTAGTTAATTTTTATATTTATCATATATCTGAATACTCTTTTTAAAAATTTATTTATATGAGGTGCTGAGAATTGAACCCAGTGCCTCACACATGCTAGGCAAGTGCTCTACCACTGAGCCACAACCCCAGCTCCTAGCTGAATACTCTTGAGGATTCTATTCTAATCTCTTGCCACAGTTTTGATCTTGAATGTGCCCCAAAGCTTATGTATTAAAAGCTTGGTCCCCATCCTGTAGTGCTTTTGGGATGTGGTAGAACCTTTAGGAAGTGGGCCTAGTAGAAAGAAGTTAGGTTGTAGGCATGTATCCTTGAGGGTGGCTATTGAAAGCCTGGCCCCTCCTTTCTCTTTCTGTTCCTCCCAGACACTAAGAGGTGAAGAGGCCTCCTTCACATTTTCCCACTATGATATACAGTGCCATCACAGGGCCAGAACAACAGGGCCAACAAGATGACTATGTTCTGAAACCTCTGGAATCACAGACACAAATAAACCTTTTTCATTTTATCTTGATTATCTCAGGCATTTTGTCATTATGAGAAAGCTAACTAACACAGAAAATTAGTACTAAAAAGTGGGATCATTGCTGTGAATATACCAGACGATGTGGTTCAAAAACCTCTGGAATTGGTTTATGGGAAAAATTTGGAAAAGCTTGGAGAAGTGGGCTAGAGGAAACCTAAAATACTGCCATAGGAGCTTAATGGATGATTCTAGTGACAAATAGAAGACCAGAATGCTGGTAGGAATGTGAGAAATAAAGGTTATGCTCAAGAGGTTTTAGATGGAAATAAGGACTCTATTCAGAATTGAACTAGAGACCACCCATGTTGCATCATGGCAAAGAATTGGCTTTTTCTCATGCCCTGTGACTGTGGGAGGCTGTGTGTAAAGTGATGAACTAATTTATCAAGTGGAAAAAATTTCAAAGTAGTAAAGTGTTCAGGCAGCAATATGAGTATTACTTGCTGATTTTAGCAAAAGTTGTTCTGAGAATTAAGAGCAAAGGGGAGTAAAGTAGAAAAATTTGGAAAACTTGCAGTTTTACCAGAAAAGAAGCATATGTAAAGGTGCTGCCAAGAATCTTTAAAAAATTAGTATCATTAAAAAGAAGTCAAGGGCTTTGCAAGAGGTAAACAGAAAAAAATGCCTTGAGGGTATCTTAGGTATTGTTAGGGCCCTACCTATAGCAGACTTAAAGGTGTAAAAGTATAAACTCCTTTCAACTACTTTCATTTGAGAAGAGAGCCCTCAGATTGCCCTGCCACCACAGGACTAAATAGGGAACTGCTTCCTGGGTATTTGTTTTCCATGTTCAGTCTTCAAGGCATTCTGCGGTTACTGCAGCCTTTGTCAAAGTGGGCAGAATTATCACTCACACCAGTGGCAGACTTTGGCATTGTTTGTATCATACTGGTTTTGCAGGTATGCAGGATGCAAGAGTGATGGGGTCATGGAGACTCCACAAATATTTCAAAGGAAAGATTATGAGGCATGGTGGTATGTAGGTGGTTTGGATTCCATGTAAGTAGCCTCTGACAGAGCAATGTGTGATGTGGGAGTGCAACGGAATCTTCAGTGGAGACCCCAGGAAGTTAGAGATACCAAAAACATGGAATTCCTTCTGAGAGAAGCTGCACTTAGTGAGCAGAGTCAGCTCAAGAAAATGGCCATATGGACCATAGCCATTGACACTGTAGGGGTAGGGGTACAAGCCCTTTAAAACTCATATCACACCATCATGTGCTCAGATGCTGGACAGGGAGCTATAGGATTTAATATTTGCACTTCTGGTCTGACTTATGCTTTTGTCTGACTTCTTCTTCTTTTTTATTTTTTTTTAAAGAGAGAGAGAGAAGAGAGAGAGAGAGAATTTTTTAATATTTATTTTTCAGTTTTCGGCAGACACATCTTTGTTTTATGTGGTGCTGAGGATCCAACCCAGCACCCTGCGCATGTCAGGCGAGCATGTTACCACGACATCCCCAACCCTGTCTGACTTCTTATTTTCTTGTTGTTCACATTCTTTTAGAATGAGAACTTTTATCCTGTGACATTTATCTGTTAAGTATGTAAGTTTTCCTTTTGAGCTTTATAAGATCTCACAGCTAAAGAGTTTGCTTTGAGTCTGAGAAAATGCTTTAGACTTGGACTTCCAAGGAATGCTAAAAATGTTAAGACACTGGGGACCCCTGGAAATAGACTGAATGCATTTTTCATTGTGAGATGAACACAACCTTTGGTGAACAGAGACAGAATCTATAGTTTGGATTGTGAATTTCTACATTAAAGTTCCAAGGAGTTGAAGGTTTGGTCCACAGTCTGTGGTGTTATTGAGAAATATTGGAGGTGGGGCCTAGAGGAAGGAAGTTATGTCATTAAAGGTATGTCTTTGAAGGGGATATAGAGACCTGGCTCTTCCTCTCCTTTCTTAGCTTCTCAGATAATGTGAGGTAAAAACAGATCTCCATCACCTCACACACCCAGCATGAGGTGTTTCCTCTTTATGGGCCCAACAGCAACTGACCCAAGTGACTATGGTCTGAAACCTCTAAAACCATGAACTAAAATAAGCCTTTCTTTCTTTTAAGTTGATTATCTCAGTCATTTTGTCTAACTGACACAAAGCTAACACATTGCTTTCTCATTTATCATTTTATATTTCTTTTAGAAATAAGGATATGAAAAACCTTTTGGATATCCTTAAAAATGGATAATATAAAGGTGTAATGGAAATAAATAAACAAGTGAAAATGGAACAAGAGAAGAAATGTAATATTCAGTGGATCTACCATTAAATTAACTACTTTTTATTTGTTTTGAGCTAGTTGAAATGTGTATGAACCAATTTCCCTCACTTGAATGATTTTTTCTTTGCTCTTTTTTATGCCTTTTCTTTTCCTTATGCATTACAAAATATAATAAAAATGACATATCAATTTGTATTATTATGATGACCTTAAATATTGCTTGAATAACTAAAGAGTATCTGACTCAAAGTGAAACATCAGCACTGTGCATTGACTATTTTAAATAATTTTTTCCAACCTCATGATCTTTAAAACACAAAATATCATTGATGTTCTGAGACATAAAAACTTGGAAGAATATTTTCTTTGAAATATATACATACATGCATGTGTACACAAACATGCACACCTATAAAATGAGAAAAACAAAAGTAACAAGCTAACTGCAGTAGGCAGACACTTTGCATCACTGTAAAAAAATATGTGTCAAGAAAAACTCAGAGAAGGAAAAGTTCATTTTGGGGTCACAGTTTAGAGGTTCATTCCATGGTTGGCCAACTCCATTGCCCTGGGCCTTAGATGGGGCAGGATATCATGGCATAAGAGTATGGCAAAAAATGATTAGCTCATAGCAACTGGAAAGTAGAGAGAGAAAATGAAGAGCCAGGGACAAAATATAATCCTCAAGGGCATGCCCAGGGTGATCTACTTTCTCTGGTATTACCCCCGCAACCTACAGTTAGCAGCCGGTATTCCCGTGAAATTATTAATCCATCAAATGGATTAATCCACCAATGAAGTTGCAGCTCTCATAATCTAATCATTTCACCTATCAACATTTCTGCATTGACGCATGAGATTTTGGGGGAATATCTCACATCTGGACCATAATGACATCATATTGGTGTCAGTCAACTGAGATGAAATGACCCATTTTATCCAAGCACCTTTTTCTAAGAGAAGATGGAACTAGCCTAATAGCATGTTTTACTGGTGAATAAAAATGTTACCTTTGTGGAATGCTTTAAAATTGATAATATTTCTGTATATTGTTTTTTAAAATCTGCATTATAACTTAGTGATATATGAAATAGGCTGAGCTCAGTACTTCTGTTTCCTAGATGAGAGATCAAATTACCAAAGTCTGAGTTGTCAAAGAACACAAGAGTAGTAAGCTGTAGAATTGAAGCAAAACAAGTCTTTTTGCCTGCATGTCAAGTGTAATGCTCACTCTCACTGAAGGGGCATAGAAAAATTAGTCTTCATTTATGCTTTAAATTAGAAAATGTCAGAAGAAATTAGAATATCATGAAATGCCTGATAGAAGTAATGTCTACATCAATTTCAGGATTGATTCAAATTGTATACAGTATGTGAAGTAGTGCCATTGCCTGGCTTATAGTTTCACAATAACATTAGTACTTAACTAATTCTCTTGAACACTTAGTGTTCATCTTGGGTTATAAAGCATATATTACAAAAGAAGGATATTTCCTGGGCTTTTGGAAAGACTCCCTGTTACCTTCCCCTTGCTGAATGACATTTTAAAGTAATGTCAGACATTTTACAGCATTCGAGAATAATTTGTAACTTTTCCACACAGGTTATCTATAAAGTTAAAAAAATTAAACAAGATGCAGCTTATGCTTCCAAATTCACACTCCAGAGTGTAACTAATGCATATTTTTAAGCAAACATAAATATGAGTGCAAATCTGACTATTACTGGTTACATGTAGGTGATGAGGAAACTTACTGGAGGGACATTACATTAGAGAAAGTATCATGGAATCGTACTACTCATGCTGGCCTTAAAAAAACTGCAGGTTGACCTATTTACTTAATTCCCCTGACAGACAGTGATCTCTTTTCACTTTAATTTTAGTATTTCATTTATTTTTCATTTGATGCATTTTGAAAAACTTTCATATCCCCACCAAAAAAGGTGGATTCCACTCATTGAACTCCGAACACAAGTTCTAAGCTTCTTGAGAGCAGCACTGTCTTGCTCATAGTTATGTGGCACTGTATCTCTAAACCTATTCATTGTTCTTTGCATGTTTCCAGAAAAGATTTGCTTATATTGAATTATGTTTTTATATGATCATATTGTTTTTCTCACATATTGGTTAGGAATTTGTGAAGCCACATCATATGCTTTTGTTCCATTCTCGGTTTCTGGAGTAAGTCTTCATAAATTCCGAGTGATTCATACATATTTTTAACTAATGAGAATACTGTGACTGGTAAGATGAATTTAAGCAAAGGATTGAGAGCTGTAACCCCAGTGCAGGAAGGAAGGCAAACTGACACACAGAATCTTTCTGTGAAGGAGGGGTTGGATATCTTTGGTAGTTCTCCAAGGTCAGGTAGTGAAAATGCCATCTTTTTAGTTATTTAATCCCAAATCTTTAGTTCCTCTCTTTCTCTTCACACACCACCTTAGTCAGTCACAATGTCTGGTCATTTACAAAATAAGTCTCTAATAGAAACCTCCTTCCTCACCACTTTCACTGCTACCATCATAGTCCAGTGGAAAATAGTGTCATATTTGAAAGGATTGTTAAACACACACACACACACACACACACACACACACACACACACACATTTTTAACCCATAGAATTTATTATCACAAAGACTTAGAGAAGGAGGCTTGAACCACAACACTTGCAAAGTCATAAAAACTGTGTCTTTTTCAAAGCCATGTTTTTATGTTTTTACTTTTTTTGTATTTTATCGTCCCACCACTGTAGCTGTAACTTGACCTGCATACTGGTCAGCAGAGGTGAGGCTGCATGCAGCTCCAGTTTAGGGAATGTTCCTGCTGGCTCCAAAAGAGTCACAAAACTAATCAATGAGTTCCCAGGTTCTCTTTGGCCCTCCCCCTCTAGCTGTGTTCTCACTTTAGGACTGCTTTAATAGGCAGCACACTGGGACAATGGATTCTCAAGATCCTGTATTTTTAGGACACACATACATACTCGCATGCACACACACACACACACACACACACACACACGGAAATCCAAATTGATTTATTGCTTCAAGAGTCTGCACTGGACTAGAACTCTTAGTATCTTTTGCTTTTAACTTTGGGTTTTGATTTCTGAGAATTTACCATTAAAAATATGTTTATCCTATCAGTTTATAATGGTCATATTTGGACATTTATAAATGAACACAACAATTTTACAGCATTCACCTACCTTCCCAAACTATTGGAAGCCTCAGTAAAAGAATATCTGGGCAGGCTAAGCCATTTAGACTTCTAGGATCGAAGTGATGGTCCACATGCTAAGTGCTTGGCATATCAAGCAGGTACATCCCTTTAAGATTTTTGTCAGTCTTAAAGAGCTGCTTCAATCTTATTCTCTTTCTTTTTCTCTTTCCCCCTTTTGTATTTTCCCTATTTTGGTATTATTAAATATGATGGGAGTTAACAGACTACAGAGATGGGGATTTAAATTGCTCAGCTACTCTATTGAATGGCTATTCTCTTGAGTGCCCAACTGGGTTAGTAATAATTCCTTCTGCTTCTGTTAAAGACTCTGTAACTCAAAGTAGCTAGAGGAAGATAAGGATTTACTGGGAGGGCACCATGTTATCGAGTATGAATAAGAAACTCCTGGATGGGTAGGTCTGCTATGGGCTTCAGGAATAGCTGGAACCAGACACATGAACATTGACTTCCAGGACTCCTTATCTCAGCCTATTGTCACTGATAGTCTTTGCATTACAGCTTCATTATTTTCCTCTTCTCAAGATCAGCTTCCCTCAGCACCAGCATTTCACATCTTACTGCTCTTACTATCAGGCAGACATGAGGTAGCTTTTCTTAAGTCAGGTTAGAAAAATTCCAGGAAGAATTCTGAATCACTTTTCTTTGGTCATAAACTCATGCTTGATGTATTCAGTCAAGATCAGGACACTATATTGTAGAATTCTACACCAGAACCAAATGTCTTCTGCTTACTTCATAGATGAAGAAACTGAGGAAGAAGGAAAATAAGTGATTTTTCCAAGGTCACTCAGCTAGTACAATATTATTTGATATTGTCTATAGAAGTTGATAAATAATAATTGTGGTTAGACTTGCAATCACTAAGAAACCATCTGCAATGTCTTACGCAGAGAATAGCAAAACAAGGGAGAATATACCAGTTTGAATAAGTTATATAGTACCATCTAGTGATGATCTAGAGAATTTCAGCATTGTAGATATTTCATTTTGTAACATCTGAGGCATTTTTTTTGAGGGGATTTTTAAAAGTTATTATAAATTGAAAATATATTTATGATAACATATTTACACATTTTGTGGTCCAACAAGAGAATAACACTAAAGGATTGTTCCAATTAATATTTATAAAACTCATTTTTGTGCTCACATTGCAATAAGTTTCAAATTTTTAAAAAATTGGGATAAATTATCTTGCAGAAAATTGGCACTCACTTTCAGGTACAATATGAAATGAATCAGATGTCAAGGTCTGCAAGACATAAATCTGATATGGGAGCCTGTGTTCTGGGAAACAAATAGGTGGGCCTAAGAATGAAGTAATGAGTGACAATTGATGCACAGGACAGGGTTATATATCTACAGTGACACAACACTGTGCCATCCGTCTCCTCTTGTGTTCTTCCAATGACTGTCATGAAGAAGAAAATTGTATAACTATGTTTTTATCATGTTTTCTTCAGACTTAACGCATTAACATGAGACACTGCTACTGACTTGCATACCAATCCCTTTCTAGTCCTCTCATTTTCATGAAACCAGACCTCTTAAAAACAGAAATATCTGAGAAATAAATGCATCCAAACATATGTCTAGAACTTCTTGGACAACACATGTTCCTCCCAATGTTCTCATGAATTGATTTCTTCTGATAGCTAATATACTTGTGTCTGACTGACCTTGTGAAATATCCACTGTCATTATTTATCTAAATAACATATTCCACTAGTCTGCCATGGTGGTCCCTGTTCCAAAGTGTCTTGGGGGCAAATAATAGCAGCACCATATTGGATCCAGTACTGAGAAGCATGTATGTGAAGACTTGTTGTGGAACTACCTGGAACTGTTCTATCTGTTCTGGTTACCTATAGATCATCAAAATCTTCATTCACTCTAATTATGAAGGGTCCCAACATAAAGGATATGCAACAATCAATAGCTTACTCTATCCCATTTTTCACATCTTCACTTCCTATGTAGTAGGTTTTCTTTTACATGAAAAAATAATCTTTTCAAGTTCATTTTTGGATTCTGTTTTGGTGATATAACTTGAATAGGTTTCTCTTGATTTAAAATGATTTGCCAGTAATTTATTTAACTATTTCTGTAATTATATGTTTTTATTAACTCTTTATAAAACACTTTTCTTTCCATTTTCTCTGTTTCTTTTCTTTCCTCCTCTTCCTTCTTCTTCTTCCTCCTTCCTCTTATTTATTTTTGGTCTAATGTAGCATTTATTTTTTTTAGAGGTATTGTCTAGTCCAATTTTTTAGTAACTGAGGCAAATATATAATTCAAAAATCAAACTGATTTATATATTTATCCATTTTTATCACGTACCAGATTATTTCAAATATTTGGGCCAATTTCTTCTTCTTTTTTTTTCAAATGTGTTGAGTTTTTAAAAAATATTTTTTAGTTGAGAATGGACACAATGACTTTATTTATTTGTATAGTACATATATAATATCTTTTTATTTATTTATTTATATATGGCAGCAAAAAGACATGCTGAGGATCTAATCTAGTGCCTCACACACAGGTGAGGCAAGAGCTCTATCACTGAGCTACATCCCTAGCCCCAATTCCTTTTTTTTTTTTACTTTTATGTTCCATCTGTATGTTTGTTCTTTAACCATTACTAAATATCTTGTTTACTTTTGCATTTTCTTTCTTTGGTTTTATTTTCTCCAAGGGTTGGAAAGTCTAGATTTTTTAACGTTATTTTTTTAATTTTTTTTTTTTTAGGAGCATGTTGCTTTCTAACACCCTTTTATGCATCAACAACTCATTATTCATCTTGGATTTATTTGGTAAATGATTTGATTGCTTGTAAATGATCATAAATTGGTCCTCTTATTAAATTTGAATGCTCTATAGATTTCCTTTCTCTTTCCATATTTCCATTCCTCCCTTTCCCCAATTTTCACTTTCTTTCTTTGTTAAAACTTTCTAAACAATAACAAAATGTGCATCGTATCATATATGATATCATATATATTTATTTTACATTCTGTATGATCCAATACGAATACCTAGGTTTGGTTTATTTTAAAATCACATATAATATAATATTTCCTGTTGCATTCACTTCCCATTGTACCATCTGGGCTGAGAGCAGTATGGGAGCGATAGCCTGTAAACCAGCCTCCAGGGCTGCCATATGTACAGGGCGAGGTTGAGAGCCTTCTTTGCCCTTCCTCCCTTACCATCTGCTCTGCTGTAGGCTAGCGTTGCCTATATTCCCAGCCCAGTGGAGCTTGATTATGTTTTCAGATCTCTTTGAAAACTGTGCATTGACTTTCAAGGTGAGAGAGTGAAGTGCTCATCATATACCAAGTTCAATCTCAGTAGTTTCATATCTTTTGGAGATAGCTTGAAGTCACCCTACTCTGAATAGTTATTAGAAATTTCAACAGAATGTTAAGTAAACAAATAGGCTCACTCAACCCACTTGAAATGATTAGAAATTGCTTTAAAATAAAATTTCTCATTTTCAATTCTCAAGTATCAAAATATATACGAATCCTCCATTAAGTAATAAAGTCAGAAATAATTCATTACAATTTAACTTCTAACACATATCATGGATGGTAGTGCCCTTAAAAATATTATCTGATTTAATTTAATTAGCATTGGGATAAAAACTGTGTTTCTAAAATGAAAATATGTAGTAAATTAATAAATTGTCCCTTTCCAAAAGTAGTGAAAACCAAGTATATATACACTGAAAGAACACTTCTTACTCAGATTATTTGTTGAATTATTTTTCTTTTTTTTTTTTTATGGTGGCAAAGACCCTTCCTAAGAAACAATGTTGAATTTTAGATCAAGGCAGAATACTAACTAGGAGGAAAATCCTCTTATTATTCTTGGTGAATAAGAAGTATTTTTCCAGTGGGACCACTGTGGTTTTGTGCATATTAATGACTGATTTTTCAAAAGACTTACTACTGTGATCCCATGTTTTGCAGCACTAGGTTTACTTGTGCCTTTTATAGTGAAATGTCGTCATTGTTTGAATCACATTTTTGGCAGGATGGTGTTTTGTTATGTTTCATGGGAATCACGGGGGGCTGAAAGAGGAGGGGCCGCTTTATCTTTCATAAAGTTCATGCATAGAATTTTTGTTTTATGTAGGAATTTTTCCCCTGTGTATGATAAGGACATTAAATAATTTCGTAATACTTGATCAAACTAAATTAGTTTCTTGTACCAAAAGGAAACTCTTTTCTTTGAAAAACTCCTTTCTCTGTTGTTCATATGCTTTTAGACTTAGTTCAAGTTTCAAATGAATTTGAATGCTGCCTCTACTCTATTTCATTGCACCCCAACTTTTGTTCTAATATCCTGCTTCTTCAAATAGCAT
Organism: Callospermophilus lateralis; assembly: GCF_048772815.1. Lineage (NCBI taxonomy): Eukaryota > Metazoa > Chordata > Mammalia > Rodentia > Sciuridae > Callospermophilus > Callospermophilus lateralis. The sequence goes on along the minus strand of NC_135310.1, from coordinate 38,470,331 downwards.
ATATTCTCATTTTATTCCTTTAATAAAGTTATACAGCACTCTGGTCATATATTCTCATTTTATTCCTTTAATAAAGTTATACAGCACTCTGGTCCCTAACCCAGACCTGTTTTCTCTGTCCACACCTCATGCTTAGAATCTTTCCTATTTCTTTTTTCATTTACCTCAACTAGTGCTCAGCTTTTTTTTTTTTTTTAAACTCAGTTCTCTGATTTTCAGGGTAAGAATGGGCTGATTTGTCAAACTAATTCTAAATCCATCTGTTGTCTTCTCTATACCATAATTTCACATTAATTCATTATTATGACTGTGGATATGATAGTACTATTTTTCAGGAGCTGAATATCAGTATGATGTGTCTTTGCCCCAATCATCCTGGACAGTTATACTGACTCCCTTACTTCTAGGGTCACTGAAGCTATTGTATAATTAAGGTGTTATCACAATTAAAAAAACCCTAAAAATATTATCACCCTCTTCAAAAATTTTCAGATCGAGGGAACTTAACATATTGGAATTATGAAAAGTTCCCAAGAATATAATCTTCAGTGACACAGTGTGGATAGTAAGATTGTTACAGGGCTGGAATCTGCTGGGAAACTGGAGCAGCACAGAGACCCCCATTTGAACCTCAATTCTTGTGATCAAGTTAGAAATATTTCAGACATGTCACTCAGGGTAAAAGGGATGAGTTTATTTTATTTATTTATTTTTGGAACTTGGAATTGAATCCAGGGGCACTTAACACCTGAGCCACATCTTCAGCCCTTTTTATTTTTTATTTTGAGACAGGGTCTCACTAAGTTGCTTAGGGCCTCACTAAGTTACTGAGACCGGCCTTGAACTTGCAATCCTCCTGCTGCAGCTTCCCAATCTGCTGGGATTATAGGTGCACACCACCACTCCCTACAAGGCATGAGTCTATTAGAAGGAATAGGAAAGGGAAAAAGGAGGACGAACTCTCAAGGGAGACACTGGGTCTTCTCAGAGAGGATTAGGACAGCATGCCTTTCCTGCCCTCCAGTTTTATGTGTATCTCAGGGAAGTTTCCAGAGAATGCCGTCTAGATCTGCCTGATAATTTTTGACTGACAGCAGAATAACACCAGATTTTCAAGTCCCCATAGCCACAACAATTTTAAGTCATTTTGGCCCATGTTGACCAGCTCTAATTGAAACCTGTTCTTACAGAATTCATTGTTAGGGGGAGTTATCCTTATCTTCCTGAGTTCTATGATCTGGTTTTGTGTAAGGGTCATGAAAATCCCCCTTTTTGATGTTCTACTTATTCACATTTTGGGGTCTGCATTTCTCCTGCAGATAACAGGTAGTTTGCTGAGGAAGGTAACATATCCTGTTGATTCACCCCAGCCAGGGCTATAGCATGTATGAGCAGCATAGTGGGCCCCATTTATAGAATTATTTCCTTAACTTCATGTTCCCACCACATACATCTCTCTGTCCTCTATCAAGATTTACCAACTTGTTAGCTTCTTATATAGAATTAATTTTTCCAAAAGGCATCTGCAAGCTTCCTGCTGGTTGGTAGCTTCAATGGTAGGGCCATTCCATGGCTGGAGAGGCCCACCTGTTCCCTGTGTCTTTGCCCTAATCATCCTGGCCACAACTCATCTCAAGCTCACCCTCCTGGTTGGTTCAGAGCACCAGTTTTGCAAACAAAAGTTTCAGGTAAAGATCTGTACAACCTAGACTCTAGGCCTGGTTCTATTCCTAATGCAATGTTGTTTGGGGCAAGTCCTATCTCTAGACTGGACCTCAGTTTCCTAGGAAATGTTTTGAATTATATGATATTTAATGACACTTCCTGTTCTAAAGTTTAAAAATCACTTCAAGATTACTTTTCTATTCATTTAAAACTGTCTTGGTCCCTTAGCTATGGGGAGAGAGGATGAGGCAAGCTGCTAAATGTCAACTCTTTTCCATGTAACTCATCCCCACCCAGTGGCTTAAAGCTGAAATAACAACCCATAGTTGAGAAAGGATTTTTCTTAACACACTCAAAATGATACATTTCTTTAGGGGGGAATAATACAGAGTGAAGGCATTGTTGGTATGGCTAACATTGTTGGTATGGCTGAACCACAGGGTAATCCTCCTCTACTCATCCTGCATGGTGAGTACACAAACTTGAGCTGCCAAACAGTGAGAAAGGCCATACAAGTAAGAAAAAGAATGAGAAAAGGTCATGTTTCTAGAAGCTGGTAAGAAAACTTTATACCTCATGATGAACATAACTTTTTTGTGAGTGCTTCAGGTCTTACAGTTTATTTGAGTAATGAGATTTAAAGTCAAAGCATCCCTGACAACATCAGAGATAATATCAAAGATCAAAACAGGCTTAATATTTAATTTGCTCAATTTTCTTTAATCTCTTAAAGTGGAATCATAGGTTATTAATTTTAGATTTTTTAAAAATACTACTTACAAGCTTATAAAGCTATAAATTTCCACTTAAGTATAACTTTTAATATGTCTCCCTAACGTTAATTAGCTGGATATTCATTTTGATTTCATTAAAACTATATTTTAATTTATGTTGAGACCACTCCTTTAAGCCTAGTATTATTCAGAAGTGTGTTTAATCTCCAAATATTTGGGAATTTTCTAGTTAATTTTCTGTTATTATTTCCAGCTTAATTCCTTTGTGGTATGAGGAAGTACTTTGTCTCAAATTTATTACTATAAACTTTTATGTAGGAAGATAATAAATGTAAGAGCATAAATTTAAAGACAAAAGCTGACTATTTGAAAAGATAAAATATATAAACTTTGAGCAATATTAATCAAGGCAAAAATATAGGGAGAAGTCATGAATTATCATATCACAAATGAAAAAGGGTCATTGTTATTGAACTCATGTATGTTCAAAGCATACTCTGTATTTTAGGGACACAAACTTAATTTCTAAGTTTGATAACTAGACAAATGGGCTAATTTAAAAAAAAATTTGATTATTTTTTAAAATTTTTAGTTGTAGATGAACACAATGCCTTCATTTCATTTGTTTATTAGTACATGGTGCTAAGGATCAAACCCAGTGCCTTACACATGCTAGGCAAGGCTTTTCCACTGAGCCACAACCTTGGGCTAATTTTTTGAAGGACAAAAACTAGAAAAACTAATTCAAAGAGAAAACAATAACATAAATTGCCGCAGTCTCTGGCTGGGCACAAATCACGAGTCTCCACACAGCTTGTAGATTCAAACAGCAATTCTTTATTCCCGAACTCACACCGGCCGTCTACAAACACGCTCTGGGGGAATCCACGTTCTCTGCCCAAATCCACTTCTCCCAAAATCCAACTCTCTGCCCAAATCCAATCCGCATGGGCTTCTGTCTCCCAAAATATACTGTCTGACCCTAAGCACTCAAGAGGAACTCAGCAGCAGGATACGCCCTATTCTAAAGGGGGAACACCCTAATCTCCTATTATGCTAAACTGCCCTATTCTAAAGGGGGAACACCCTAATCTCCTATTATGCTAAACCGCCCTATTCTAAAGGGGGAACACCCTAAACACGGATCCTGCCCTGGTCCTTGAGCAAGGTCACCTTTTAGAAGTCCTTCCACTAGACAGCATGGGAGTAAGCTGGCAAGGAATTTGTCATACCTACTTGGCTGATGGCTCCCAGCAATAAATCTCTCTCTCTATATATATGTACATACACACATATATGACATTAAATAATAATTTATTACTTTTTAGAAAAGAAAGTACGAGATTCAGCTTCATAGGTGAATTCTTTCCAAAAATTAATAAAGAAATAATAATTCTGTGTAATATCATCCTGAAAATAATAGTTGAGGGTATACTTCCTAACTCATTTTATGATGGCAACATTACTCTAAAACCAAAACCAGATAAAGACAATACAAGAGAAGAATCTTACAGACTTTCTCATGAATGCAGACACAAAATCATTAACAAAATACTAACAAATTGAATCCAGCAATATGTAAAACAATAGATTATTACTAAGTTGGGTTTATTCAAGAAATGCAAAACTGGTTCAATATTCTAAAATCAATTAGTTTTGATACCCACCCCCCCAAAGAAAAATCATATGATTATATCAAAAGATTAAAAAAAAAGAATTCAACTAAGCCCAGTAACCATTTAGGATAAGAATTTATAGAAGAATAGGAATATAAGAGAGCTTTGTTAACTCGATAAAGGATACTTATAGAAAATCTACAACTAACAATATACTTAATGGTGAGAAACTGGACATTTTCCTCTAAAGGGAGAAAGTCATTTTTTTTTTTTTTACCACCTTTATTCATTAGCTTAGTAGAATCTCAAGCTTGTGCAATAAGACAGAGAAGAAACAAAATCTCTACAGATTGTAAAGAAATAAAAAAAAATCCTCTATCTTTATTTGCAGATGACATGATTCTGTATGTAGAAAACTCCAGAGAAATGAACAACAACAACAAAAAATTCTCTTGGAATGAACAAGAGAATATATCTAGATTAAAGTGTATAAGGTCAATATATAAAAATAGTTTTCATTTCCAAAACAGTTAATAATTGGAATTAGAAATAAGAAGCACAATATTGCCAAGTGTGGTGCAGCACACCGAGTGTCCCAGCTATTCAGGACGCTGAAGTGGGAGGATAACTTAAGCTCACTCAGCAAAATAGTGAGACCTCCTTTTGCAAAAATCAAAAACAAAAACACCAGGACTGAGGATGTAGTTTAGTAGTAAAGTGCTTGCTTAGCATGTATGAAGCCTTTTGTTCAATTTCCAGCAGTGCAGGGGTAAAGCAAGCAAGCAAGCAAGCAAGCAAACCTGTCAACCAGATGTAATTATGAATGTAATGTTTGGGTAGACATCAAGAAAATATAAATGGTTGTGCATGTGGAAAACTACAAAAAAGATGGAAAATTATAAACAAATAGATAATTTTGTTAGTTGATTTAAAAAGTAATTATTGTTGTCAATTATTACCAACTTGAACTACAGATTTAAAAACATTTCAATCAAAATATCAGCAAACTTTTTGTAGAAAATGCAATTTGATTCGAAAATTCGCATAGAAAAACAAAGGACGTAAAACAGATAACATAGTAATGAGAAAGAAAAACAAAGCTGAAGGGTTCACACAATGCAGTTTCAAGTCCTGTGATGACCCTACAGTATCAAGACAGTGATACTGGCAAAAAGAAAAATAGCCACATAGACCAACAGCAACAGAATAGATGATCCAAAAAGAAGCCCACTCAAATATGCTCTACTAATTTTTACACAAGTACACAGGTACTTCACTGAAGAACATATTATTGTTTTAACAAATAGTGCAGGAAAAATTGAACCCATCCCACGGGCAAAAATATAAACTTAAACCTAGATCTTACACTTAGGCAAAAATCCACTCAAGTACAGTTCATAGACCTAAACGTAAAACCCAAAGCTGTCAAACTTCTAAAAGAAAAAAGGGGAAAATTGATGAACCCTGTTTTTGGTGATAAGTCTTTATATATGATACCAAAAGGCTGATAAGTGAAAAAAAATGTGTTGACTTCATTAAGATTTAAAACTTTTGTTCTATGAAATTAGGCAATAATCTCACTAAAACGTGTGAAGAGAAAAGGCATTGACCTAAGTTCTGTGCAACAGAGTGGAGTAAAGGCAAACACAACCATATAAAGCACTACACTCCAGTTGTCAATAGTGTGTCCATAGAAATATGGGTTAACAATTCTGAAATCCTTGAACATACATAAGAACTGAATAATTAATTAAATTGATAAGTGGATAGAGGGAATATGTTTTCTTAATTTTGGAGTGAGAGGTTACAGACAAGCAAAGGGTGAAGGCTAGAATAGTGTACATTGTAATAGATCTGAAGTTAAAGACACCAATGAAAATTCATGTTTAGCATAATAGAGATACAGTTGGATATTTACAGAAATAGTTGTAGGAACATGGGTTGGCATATAAACACCTTTTCTATGTTCTATTGGCTGAGAGATCCTAGAAGAAATGACACCACAGTAGTAATGACCACCCTTAGCACCTGGATCTTTTGTTTCTAATACCATTCTCCAATACAAGAAACCAGGACACCTTGGAAAAATGGCTGATATTTAGACTGTGGCAAATCAACCTGGGAGATGAGCCTGAGTATCTTGTACTGCCAGAAAACAAAGTGCTGAAAACACACATACAATAAAAACAAAAACAATAAACAAACAAACAAAAGACCCCACAAAAAACATAAAACACAATGATAGGGACATGTCAAAGAAGCATAGGAGACAACTGGAAGAACTCTCCATGGCTAAATCTGGATCATTTTGAGCAAGAAAATGAACAATATTTTATGATTGAACTCATGCTATAAATATATCTATGATACATATTGATATAAATAAATGATGGAATAAATTTCTTCCCACATGACAGGTGTGGACTGTGTATACATGACTTTGCAAAGACAGCAGTGGAAATCTCTTTGTGTTTCTCCTTAGTCTTTTACTGGGGGTCCTGTGCCCAATCTCTTTCGTCACATGGTGGCAGCACTTGAACACCACCTTTTGATTTATTCCTGGCTGTGCATTCTGCTCTGGCAAAACCAGGTTCTCACAGTTTGATTAGAGAGGCATGGTTAATTGAGACTTCCTTGTCAAGATCACCAATGTACTTTGTATTGCCTTCTTATGGAAATATTGCAATGTCAAGGAAGAAGAAAATATTTAACGTTTGATTGTTGTTTATGAAAATTATGTGTATCTTATCAGGAAGCATCAAGTAGTTACCTTCGGGACTAGTAAAAATTTAGTATCTTCAATACTAAATTTTGGTACTAGTAATACATTCTATAGAAACTCATACTTTTATTTTTAGGCTTAGTCTCTTAAAAAGAAAAATTTGGTAATCTTTAATTTAAAGTACTCTTTGCTGTTTTTTATTAAAGTAAATGCTTTAATGTGATTCATGTGTTTTCCAAGGTAGCTGAGTGTAAGAGGGAGAACACTTTTAAGACAGTATATTTTGCTTTCAGGACTAAAATAGGTTGTCAATGTGCAGGAAGATACATAATTTCCATGTGCATGTTCTCTCTTTGGCACCTAGTACCTAGTCTGGAATGAATGAAAAAATTAACAACTTCCTTTCACTCGTCATCTAATGATTCATCTTTCTTGAAGCTGCTGTTTGATAGATCTTTAATATCATCATAGAATCATGCTGAAAATTGTTCATAAAATACTTCTAAAATGGATATGTATTTGTGTTAAATATCTGGATAACATGTATTTAATATTAATATAAAGAAAAACAACCCTTTAGACACCAATATATATTTTTTCACTGCGTGAATGTGCATTGGTAAACATAGTATTTGCATCACCTGTTAAATGGTGGTTCATAGTGAGAACACTGTGTGAGAGGGCTTTATGTTCACATAAGAACAATTTCAGAATACCATTTGGTCAGTTATGGTTAAGAAAATTTGTCTCTGGTTAGACTTTAAAATTTTCTGTTCAGTCACATACTTGACTGAATGTCTTACAAACTTAAGTTCTCTAAAACCCAATTTTCTCATTTATAAAATTAGGATGAAAATACATCTCTTACAGAGTTTGAGGAGATTCAGTGTGATAATGTGTATCATAAAATCATTGCAGTTCCTGGAGCTAAATGTTATAAAAGGCACTCTAGTTGCTATTATTTTTATAGAAACTAGAGAATATACTTCTGGAAATAGGAATACTCAAGTCTCTGTATTATAGTGAGATCCTTCATTTTGTTAAGTTGAAGAATGTGTTGCATGAGATATCTGCATATAGAGTCATCACAGTTACAGACATAGCTTTCAAGGTGAATGCATGTTTGTATGTATGTATGTGTACTTATACGTGCATATTTGAAGTAACCTTAATCTAGTAGATGGAATAGGTCAATACTGAGTTTTCTGGACCTTGTGAGCAAAAGTCACACAAAAAATTCCTCTATTAGTTCAGAAGATTTTCTCCACTTGGTATTGTCTTGTGTAAATATATCTCAAAAGACTTCAACTGAAAAGCAATGATTTTTGACTAGTATTCATATTTCAGACATGTATGACCATTTTACATGCTTTACATGTTTGTATTCTTTCATATGAATTTTATTCTACTTGGCCAAGTTCTCAAGTTTTGGGCTTGCATTAATTTATGAATCATAAAATATCCTTCTGTAGCAAAACCTGATTAGATGAGTGTTGATCAAATATAAAATTATTTCCATTTCTTGAAGGGATTAAGGGGTGAATACTGAAAAATGTATAATTTCTTAAGTTTCCATTGACTTGTCTATAAAAATTGCAATAACCCTCCAACTTTATGATAGAAGAATTCACACCATACCAAAAGAATCAGTGAGTGTTATAAATAAAGGAAGATTTGTATATCAGTGTCATAGGTGATAAAATGCTATTCCAGATAAGCCTATATAGACTTATCTAATTAACAAAAGATTCATTTTTTTCTGTAAAATAAATCAAAATACATTTTGAAGTTTCCCAAAGTATTCTTTACTTGATAAATGTAGTGTTAAATTCTATTCTATAAAGTTATTTATATTTCTTCCATGCCACTATAATATGTCAGAGTGAAATTTTATGTTGCTAGAAAAAGTGAAGTTAAAATAGAACACTAAAGGAGGAATATTTTTATTTTCCATATCCTCTCTTGTACATTTTCTACTGCATTTTTCTAGAAGTACAGACCTTTCTAGATACTATATTCTGTTTTGAACTTAACGTTTTCTGATATTTTGCTTAAAAATAAAGTCAATTTTTTTTATATTATAAACAATCTTATCAATTTCTGTTTGTTCATAATTTTAAAAAATATTTGTTTGAGTTGTAGATGGACACAATATCTTTATTTTTTATTTATGTATTTTTTTGTGGTGCGGAGGATCCAATCCAGTGCCTCATGCATACTAGGCAAGTCCTCTATCACTGAGCCACAACCCCAGCCTTGTTCCTAAATTTAATTATTATTTTTGAAACTTTATTTATGGCAAAATGAAGCTTCATGCCACAAGCTGTATTTCATTCAGAATTTCAAAGTTGCTTAATATTACAAAGTATATTAATTAAATCCACTAAATTTATAAATCAAAAGAAGAAAATAACTTACTAGATGCAAATAGTTGAATAATACTTTTGATGAGCTGGTTTTAAAATATGTTTAGAAGAACATAAATTGAAATTTGCTGCACCTCATAACCAGATATTAGGAAAGAATATAAAATAGTACTTGTGAGTGTCAAATTAATGGATCAAAAGTACAATGTCTTAAATAGATAAATGCTTCTTTTTTTCTTCCTCAGGAGCATGCAGGTAAATGGGTGATCCAGGCGGGTAGGCAGAGCTGCCATCCTGATCACATGACTTGTTACCTCAGTGTCCAAAGTTCTTTTATCCTCCAAACTTTGTTTTTGAGATTTATGGAAGCCTTGATAGATCCAGGCACACAAAGAAGATCAGAGGATAGCGTTTTCAAGCACACTAAGACAACTATCTGCAAATTCTAGAGGAAATCTCATAAAGGGTCCTTTTCACGTGGAGGAGTGAGAGAGACTTCCCACTGGGTACCAATGATCTAGGAATTTCTGTGTGGGAAAAACACAAGTTTTGAGAGGAGTTCATGACAAATCAACCACATCCTGAGGTTACATAACTCCTAAATGTCAGACAGTTTCTTGGCAATCATTGACTTAGAGGGGAAGTCCTTTCTGCTACTCTGTGGCAGAACCAAGGACTATTCCGAGGGCAAGCAAGGAACCAAGAAATTTTGGTTACCCAATTCCTAAGAGCAAGAGAAGTTTAACTGCAAATAAATGGTAACAGATTCTTCCTGTATAAAATAATTTATTTTCTGTATCATATGTGTGTGTGACAAGATTAAAAATATTTCATAGCTAATATTTTTTGGCTGCATATAAGTTAGAATATGTGCATTTTTATATTCATAGGATTTTTGCATATAAAGCTAAGTTGGGCAGTATTTTGCTGAAGCAAGTACAATATGCAGATACAGTAGTTTAAGAATATTTTGAGATTTTTTCCTAAGTCAGAACAAATGGCATACTCTTTTATTGATCCTTAAACAATCACTGCTAATATAATTTTCTTTACTAATCCAGACCTCTACCATTTATGTTCCACACTCAGATATTAATATTATTCCTGATACATAATATAACCCTATTATTTTGAGCATTAATAGTGAAAATAAAGCATATATTATACAGAAGCCACTGAACCACAGTTAAATGTGGATCTTTCCTGGAGGTCATGTGTATAAACTCCATTGAAGCATAGTAGCAGGTGGGATGTATTAAGAAAAGGACATTATAAACACAGAAAAGAAACAAACATAGAAAAGTAGATTATAAATTAGTGTTTCAAAGGTGGAATAGCTTGTACAACGAATTGATAATCAGGAGACGCACAAATAAAGTAATAATCTAGGTATGATCAACAAAAACTCCAAAAGTCTTATCATGGCATTTAAATAATCCTGGCCTGAAAACATGTCATCATCATCTCATCCTTGAGGCATTGGTAAAAGAAAGGCATATTGTTCTTTATAGAATAGTGCCTCTTTACTACGGATATTTCAGGCAGAACAGGTGGTGAAAACCTGAAGAGCACAACAGACCATGGAAGCATTTCCTGCGAAACGAAAACAAGCCAGGGCAGAATACAATGGAGTGCTGTTGGGACAGTAGTGTCAGGGGTCACAGCACAATGCCCCAATGTGGCACCTTGAGAACTGAGAAAAACTGCAGAAACAAAAGTCCACTGACTTTTCCCATCTTTCCCTGTGAGAGCTGGACATAGAGGGGTTTTCTAACCCATCTCACTTGAAAGTAGGTCACAAGATTCTCAATCTACAGGGGCTCTGCCCTATACCTAGAAGCAAAGAGTGCTCCAGGGAGAGGCCAAGGAAGATTTGAACCAACAAGTCTTGCTGAGTTCCTCCCCAGTTCATTATTATTAGGTTGTGCATCTTTTTTTTGTTCATTACATTTTTATGACTGTCCATTCTTCACTGAACCAAAGAATAAAAGTACTATTTCTCTGGGTGTCTGGTCCCTTCTTTTCTGAAATCTCTTGTGTCACATAAATCTTGTACAAAGAAGTTTGTTAATGCTTTTCTCTTATAATCTGCCTTTTGTTTCAGGAATATTAGTCATGACCCCTGACATGGGTGAGTAAAGTATGTTACCGTTTCTTCCCTACAATAGGATATATTAAATCATAGAACATTATAGTAATAAAAGGTAAAGCTACATTAGATTTAAGCAAGAGGTCATGCTCAACTCCATAATTCAAAAAGAAAATATTTCCAATGTATTAATTCATCTATATTTTATAGATCAGGACTCAGTAGAATAATTGGTAAAATGTATGCACTGATGTGTCATTTACAAAGTGTGAACAAATACCTGAAAAAATGAATTTTTTTTTATAGTTCTGGGAATTGAACTCAGGGCCTCCTGCATATGAGGCAAACACTACCACTGAGCTACATTCCCACTCCCCATATCAAAATATTTTTAATTGGCCTTTAACATATGTGTACTTAAGATGATGAACATTTTAAAGTATTAGACTTTCTTAATGTTACCATAGGTATTTGTTGACAAAAAAATTGTGGAGAACAATCTGAGGAAACAAGAATTATAACAAACATTATTAAACAATATTACTATTTTCTAATATGTACAATTCAACCTGAAAAGGCTAAGTATGTCCATATAAAAATAGAAAAGAGGGATGAAAATTACAATAATGATGTTATACAAATAGTTGAAAATTTTAAAACACAGCGTTAAGAAAAGGAAAATTAAAACTATTATACAAATTTTTGCTTTATTAATTGGATGCAAAAAAGAAAAACTATCTTCAAGCATTGGCCTGAGAGTGGGAAAACAGACACTCTCAGTAACATCTATAGTGAAAAATTATAATTTTTTAGAGGAGGAATTTAGAAATTTGTGTCCAGATCTTTAAAAATGTTCACATCCTTGGATTCAGAAATTTGTTCAAGAGCTAATAAAGCAAAGGATGTGTGTGATACACAGTAGCATGTGGAAAAGTTGTGAAAAAGTGTGAATTTGATTTTAGTTTTGTTTCTTATTCCTCTTAAAGTGCTGAGTTAGGATAAATTCTGACTCTCTCTCCAAGATTCACCTATAGTAAAAACACCAAATAAAAAACAGCAATCTGGAAAACACTTTGGAATGGTGGTTTAAAGATGGTGGTACAGGGGCAGCCAGGCAGTGAGACAAATAACCTATCTCAATTCCTGCTACTACCAAGAAATGGAGTTGCTGAGGAAAATAGGAGAGGGCAAGAAAACTTCAGGAAGTCACAGCCTTGCTCTTTCTTCTTTAAACTACCAGCATGGTTGAAATGCAATCCAAGGAGATCCTCTTCCAGGTTATGCTTCTTTTTGGGTAACAAAGATGAAATTCCTGCCTAAAGGTTTGTTTTACTGGTTAAGAAATAATTGTTGTTTCCTGCAACTTAGAACTCTTCTTCAGGGTCCATAATGGTTTGGATATGAAATGTCCAAATGGCTTATGTTCTTTTGGTCCCTAATGCAGCAGTGTGTAGAAGTGGAGCTTTGGTAAAATGATTGGTTAATGATGGCTCTAACCTCATTAGTGGATTAATCCATTGATGGATTAAAAATTTGATGGAATTATTGGATGGATGTGAAAACTGTAAGAAATAGCGCCTAACTGAGGAAGTAGGTCACTGGGCTTGTGTAAGGCACAAGCTGTCCCCACTTCCTCTCTCTCTCATTCTGTCCTCACCAGTCAATGTGAGGTACACAGCTTTCCTCTACAATGTCCTTCCACCATCCATGATGTTTCTGCCTTGTTATAGGTTATAGGCCTGAAAACAATGGAGGCAAAGATCACGGAGTGAAACCTCTTAAAACTGGGAGCCAAAATATCATTGGAAGATTTTCATCATCTGGTTTCCAATATCATAAAATTGTTCCTTAGAACCAACCAATCTGTTCTCTAGCCCATATATTGAGTTTTTTATTTTAGTTCTTATAATTCTTATGTTTGGTTCTTTTTTGTATTTTCTTGCATCCTGAAGTAACATCTTATCTAACTTAGTATGTTCATACACTGATTTTTAGTTATTTTATCATTTTTAAAGACATTTCTACTCCTAATGGAATCTGTGATTGAAAGGACCCCTTTCCTTTTTTATGCAATCTAATCTGTTGATGATGCCCTCAAGTGAATTTTCTATTTGATTAATTGTATCTTTCATTTCCAAATTTATGATTGGTTTCTTTTCAATATTTCTATTTCTTTGTTGACATGGTATTTTATTTCCCATATTTCTGCTCCTAATTTACTCTTTAGATCTTTTTTTAGTTCATTGAACATTTTAATTATTAGTTTTCTAATAACATTTCTTTGGAATTTTATCCTTTTCCACATATGTGGGCTCCTTAATTGGGAGATAGTAAATTTTGGCGGGAGATTTTTTGCCTGTTTCCTTATGTTTTCAGAGGTCCTGGACTTTTGCATCAATTGAGATGCATTCCCTTCCTTATATGCATACCCTTAAGTATGTAGTTCTTTTTGATTCTAGTATTCCTCTCTGTTCATGGTATATGAGTAGATATCAAGGGGTATGACCTGAGTTTCCTTATGGTTTTTCTTCCTGGGGGTCTGATTTTTGGTTTGGTGTTTTTGTATCCCCAATTATATGAGTTGAAGTAACGTTTAGACTCAAGTGGGGCTAGATCATTTGTGTGGTGAGAACCATCATTGCTTGGCTAATTTTTGAGCATTTTTCAAAAGCAGGATCTCTATTCTGTAGACTTCCATTGTCCCAATCATTTCTAGCCCCTCTTAGAGGGAGTGGGAGCCAGGAGTAACACTTATTTCAGTTGCAGATGTACAGTTTTGAGATGAATGTCCAGTGTCTGCTTTGACATCTATAATACTAATTGCCACCTATATAAAAATACTGGATGGATAATTAGAAGTTATTGAGCCCAATGCCTTTGTGTTCATCTCTTAGCTGCTAGCCTTTGTTGCTAGAAGCCCAAGCTAGTGACACTGTGGATTTTTTTTTTTTTCTTACAGTTCAGCATTAAATTTCAGAGAGTTCCCCCATTTACCCACCTCCCTGAGAAACTGTTTTCCCACTTTAAAGTCCAGCCTTGAAGAACTGCTAGAATGGACACTTTTCCTCTAGTCCTCCATCTTTTACCTAAATGCTCTTGATTTGTATGCAATAATATCCTAATCACTTTACTAGTATCTAGTTTTCTGGGATACGGTGGGGTAGCACAGTTTGGATGTTGAAAAATTCTGTGGTGTAGGTGTTGCAGAATTCTACAGAGATTCCAGTGATTGGGCTTCAGTCTAGAACAAACTTTGGAACTCTGTGGATAGGTGTTTGAGAATTGCTCTACACTTCCTTTTGGAGGGGGATGCTGGTCTCTGCAGGTTGTCTAGAGCCCTAGGGTCTATGGTAAATTCCACTTTTAAGGCCTGGGGGCAAAACTTCCACATTTCACCCTCTGCACTATGAATATGAAATTCTAGGTATGTACCCTGTAGTGAAGACACTCCTCTGTGGCTGCTGTAGTACCAGCAACAATGGAAAATTTCTTCCTTGTGACCCAGTGTCTGAATGATACAGACAAACTTTTCTTTGTGCCAATTTCAGTCTCCCTGGTTCAGGTGACTTCTGGGAATCTTTGATTGGCTGCCAGGGTTCTTGACCTCCTGTTACCTGGCTGAGGGAGCCCTGGCAGGAGGAGTCTTTTGCAAGTGATGGGAGTGTGGAGAGGGCCACAAGAGCATGCACTTTCCTCAAAGGGCAGTCACTCTCTCTGGTTGTGGGGATGCAACTGAGGTTACCTTCTTAGGTTGCTTGAGAGGGAGCACATACTTTCCCCAGTCACAGGAATTCAGCAGGAGGTTGCCTTCTCTGGTAGTCTAAGTGCTTATTTTCCCTGGCTACATCAGCTGAGTGGACATTTGCTCTAGTAGCATGATTCTAAAGAGTGACTGTCACCTTCTCCAGCAGAGTGAGCTCAGCTTCCCCTGGCAGTGGGGAGTGCCACGAGGAACCAGCACCTTTTTCTGTGCCCAGAATGCTTCTGCTCCGGTGGGAGTTCTTTTGGGATTTGCTTTCACAAATTCGCTTTCCCAATGAACTCTGCATGTATTAAATTCAGCCTTCTTCTCTAATCCACAGGTTACTCCAAGTAACCTTTATTATTTTAATGTCTTTATCCACCCCTCCTCCCCCACACCCACACCATTTCCTTTGTCTGCTCTTTCCCTTCCTTCTATAGAGACTGGCAGCCAGGCTGGAGGCTCTCTAACAAATATTTCTTATGCTCATGTTTCTGACATCTGTGACACTGTAGTTGTTTTTTTTTTTTTTTTTTTTTTTTTTTACAGTTCAGCATTAAATTTCAGTGAGTTCCCCCATTTACTCACCTCACTGAGAAGCTGTTTTCCCACTTTAAATCCAGCCTTGAAGAATTGCTGGAATGTGCACTTTTCCTCCAGTCTTCCATATTCTACCTAAATGCTCTTGATTTGTATGCATTAATATCCTAATCGCTTTACTGAATTTTACTTCTCTTTGTATTGCTTTTCTAGTTTATTCTCTCCTACTTTCTAAACACTATTATATCATCTGGAAGAATTGTATAATTACTTTCTCACTGTCAGTTTTAAACTAATTTGTTCATCTTTACTAACTTTATTATACAGTATTCTCAAAAAAATGAAATCATTAAAATGCTAGTGATAATTTATTTTTTATTTGAAAGGGAATTCTTGTAAGGATTTTCCATTGAGAATGATCCTGGCATTTTATAGAAACTTATAGTACATATTTATGCATTTAGTTTTTATAAAGATAGAATTTAGACTTTATTTTTTTTATTGGTTCTTCTTAGTTATACATGACAGTAGAATCCATTTTGATAAAATTATACACGCATAAGATATATCTTATTTTAATTAAGACTCAGTTTTTGTGGGTGGACATAATGGTGGGATTCATGTAAGTATTTTCATTAGTGTACATAGGAAAATTATATTATATTTATTCTACAGTCTTTCTGCCTCCCTTCCCTTCATTCCTCTTTGTCTAATCTATTGTACTTCTCACCTTTCCCTCCCCCGTCTATTGTGGTTTAGCTTTCTCCTTTCAGCAGCATGTACACTTTACGTGTATAGAATGCTTGTGTTCTTAATGAAAAGCACAATAGCAAATTCTACCACTTCATTTTTATATCAACGAATTTTAGCAGCTAATGATCAAGTGGCTATGGCAGAAATAAAGAATTCAATTATGTTGAGGGATATCTGATCTGGATTATTCCGGAAATGAACAGTATTCTTTGAAATATTCTGAAGAATATGGATATAGTTATTCTAATAATTGAGATTATCAAATGAATTGCTTTTTAATGAGGCAATTTAATCAGTGTGAACGAAACCTAAACAGTTATTGAAATGAAAGCAAGATTTTGTTTTAATAAGATGAAATTCAGATCTAGGGATTCGGGGCTATGTTATGGTCCCCCAGTCCTCTGGGACTCAGGTAACCTCTACTTTGGCATTCTGCAATGTTTAAAATTGTGCCATGAGTTATAGATCAGGATTGAGGTTTATAATCCAAAATCCAAGCCACATACGAAGGAAGGGAAGGGAAAGTGGTATGTACCCTTCACTTATGGACCTGTCTCAAAAGTTGTGGACACTTGTTTGAGTCAGCTTTTTCACTGCTGTGATCAAAAGACCTGACAAGAACAATTTTAAAGATGAAAAGTTTATTTTGGGCTCACAGTTTTACAGGTCTCAGTACATAGATGGCCAACTTTATTCCTCATGGCCTCATATGAGGCAGAACATCAGGAAAGAAGGGTGTGGCAGAGGAAAGCATTGCAGGACATGGCACTAGGAAATAGAGAGAGGGATCTACTCATCAAGAACAATATAAATATCCTAAAGGGACACCCCCAAGGACCCACTTCTGCTAGCCACACCCACCTGCCTTCAGTTACCACCTAGCTAATCCTTATCAGCAGATTAATGAACAGGTTAGGTTACAGCTTTTATAACCCAATCACTTCACCTCTAAGCTTTCTTGCATTGTCTCACACATGATTTCTTCTGGGATACTTCAAATCTAAACCATAACAACATCGTTTCTAAAAGCTAATGTCCCCGTGGCCAACACTTAGTAACCTGGTTGGTTGTTCACGGGAGAGCTAGTCAATTGTATAAGAATATGTTATCAGGTAAAGCTCTAAGATTCTTTTACTGAAAAGAATTGGGAAGGGAGATTAGGAAATAATTAACAGGTCCCCTCCCCGATAAACCAATTTTTTCTATTTGGGCTATTGGTATATCCTTTAAGGCTTCTTTCTTGAAGCAGACACTGTATTATAACTGGTTCACATATAATATTTTAGTACACCTTTGCACATTATTATAAATTGTAATATTTCCATTTTTCAACTATTCAGTATTTTCTGTGAACTATACAAAAATATGTTAGTGAGAGGGAAGCATTCCAATGGCATTGGTGATATATTTTATAAACATAATACAGGTTGAAAAGTTCTGGAAGGCTTTTTGTGAACAGTTTTATCCAACCTGTCAAAACAAGCCTACTGAAAAGACAGCAAAACTCAGTTCTCTTAAATGTCAAATAATATACCAATTACCTCTACATCTCTACCATATCCAAAAAGAACAAAAAAAAATGCCACGTGGTGGTTAGATATGATGTAAGAAAATAGTATAACTTCCTCCTAATTCTCCAATAAAGGTCCTGCCACAACCTCACTCTCCAGCTTTGGCACCATGACTTTCTTTCCTTCCTGGGTCTGTGTACTAGTTGGTTCCCTTTCTTTATCTTTAGCAGGAGACTTAAATTTTTTAGATCTGTATCCTCCTTTGTGGAAGGAGAGTCCTGGTCAGTTCAGTGACTACCCAGTGGAGAATGGAACATACATTATCAATCCATGGATATTCCCTGAAAGACTGGGGATGTATAAAATTCTATTGAACCAAACAACCACTTATTTTGAAAAATTCGCTTCAGGAAATGAGCAAAATCTTTTATGGGGATTGGCTTTGCAGCATGGTTGGCAATATAGTTCAGGTAAGGAAGACAGCTATTTTCAATCTCATCATCTATCAATATCATCATGAAACTTTAGAAAATAGAACTTTAATATAGTTCATATAAGAAAGACTGCTGTTTTATTCTAAATATATATATATATATATATCCATGAAGTATTGGAAAAATGGGACTCTGAAAAATCCTACACATGTTTTTGAAAATTGATTCTTTTACTTCCCTCTTTTCCCCTCATAATCATTTTTCTCTTCTCCACAAATCCTTCCCTTATAGATTATCTGTTTCTACTAGAAACTTCAGTGAGACATAAGGTATAATGACCAGCCCAAACCACTCATTATATCTGATCTATTGAACATTTTACAAATGGTTACTAAACCCTACTAAGTGGTGCATTCCTTTCTAAGAACTGGGATGAACAGAATAGTCAAGGGAATGTATATCCCAAACAGAACACAATGCCATATTAGTTTGAACTTCTTGAATTGTGATTACCCGACTGTGGAAACAGAGACATAAATGCACATTGTTTGGGGGCTAATTCTCTGAAAGTGATTGCTTCCCCATAGAAATAAGTCACCTTCCAGTACATATGAAGAAGGTATGGGACGTGAATATTATTAACTCTTTTACTCTGGGAGTATTCATTCCATAAAGTTTATTAGGATATAGAGAAAACAGTAAAAATGTGAATATTTACAAAAGAAAAATATCTAAGACCTATAATTCAAAGATCAAAACTTGTAGTATGGTTAAAGAAGAATTGGTCAAGAGGTGAGGAAAAAAATATAGAGAATACTAACACCAGTAATTCAGAAATAAGTGTCAGGAATTGAGAATGAGGAATGACGAGGAAAGGAACTGTTGGTTTTCATTGCAAGATCACAGTAGTATTTGATTTTTTAAAATCTTGAATAAATGTAATTTTAATAAAATGAAAATTAAATAAGAAAAAATGTTTTTGCATCTACAAATAAAATGTTTCTAGTTAAGTGATGATCATACTCAATTTCACACTGTGGATACTAAATACTGCTGCACATTTTCTCTCCTCTAGGCAGATTAGCTGATCCCAGCCAAAGGACAGACTGTGGCTATGAATCTGATCATCTGTGCATCTCTGTGGACAGTTGGTGGGCTGGTAGGTTCATTTTGAAAGCAAAACAAATATTATCCTTCAACCACAGAAAGCATTCAACCTAGAATTTTAGGGTCAGGGATAAAACAAAATAGTATTGTGTTCCTTTTGAAAAATGAATCTGTGTCACATGTGCCCAGCGACCTTTGTGTCATGTTATAGGTTTTAACAGCCAAAATTTTTTAAGGACACATTTAATTTTTCACAGAAAGATTGAAACTAATAACAACAAGGACAAGTGGTCTCTGAGTAAGCAACAAAGGCAGTTAGATGTTAGGTCTCAAAAATGACAGGGAATCTTTGGAATAAGGAAGGCTGAAAAGTGTGAGACCAAGACAATAATGCTTTTTAATTTTGTTCCTAGAATATTTGATAATATTGAAACTCATAAACTTGTCAGAGGTTAATAGCAACTGTATTTCATTTTATCAATCAGTAATCTACATCTTTAGTTGTATACTAATGCTAAAAATAATCAGAAATTATTTTCTAATTCTTTAATTTTTCATTTTAGTTATGAAATTTATTTGCACAATAATTTCTTAAAGGTATTTCCCAATAATTAGAAGGAAGATCACACCAAATTTCACTTTCTCAAGAGTGACACTCACAGTATGTATCCCCTTATGTATTTTCATCATAAATCCTGAGTCGATCTTAAATACTCACAAATAATAATGCCCACAGATCTGGAATTCAACCTTTATTTTGCTCATATTGGCTTATGAGTTTGGAGTATCAGAGGACTATGCTGGGTATTAGCACTGCATTCACAAATGCTTGTCTATGATGAAAATATTTTCAACACTGATTTCCAGTGAGGAACCAGTATAAGTTTAATATCTAACTAAATCAAAGCATTTAAATCTACTGCTGTAGTAAGTAATCTGTAGGTAGGAATTTTAAAGAATCTTATTTGATTGTCAATGCAATTATTTATTGTTCTAATTATCTCTTGTCAAAACTCATCAAAAAATTCTGCTTTAAAGACATAGTTAGCGACATTATACTTACCAATTAAACCTAATATCCTCTTACCAAAGATGCAATCCTGTTAGAATATTTTAGAAAAGATATAATTCACAGTACAACCTCAGTGAGAAGTTTTGTACCTTTCTCTGGACAGTTTGACAGTTTTCTTCCTTTTTTAAAATTTAGTGCTTTAAAATGAATATAACCAAATCCATTCAAATTACTTTTGTTTTAATATGTGAGCCAAGAACTTTAATATATATTCATGATCACAGGGTTATTAACAAAGTTATGTCCAAGTTATATAGACAAATGAGACTTAGTGGGATTTTGTTCAGTATTTTTTCTTTGTGCATAACTTTTATCACATGCTTCTGGATCTGGGAGTTTTTTCTTTAATGACTCAGGGCCTCCTTATAAATGTATTCTTTCATGGTTGGTGCTTCATATAATAATAATAAGCCCTTTGTTCTTACAGATTTAAATTATTTTCTCTGTGTATTGCCGTTCCTTGCTGCGGTGGATTCTGGCCTCCTGGGGATATCATCAGATCAAGTCAGGCTTCGGCCACCACCTGTGGATCAGAAGAGGTTTTGCTATGATGTATCTGGCTGCCTTTTATCCTTCCCTGAGATAATGAACAAGTGGAGTGACTTTTACAAGGTTCCTTCTTTAAGTGTTATATTTTGTAATTTTTATCTAGGGTTTTTGTGCTTTGTACAATATTTTTTTCTTAAAATGGCAAGCTATATTGATAATGCTTAATATATTAATAACACATATTGCAATAGGGCATTGCATGTCATTGACATATTGTCCTAGTACTGAATCAACACAAAATTTATCCATTCTGCCCACCTCAAACAAATTATACCACACAGAGTGAGCATACAATGTATTTTGATAATAGGCGAATGGCTAGCATGGTTGGTTAGAACTCCAGATCCACCGTGAGATCATAGGAGAAAGGGGATTATAGAACTCGTTTTAGATCAGTTGTAATTCTCACAGTACTGTTGTGTTATGAGAGTGGGATATGTTACGAAGATACCAAAGAAAACACCAGAGATTGGACACAAGATATTATATTTATTGAAAAATGGTTACAAGGAGGTCCAGTGGCCACTGGCTGAACAGATGTTTCACCAGAAAGTCCAGTGGTGATGAACTGCACAGGTGCACCTCTGCTCCACACAGTGCTTCCAGTGCCTCACAAGAAAGTGGAGCTATATATATAAGAGTTAGACACTATTGGTCATCTGGGTCAGACTCACATTGTTTCCCTAACTTGGTTATGATTTTTGGGAATAGAAAGGGCCATTCAGGTACATGGTGTATACTGTTGCCATCTCTTTAAGGATGACACACTGGCCAATCATCTTATTTCAACTAAACTAATAAATGACCACATGTGGGTAGAGATAAACAATTATATGATGTTCTAAACTAAATATTCAATGACTAAAACAAAATACATTGGTGAAACATACATATGAACTAAAATCCATGATGAAAACATATGTTTATTAGTTCTTTAGATTATTAATTAATGATTTTATGTATATTTAAATTTAACTTTCAAACAAAAAAATTTTCTTCTTGCTCTTAAGATTTTATGGTAATTTTCAATAACGGTGGTAGGAAAAAATGACAAAAAGACTCCTGGTGCCTGTATGAAATATGCATTCTTTTAAGATATTTGAAGTTCACTTCTTTTAGATGTATATACTTTACCAAATATAAAGCATTTTTTTGCCCTTTATAAAGGTTAGACAGTAATGGTCTTGCACATATTTACTTTTACAAACATTTTCGTTTCATGTAGTATATCACTCAATTATGTGTCTGAACCAGTCGAACTTCAGGGAGGGGAATTGTTAGAGTTGCTCAAATACTAACAAGTTTCTCCTCTTTAGTATGTGCATTCACCTTCTAGTACCTTTGAAGACATATTGGAATACTTATGGGTTGCACATATCTTCACCCTGAATAACATTTTCAACACATTTGACGATAGGTAAGAATGGATCCAATGTCATCTCTCTTTAGTATGTTTGATTTTTTTTTTTTGGCGGGGTCACCAGATATTGAACTCAGCGGTGCTTAACCACTGACCCACATCCTCAGACCCTTTGTTGTATTTTATTTAGAGACAGAGTCTCACTGAGTTGCTTAGGGCCTCACTAACTTGCGGAGGCTGGCTTTGAACTTGTGATCTTCCTGCCTCAGCCTCCTAGCTGCTGGAATTACAAGCATGTGCCACCACATCTGGCTGATTTTTGTCTTATTTATACTGTTTTCTTCTTCTAGAATGATGGTGATTTCCAATCTCAATATTAGATAATAGATCTAACAATTGGCATTATAGTGATGAGATGTAAATATTTTAGCATGACCTGGCATAGAATGTCTTTTAGGATGAGGGGGCAAAATACATGAAATGAATTTTTCTACATGTAGAAAACAAAATGGAATATGAATATGTAGATGATTTTCATTACTTTGGGCATAGATAAATGATATATTGGTATAAACATGTATGAGTAACTATCAGCAGGCATCATGTTTAGTGCACACGACAGCCTAAAGATTATCAAGCCACTCAACATACTGGACACAGATTGGCAGGCATAAGAATGACTTGGATGGAAAGTGAATGGTACTATCTAGAGTGTGAAATCTACCTTCTATAGTATGGTGTAGGGTAAAAAGCTAGATATAGCAAAAAACAAAGAAAGGGGGATTCATTGGTGGTGAATAAGTATATACATAGATATACATATACATATATAAATACATGTGTGTGTGCGTGTGTGTGTGTATATATATATATAATAGACAGTAATGTCTGAGTCCTTCATAGACAGTAATGTCTGAGCCCTTCATATGACACTCACTCATATTTTCCCCACTCACTTGATCATTCATAAAGGTAAAAGTCTCAGTCTTAGAGAATTTCCTTCTTTTCTAGTTGATTTGGCTTCAAAACTGGGCATTAAATTAGGCAATGAAGGAGTGTAATCCTTCGTCAGTGTCTGTGATACAATCTGGGGTTGCATCTATCATAGCTGTTGGGATTCTCTTGTTCCTTTTGGGCAATGATGGGAAACACGTGAGATTATCTCAGGTGTCGTGGATTTGAATGGTGATGGTCAACCTCATTATTTTGATTGATAGTAAATGATTGTTAAAGCTTTTTCTTTTTCATTTAACAGTTTTATAGGTTTGTATCAAAAAGTAAATTAGTAGAAAAATATAACTTTGAACATAGAAAACATGCATGTTTTAAATATTTAAAATTTATGGAGGGTTGGAGAGGTAGCTTCATATGTAAGGCCCTGGGTTTGATCTCCAGCACTGAAAAACAACAACAACAACAACAAAAATTTGTGGAGATTGCAGCATTTTTTAAGGTATATTTTCTTTCCCTAATGAACTTAGATAATCAAGTAGCTTGCATTTATTCCTATTTATGCAGTAGAATTAATCGTGTGTGAAAAAATCACTTTTTTAAAAAAATACATGCCAATAGAGTGTATTTTGACTTTTTTGTACATACATGTAGTATAAATTATCCTAATTAGGATCCTATTCTTGTAGTTGGTTGTACATGATGTGGAGTTACCCTGGTCGTGTATTCATATACAAGGATAGGAAAGTTATGTCTAATTAATTCTCCTGCCTTTCCTATTTCCCTCCCCCTGTCAGTTCCCTTCATTCCCTGTTGGCAGATTTGTTTAAAAATTGTTTCAAAATCACATAATATAAAGTTTTGGTGAGTATATTTAAATTTGTGTATGTCTATTTTGATCACCAGGGAATAAATTAAAAAGTATTCATTTTATGGGTAATTAGTAGGATCCCATCCTCACTGATTACAACAAAGATGTTTTTGATCAGCACATTCTATTTCCTGAACTTTGGTCTTTTAGTTTCATCCCTTGGCAACAATAAATATCCTTCCTAAATAAAATTTTAAACAGCTAACATTTTAAGTAAAAGAATAGAGAATTAAGTACATTTAAATATTAAGAATAAGTGAAAGAAACTGTTCTAAATACTTTCATGTAATAAAACTCAGTTCAAAATCATTGCTTTTCCAAGATAATAAATCTGTTCCTGAGTGTTTGGTAGAGTGCTTAAAATCTTACAGTGAACCAGTTTGCAGTCCCACCAGCAATGTATGAGTGAGTGTACCTTTTTCACCACATCCTCGCCAACATTTATTGCTGTCTGTATTCTTGATGATTTCCATTCTGACAGGAGTGAGATGAAATCTTAGCGTAGTTTTGATTTGCATTTTTCTGATTGCTAGAGATGTTGAATGCTTTTTCATATATTTGTTGATCAACTGTATTCTTCTTCTGTGAAGTGTCTTTCAGTTACTTAACCCATTTGTTGATTGAGTTATTTGTTGGTTTTTTTTTTTTGGTGTTAAGTTTTTTGAGTTCTTTATATTTCTTAGAGATTAATGCTTTATTGGAAGTGCATGTGGTGAAGATTTTGCCCCAATCTGTAGGCTCAATGCAGCCACATCAATGTTTATAGCAGTTCAATTCACAATAGCTAAACTATTAAAACAACCTAGGTGTCCCTCAATAGATGAATGGATAAAAAAAATGTGGTATATATACTCAATGGAATATTACTCAACTTTAATGAAGGGTAAACTTACGCCATTTGCCAGTAGTTGGAGTTGGAAAATATCATGCTAAGCAAAATAAGCCAATCCCACAAAACCAAAGGCTGAATGTTCTCTCTAATATGCGGATACTAATTCACGTTAAGATGGGGAGCACTAGGGAAGAACAGTGTTACCATAGATTAGGTAGAAGAAGTGATGGGAGGGAAATGGGGAGGGGATGTGGGGATAGGAAAGATAGTAGAATGAAACAAACATTATTACTGTATGTATATATGTGACTGCATGATCCATATGATTCTGCAACATGTACACTCAGAAAAACGAGAAATTATATCCCATCTATGTATGATATATCAAAGTTCGTAAATGCATTCTACTGTCATGTATAACTAATTAAAACAAAAAATTTTAAAAAATCTTACAGTGAATTACAAGACAGATATGCAAATTCCCTAACTCACTAACCCGTCTTCTTACCCTGCATGCTGCACAGCCTGCATTGCAAAGGGCTTGAAAACTGGATTTCAAAGATCAAGTCTTCTAAGATTTTCTCTTATTCTTGAAAGCTAAATTGAGAACAAACATATGCTTCAACATTTGCAATATATAATAAGCAGAAATGAATGGAGTGAAAATAAAACCTGAGGACTGCTTCGTTTATGAGGCATTTTTCAGTCTCAAGGGGAGATAAGTCACAGCTGCCAGGTTAGAGGACTGTTGAGTGTAAGCAGGGTCTCCTGCCCAGGGAGTGAGGAAGGAGGACAGTCCTTGGAGTTCTCCTGCTGGTCCTGCTGCAGAGATCTTTCCTTCTGTCTTTATGTATATTTTAAATTGAATACCGGTGTGATTTTAAAAAATTAATTAGTTTGTATTTACATGCTTTTTTATACGCTAATGGTTCAAAGAGTCAAATAGTTTGATATTCCCTTCCCTGAAAAAAAAAAAGAACATCACAGCTATACCTAGACACATTATCACCAGTTATTATTCATTATTTGTGTGTTTACAATGACATTTCTAAAACACATTCCTGTAAGACTTTTCATTATCTTCAGCTATGGGTATTATCCTTCGAGTCACCACCCTGAAAAATTATGGTTTAGTTCACATCATCCTCACTCCACACACAAGCCATTCTCAACCGGCCCTCTGTAGAGTTGATGAATAGTTTATATTGGTACTCAGAGCTTACATCATTTTGGCTGTAATCAATTCTCACTTCTTTAGCCTGGAATAAACTGATTACTTGTATCATTCCTCATTATCTTATTTCCCTTAGAGCTGGTCATGGCCCTGGGTGTTTGATTTCTTAGTATTCCATTCATGTAACACTACTGCACTCGACATCAGCAAGCCAAGGAACTGCCTTCTCAAGTTGCTCGAAGCTTCAAGAATCCCACCCATAGCCTCTTCTTAAAGAGCTCAATTTTCAGAGATACTTACTGGCACTGATGGATGATCCTGTGATGTCTCCTACTAAGCTCTTGGAGATTCTCCCTGCCTGTTTTGTGTTGCATCACCTGGGGTCTTCATATGTAGGACACTCTAGTCACTTACATTCCCTGCTTTCTAGGTGATGTCCCTCCCTTACACTGTGATGAGTCAACTCAGTGCAGGTACAGGGACCCTCTGATCTACAGGCTCCAGGGTGAGGAGCAGCAGGTCCACTGGAGCTGAAGTAGGGAGGCATCTATCTGTGTGCATGCTCACCTGTTCACTATCCATCTCCCTGACTCCAGCCTCTCCCTTCTCCCCGCCTTAAATTAGGGGGATTGTATATATTATCTCAGCATTAGTCCTCAGATTTTCTCTATGTTTTCGGAATTTAGATAGTTCTTTTCAATATCCAGGCTCCAAATTTTGTTGCTCCCTTCCTGTTTTCTGAATATGTTTCTTGTCATTGTCATTTTAATGGGGGGCTTTTGTGGGTGACAAATGTATAACTGTCTGTTACAAATGGGCATTTTTATTCAAAATCCTTTAACTTAGAACATTCTTTTCTGTTGTTAATTTGGATCATTTAAAAATACTCCAGTTGTATTATGGATAAATTTATATGTAGTCTCATTATTAATTCAAGTTATAATATATATTTTCTACTAATACACATCACTTGAATGTCTGATGATAGCTCCTTAAGCAGTTTAAATCTATCTGAAGACCTAATGGAAAAAGGCAAATCTCTTAGTGATGACTACTGTGGAAATTCCAAATGCCTGTTTAGGTGTCCTGCATTTGTTAATCTACTAGTCGATAAGGTTTCTGGTTGTCAATTTCTATGAGCTCTGTTTTGGAGATTCTAAGCAATTAACAGTTTCCTGAAATACTGTAACAATGTATATAGTAAGATATCTTGATTTGGGTTTTCACAGATCTAACTTTTAAATCCTGACCCCATTTGACTTGGGTATCCAAAGACATCACTCCTCATTTTTAAAATGGCAATAGTAATAGTACATGCCACACTGTGTAATTCTGGGGATTAATTGAGAAACACATGCATTAAGCTTAACCACTGGCACATGAGATACAGTCAGTATAAAATACTGATTATAACCAGAGCAAGAGGCAGGGAGAACAGTAATAAATAATATGAATTTTAAAGTCAGATTGTTAGGGTTAAAACCTGGTTCTGCAATTTTTCATACATATGATCCAGTATTTTGTTAGCTTCATTAAAAAAAAGAAAAAGAAAAATAGCAGCAGGACCTACACTATTAAGCCTCAGTGGCACACCATGTGTTTTCTGCTCACACATGTGGTTTCAGCGGATCTGCTGGTCCTTCCTGGCCTTACTCTCTGGTAGACTGACTGATCAGCCCCAGCAGGGATGACTGGGAAAGCTCAGTTCTGATGTACTTATCTGCTTCATCAGGAGGGTCTGGGCATTTTCCATGGTGGTCAAAGTTGCAAGAGAGAAATCAAGTGTGAAAATCCACTTCAAGCTTATGCTTCATCAAGTCCATCAATACTATATTGTCCAAATCAAGTCAAAGGACTGAGCCAGGGGAAAGTGTTTCTGTCTCTCACCAGATGTAGAAAGTAAGAGTCCTGGAAGTTACCTGACAGAAGGCAGGATTATAGGGCTATAGGGAGTGGGGGAAAATTGGAGCAACAGCTGTAATCTATCACACTCAGGTAAATAGCCTTAGAATCTTATCAGTTATTTTCTTCAGTCAAAAATACTAAGAAGTGTTTATTTAAGCAAGACAATTCTAATACTTTGTGGCCTATGTAAATTCCAATCAAATTCTGGTCTTGTATTGGCTTGTTCATAAGTACTTATATTTTTTATTTGAGAACCATAAAGTTTATTTATTTACTTAATTTTGGCCACATTCTGTCTCACTCATTAGATCAACTGGCCACTGAATCATTCAACTGCAGAATTTGAAAAGATTTCTATTGAATTTCATTTCTGCTCATATAAGTTTTCAGTACCAGTGTCTTTATTGTCTTTTCCCTTCTCCCAGGTTTCTGACTCCCTTGCAATTTGTTTTTCTTTTTTGCAGTACTATGGAGTGACCCAGGAGTGCTCTAACACTGAGCTACATGCAGACCTCTATTTGGAGACAGGGTCTCAGTAAATTGCTGATTTTGGACTTGAACTTGTGATCCTCCTGCCTCAGTCTTCTGAGTGGTGCAGTTTCTTTAATTTGATGTTACTAGGATTTAGTGGCTCTTGCTCAAAATCCTTATGAATAGGCATATCCTTTCATTTTTATTTGATAGACAACTGTGACGTGTCAAAGAATATTGAATCCCAAGACAATACTTGCCATCAAGGATAAACGTCTGCCCACTCTATTATGTTCAGGCTAGGGGAAGAAAGAGTCTATCAGAACGGGAGTCAAGGGGATGGGTTGTGTTCTCTGGACTATGTTATGGTTTACTTAATGTAAGCATGTTTATATAATGTAAGCATCTTATATTTTGTGGATCCTTCATATGTGTTGTCAAAATAAAATTAGATGGTCTAATTTGAGGAGTTAGAACATATTCTAATGTTATAATAAAACCTCAAATATGTGGATGGTGCCATGGGAATATGCCAGAGTGGGAAGTCATTGGTTTTAATTTAGGTAGGCTGCAAAACTTCGTGAAGAAGCAATATTTGTGATGAGACTTGAAAGAGAATGTTCCTGGTGAGCAAAGTAGGGAGTATACAGCCTTTTAGGAGAACAAAAATGTTTGCAAAAGTTGTTCAGTGTACTTACAGTTCATAGTGACAGGAGCTGTGAATTACATAGTTAAAAACTGTTTTCTACTTTCCACTATAATTATTGGTTCCCCAAGTTATCAAGAAAGTTCAGTTTTGAAGAGGTTTTCTAAAGTACAAATTTAAATTCCAATTACTAGAAAATTGGACTTGAAAATCTGGCCTCTATTTCACTAGAATGATCAATATTTTGGGGACTCCAAAATATTGGAAATCAACAGTTTTCTAACATATGTCTCAGTCCAGTAATAATTTTGACTTAAATCTTTGATATTTTTCTCAACATTGCCAGAGAATATTATTTAAACATGTTTTAGTACAGTTATTTTATTCTTTGTATTATATGCTTAATTCAAAGAAGTAAAATGCAAATTAAAATATTAATAACAAATGGGATGATCCTTCCCAGACTTAAAGATTAACTATGCATCTTCACATCTCCTGAAGGATGGATAAAAAATCATCGCATTAAAAACCCATTTTATAAATCATGAATTTATGAGACAATCTTTTCTAAAGGAAGTGAGGTTGAAATTCTGAGGTGATTAATCATAATTAAATACTTTTTCCATTTGTCTTTTAGATATGTCTACTATTCTAAACAAGAAGCAAAATTTGAGAAGAACTGGGTTAATGCTGTGGAATATATAGGCGCTGCCCGCATTCCTACAACCTTCATTAGAGTACATGAGTCTCAGAAGGGCCTGCCACCACGAATTCTTAGTAAAATGGACACAGCCTCTGGAATCAGTGACTTTACTGCCCTTCAGAACACAGTCCTGTCAGGTCTAAGTGTTCTTGGCACAGTGAATAAACTTACAGGTGAGAATTTTAAAAGAATACTTCACAAAAATCAAGACCATGTTGAACAGTCATTGGTGAACTAATTAAATTAGAAGTATAGATATCATGATATACACTCTAAAAAGAAATTTATGATTTCCTATGGTTATCTCTTATATTTTAATTAGGAATAATCACTCTTGATATATGAGCATTGAGAACCATGTTCTTTCTTTGCCCTCATGGACTGTCCTTCCATCTGCAGTCCATATTGAAGCATGGAGTGTGCATGTCAACTAAAGCATACTTTTGTTCAGTACACCCACATATACTCCTTATTGAGCTCATCAGAACTTTTCTTATTCTAAACTGAGTACTTTGATCTTAAATTTAAAGAATATAAGAGAATTTCAAAAGCAAAACTACCACAATTAATGAAATTACTAGCAATTTGACTTTTCTGAGTTTCTTTGATCCAATATTTTTTAGTCACGAAACAAGTTCTTCTGCATTACTTCAAATGCTAAGATCCCTAGTAGAGTGAAAAGCAGAACTGTATAATTACAAGTTTGAAAATTACTATTGCATCCCTATTATCCATCCATATACCTAGCCACTGACCCAAATTAAAAGCATAATGATACTATTAGTGTTTTTCAAAGCAAAAAGTTTAAATCTGAAAGCAAATAAATAATAAAGCAAACAAACATGAATAGTTTACTTATGTGTTTTTAAAAAACCCAAATGCATTACTTGGAGGAACAAAACATCCAGACACTAGGGATATGATACAATTCAAGTTTCTTCTTAGAAATTTCCTCTGGAATCAGGGCTCTAGTGAGACATTGTCAGTCAGCAGGTAGCTTTCCATCACATCGCAAGTAGTGAGCCAGATCTCTTTCCACCTACAGAAATCTTTCTTAGAGCTTTATCCCCCAAAATGAGTCAATTCCACTCATTTTGTTTAATAGATATGAAGCATTTCATTTGAATGTGCCACAACTATGAGTATTAGTTTTTATTTTAAGTTATTGCCAAAATAACAATGGCATTCTACATATAATTTTCTTGTATAATTTATGATTTCATGACTAAATTCATAGAAAGAATGAAATAAAATTTGTAGGTCAGATATGTCAAATAATATTACCTATAATGCAATGTTGAAATTCCATGTTTATTGTGTAACTGAATATATTACTGTTAATTAGTAAAAAGAAAATGAAATAAATTTGATTGATCATATATTTCCAAATGGAACTAGAAAAAGATTTCAGAGTTTGTACATAATGATTTTGTTATTCTTCCAGGTTCATTTTCTTTGACTGCATGGAAAATTTTAATGAACACACAAGATTCAAGGAAGCTAGTTCTAGAGGTTTTTGACAAAATTTTTACAATATCTAATTAAAAACTAAACTTTCCCAAATATTCAATGAATTAAATGTCAACCACTAAACCACAATAGTTTTTTGACAAACTTTTTACAATATCTAATTAAAAACTATCCCAAACAGTTAATGAATTAAAAGTCAACCACTATAGCTTTTTGACAATCAGTAATTTCAAAAAAATAAATATGATCACGACCATGTAGTCTTGCCATTTATGGTGATTTTGATTTATGCTCACTTGTTAAGAATTTGCCCATGCATTACTACCATTGAATTCAAATTGATACTTTGATTATTTTGCTGAAGAAATAATTATCAATTTTTAAAATTCACTAATTCTTAAATTTTGAGATCTAAGGAGATTGCATGAAGCTACCAAAATCATCATTATTTAATGAATAAAAATCTATTAAACTTCTATGACTCTTTTGGCATTATCCAATGTCCCATATTTTTATGAAACTTAGAGGAAAGTAGTTTGTTGATTTATAATTAAATTTCAGAAAATTTTGAAATAAAATACTGAAAGTTAAATGTATAAAACTGAACCGGAAAAGAGTACACTGATTCATTAGTTTTTTTTTTTTCCTGTGAATTTATCAAGTTTACTTGATAGAGTTTTCCTCTTTCACCCACAGTTGATGATGAATACTTCAGGGTCAAGTTTGTCAGGATTGCTCTAAGTGGAAAGAATGCACTGGCCAGGAAATCATGATTTTTAGGATTGACATGAACCATTTATAAAAGCTTTTGTAAGGCTTTCATTCACAGACTAAATCTACCCACCAAATATTGAAAAGTGAAATTGGAAAAGTTGGTTTGAATAGCATGGATTGCAATAGGAAAGATATAGCTCACGATAGCTCTGTCTGTCATTTGCTGGCTGAATGAGCTTGGGAAGCTTTTCCAGTGCTCTCTTGCTTCAGCTTTCTTATTTTTTATAGTAATGAACATTTAACCTACTTTGCAATACTATTTTGAGGAGTCAATAAAAACATGAATATAAAGTGAGTAGTATACTTCTCAACACGTGGGATAGGGGCACAAAAAGCAGAGATTATCACAATAATCCAGCTGAGAGATGGATGTATATTATATTAGGAGGGATAGTAAAGCACCTGAGATGAGCAGGAACCAGAAATGCATTTTTGTTGAATCCAAAAACATACATGGATTTCTTGAAGTCATAGACAATGGAAGCAGTTATAGCCAACAATCCCAATCTTCTTTAAAAAGGCGAAGTAATCGAAATAATCTATGAAATGTCTATTGAAAATTCAACATTTCTTGAAGACAGATCATGCTGAAAAAACTTAGATTAAAAAGAGAAATGCTGACAAACACCCATCCATACCCTAGTCCTATAGACTTCTGTTCATCCCACAAACGAAGATAGCCTGAGAAAAACCGTGGGTAAAGACCCAGATGAGAGAGACACTAGTTGAAAAGCGAGAATTGGATGGAGTGACCACCAGAAAGATTAAATCCAAACTGACTGTGAACATAGCAAAACACATGGGCAGATGAGGGCATTTCAGAACCAGCAACAGGAGCAGGTTTCAAAGTAGGAGCAGCTCAAAGGGCCAGGCCTTGGATTTAAAGGCAGGAACTGATAAGGGCAGCCTGAGTCAAAGGGCCAAGCATTTTGTAGTAACTGTCTTCCAACAGCAAAACTTCCAGGGAGAAACAAACAGGAAGGGATCTAAATGTCAATACAGAACAGACTAACAAAAACACAACACAAATTTACTAGACTTAAGCATGTGTGAATGAATCTTTAGATTTATTTTGGCACAAGCTTTTTAACTCAATTAAAACCTACAGGCAAGAAATAATAATTGACTTGATCCCATAAAAACTGAAAAACTATCATGACAAAAACAGCAAGCAAAGAGATAGTGAGATTTATCAGGAGGAGAAAATATTCATAAAATTGACCATCAAGAGGAATCAGACATTATTATCCTATGTACATATATGACTACATTACCAGTGGGATTCTACATCATGTACAAGTATAAAAATGAGGAATTATACTCCATTTAAGTATGATATATCATAGCACATTCTACTGTCATGTATAACTAATTAAAATAACAAAGAAAAGGTTAGAAAATAAATATGCAGCCAATATCTTTAATAGAGAAGGAACTTTAAAAATTTGAGGAAAAATGACTAAAAACAAAATAGAAAAAAATGGGAAAAGACATGAAGAGACAATTCACAAACAAAATAATGATGTAAAATAAATATAAAAAAGATATTAGAAGTAGCCTTTAAAAAATTTTTAAGGCCTACCAGGGATTGAACTCAGGGGCACTCAACCACTGAACCACACCCCCAGCCCTATTTTGTATTTTATTTAGAGACAGAGTCTCACTGAGTTGCTTAGCACCTTGCTTTTGCTGAGACTGGCTTTGAACTCATGATTTTCCTGCCTCAGCTTCCCTAGCTGCTGGGATTACAGGCATGAACTACCATGCCTGACTAGCCCTCAAAACTTTTTAAATTCAGTTATAATTACGGATATGCAAGAAGAACATTGAGATACTATTTTTAACCTAAGAGACTGAAAAAAATTAGAATGTGTAATTTTTATTTCATCAATGAGCTTGTGGGAAAGTAGATATTATAAAACATTTCTGGTATGGATGTCAATCAGTTCAACCCTTCAGTAGGCAAAGTTGCAATGGCCTAACAAAACCAGGCATGTGATTTCCCTTTGAACTAGTGGTCACACATGTAGTATCTATTTGGAAGACATGCCTCTACTATTAACAAAATAGAAACATACAAGTTTATGTGTTGTGCCATTATCTGTAATTGCAAAATCTAAATAACATAGGTGCCCAAAATACGAGAATGTTAAAAAATGATTGCTATCCATCTAGGAAAGACTGATGAAGATAGCTATGAACTGTTGTAGTATGATTTGCAGGACATGTTTTTAAGGAAAAAAAGAGCATTTCAGTACATTAGAAGAGAACATCACTCTAATCAAGACTGATGTACTTTGACATTAGCAACCTCTTAGTGGCACACCGAGAAGGACACCCAACTTTTCTGTAATATTCTTGTCAAAACCTCTCCTTTAGGTATTCTTTAAATACCTGGGATGAAATATCAGTTCATCCCTATCTCTCTTTGAGTTTTTTTTTTTTTTTTTTAATCTCTGGCTCTCTGAAAGCTGGCTGTCAGATAAGAAATTGCATTTGCTTTCTATCACTGTCCCCCGCCCCAAATAATCTATCATAATATTACTTTGTAAGTTCACATATCTAGAAGAAGATAGTGTACATAACTGACATACCCATGTTAAAAATCTACATTTATTAGATTTTGTTTGTCTGAAATAAAAAAAATGGAATTTTTCAACTTTATCAATTTCCTAATTGTTAGAAATCTAATCTAATTGCTTAGGGGCCACTGTTTTGCAGACCAAGGGTGGATAAATGTCCAGTAGGAATGTACACACTGGAAGACACCCAGTTTTTTCTTTCACTGGCTTTTTCTGAGGAATTTATTGTGTGACAACCTTATTTAATGAAGAAAATACTGGTAAAATTGACAGAGTGACTGTTGCTGAACATTTAATATATTAAATTATATATAATTGTAAAAAAGCATTTAAGAACAAATAGGAGGAAGAATTTTAAATGGCATATATTCTGATATATTATCTTCTGTGCAACTAATAAAAATAAGAGGAGAGCAAACTAAAATGGGGATATTTAAAAATCCTTATCAATCATCACATAATAAGGAATAAGTGGTATCATTAAAATCTGTCAAATGAAATATTAGAATGTTAATTCAGAAAGAGGATTACCAAAGGCATTAAAAAGACATTTTTTTTCAAATGTAAACACTAGAACACAATGAAAATATTTTAAATTCAAAAGACAATCAGATGAGAAAGGAGGAAGGAGGGAGGGAGATAAAGAAGAAGAGATGGAAAGATTATAAGAGAAAAAAGGTGCCAAATGTTAAGAAAAAGACATACATGCATATTGAGGAACATTAAGGGACATAACATGAAGGGAGAAGAGCTTTTCAAATGACTCACGGAGCCAAGCCCAGTTTTTGGATGCACGTCAAAGAAACACCTAAATCCCACCAGGTTAACTCAAAGATGACTCAACCATGGAATGACTGGCTGGATTTTTTTTTTCTTTGAGCCAATAACTACCAGAAACACCTCCATTCCCTTTTCTGAAAGAATGATTATATGTTGTTTAATCTAGATGGCTATGATATTTAATATATTTATGAGACTTCGTGGCTTTCTTTGTGTTTGTGTGTAAATGTTTGTACATAGCTCCTATTAGTGTGCCAGAAACTGTGCTTTATACTGTTTTCTAAGGACATAGTCATTTGTTTCTTGCTCATAGGTGAGGTGGATATATTTGAAAACAAATTTATCCAGGTAAGTGATATCAGTGATAATACCTGAAAGTATAAAAATCCATTTTCATAGGAGTGAGACTCATAGACAAATGAAAATCCATCCTAACATAGATGTTTGTAATAAGTGAAAGAAAAAGTGTTTGACCTAAATCGAGGGCAGGAAATAGCTCTTCTGAAGGGCAACTAACTTCTGTAAATGCATGGAGATATGAAAGATCACAATGTAGTCCAAGAAGGGTTTTCGTTTTCTTAAATACATGTCCAGAAATTGTTTTAAAGATGACTGCTATGGAAAAATTGAAATTAAACAGATAAATGCAGATTGAGTTCTACCAAAATGCTAGACAAAGAGGATATGAGAGGTCTTCAGTCACATCTACCTTGAAATAAACTTTTGACCCTGTGAAGCAGCACATTTTCCCAGCACATATTGAAACCCAGCAGGCAAAACGTGCTACATATACATCTTGTTGTGCACATACTGACTGCTATAGTTTCATTTATGGCAGAACATTCCAATCTTACAGAGAGTCTCCAGGGTCATCTCACCTTTAATTCCCTTTCTTTCCAAGAAATTCTTTCTCTTTTTGTTTTGTGCTCCTCCCTCCTCATTTCAGAAAAGAGTTATGTATTTTTTGAGTTACTCAGATCCATTCCCACATGGCATCTTGCTACTGTGCCTGTACCAATTGGAATTTTCCACAAAGAATGGGGGTAATAACCCTCCTTTCTAGGTGTGGTTTTTTGCCTTTAAAGTTTGAAATCTGTCAGACTCTGGAACACAGAGTCAATCTGTTTGAATCTATGTGTCCCCATTGCAACTCTGATTAGCTCCCCAAACCCTTTTTGTTTCTTAACCAATTTGTGTCTTGGTCAACCTTGTTAAGATGTATTGTTGGTCAGATCATGAAACCTGATATACAGCCTAATAAGGAAAAGTAAAAATGTTTGAGAGTTTTAATGATAGGGATATGATTAACACATAAAAAATTGTTTCATTTATGTTATAGTGCAGCAATCTTTTTTTTTTTTTTAATTTTTTAAGCTCAGGGCCAAATCTAGGTAGGCATCAACTTGCTTTCACAAGTTTTCTGGAATACACCACATTCATGCTTTTATATGTTTGTTGTTCTATTTCCCTACAAGAGCAGAGTATAGTAGTCATGATAGAGAATTAATGGCCCAAAGAACTTAAAATATTTACTATTAGGTCCTATTAAGGAAATGTTGAATGATAACCTAGTATAAGTAAATAAGACTACAAGAATATCCAGAACCTTTTTTCTTTTCTTGGAAGAAAAAATGTATTATCCAATTAATTATTAAAGCTAACTATATAGCTACATACTTTGGGATTTATATTTTGTCCCTGGTGAGTGGAGCTCTCTCTTTCTGCTCCCTGGCTGTCAAGTCCCGAGCTGCTATCCCCCACCATGATGTTTTGCCTCACCTTAGGCCCAGACTATGGAGTGAGATGACAATGGAGTGAAACTCTGAGACCTTCAGCCAATTTTTACAACGTATTTTAAACACTATTTCCTATATTATTAACCACCATTTCTGATGCAAAATAGAATAATTCTTATTGTATTAAAGTTGTTAGTAGAAAACACTTATATTACTTTGTAATAATGCACACAGATTGATCTTATTTATTGCACCTACCTGCCATT
Source organism: Callospermophilus lateralis (assembly GCF_048772815.1). Classification (NCBI taxonomy): domain Eukaryota; kingdom Metazoa; phylum Chordata; class Mammalia; order Rodentia; family Sciuridae; genus Callospermophilus; species Callospermophilus lateralis. The sequence continues at coordinate 38,432,910 of NC_135310.1, read as the reverse complement.
TTATTATATATTTTAATACACACAAAGGTAGAGATAATCTTGTGAATAGTATTGTATGGTTTAGATGCTTCCCCAAAAAGCTCATGTGTGAGACAATGCAAGAAGGTTTGAAGAGATATGATTGGGTTATAACCTTAATCTAATTAGTGAATTAATCCTGTATGGAATTAACTGAGTGGTAATTGGAGGCAGGTGGGGTGTGGGTAGAAGAAGTGGTTCACTGGGGGCATGGCTGTGCAGTATATATTTTGTATCTGGCAAGTGGAGTCTCTCTCTTTGCTTCCTGATCACCATATGAGCTGTTTCCCTCTACCACACACTCAGCCATGATGTTCAGTTTGAGCCCTGAGGAATGGAGCCCTGAGGAATGGAGCCCTGAGGAATTTGAGCCCTGAGGAATGGAGCCTGCTGTCTGTGAATTGAGACTTCTTAAATTGTGAGCCCCTACATAAACTTTTCTACAGTTGTTCTGATTGGATCCTTTAGTCACAGCAGCGAAAAAGCTGACTAAAACAAGTATGGTAGCAGAAATAATAGTTCCTCAAAATGTCTGTGTCTGAATTTACAGAAAACTTGAATATATTAACTTATGTGGCAAATGAAGATGCAATTAGATTAGTATTTTATAATGGAAGATTATCCTGGATAATCTGTGTTGGCCCCTTATAATCATGATGATACTTTAAAGTTAAAAAAGGAAGCAAGAGGGTCAGAATGAGAAGAACTTTAAGATGCTTTTGAAGATGAAGAAAGGGGCAATGAGTCAAAGAATGAATATGGCCTGCCCCAAAGACCATGTTTTGACACTTCCAAAAGCAAGGGAATTGATTCTCTTCTGGAGAATCCAGAAAGAATTCAGCTCTGTAAATTTCTTGATTTTCCTCCCATGAACCCATTTCAGACTTGTTATCTCCAGAACTGTAATATAATAAACATGTGTTGTTTTAAGCCTCTAAGTGGGTGGTCATTTGTTATAGCAGTAATAGGAAACTGATACAAACTGTTAAAACTTCTTAGCAAATTAAGAAGGTTTCTATGATAATGAAGTTGCTATAGTTCAAAATGGATATAGTTCATGTTTTGAATTCCTGGAGTTTTATGCTTTAGTAATAATTCTTTTTTTGACTCAAAAGGATTATCATATTTGTATCTTATTTATCAAATGGACATATTTTTGCAACAATTACTATATTGCATAGTATACTGAATGCTCATTTCCTTCTGGTTTTGAGCTAGTAATTTTTTATAAAAAAATTTGTGGACTTTCTTTTTGGTAATTTTCATTTTTGCAATATGTTTATTAAAGTATAGGGAAACTTACTGAGTTGAATAGTTTTGACTAGCTGATACCAGCTGAAGAATGAGAAAAATTACATGCAAATTGAGGTTTCTCTGACCTTAATGCCCATTTTCTTTCCTTAAATGGAAGAATATTTGCTCTCCATGACTTGAAGCAAACATAAAAATTATGTACTGTGTTATGGTTTAGATGTGTCACCCAGAAGTTCCTGTATGAGACAATGCAAGAAAGGTCATATCTGAAATAAATGATTGGGTTATGAGAATCCTAATCTAATTAGTGCATTAATCCCCTGGTAAGGATTAACTGATTAACTGAAGGCAGGTAGGGTGTGACTTGAGAAGGTGGATCACTTGGGGCATGTCTTAGAGGTACATATCTTCTGCTGTGAGTGGAGAGCTCTCTGCTTCCTGGTGTGAAGTCCTGAGCTGTTTTCCTTTGCCACACCCTTCATCCATGATGTTTTACCACACCTTGGGCCCAGAACAAAACCAGTTATCTATGGAGTGAGACCTCTGAAATCATGAACCCCAAAATAAACTTGTCCTTTTCCTCTAAAACTGTTCTTGTCAGGTCTTTTGGTTATAGTTGCAAAAAAGCTGACTAAAACATACTGAAACACAGAGATATTTGTAACATAAATTTTCAAACTTTGAGTTAACTGACCTTTGAAAATATTGATAGTAGGAAGTATATTTTAAACTAAGCTCATTTTTAGAAATTTAAATTCATCAGCCAAAACTTTTACTTAAATCTTCTGACTTTTAACCATAAAATCTCTTATTTTACATTTTATGAAATTGATTTAGGCAGAATAACAGCCAAAAGCTCAAATACTTTTTATGGTCTTTATTAATATATCACAGCTGAATCTACATTGAACAGTAAATATTCTAGTTATTATGATATTAGTTCAACAATTATTAATTGGGCAAATGAACAGTAACATCAATGCAGATTTAAAATATAGGCATATAAAAAAACAAAATTAAGTATATATACAAGACCAAAATTTTGAAAGTACTGTTCCTCAAGAAAGTCATGTTGTGGGTTTTTATTTCATCACAGATTTCCAGAAGCATTAATTTAAAAAATGAACAATAAATTCCAAAACCTCCAGAAAAAGTTTCCTTGCAACTTTTAACTCCATTAAAGTTTTCCATACAATGAAAGACAATGTTCCTAGAAAAATAATAAAGATATATTAAAAGTTACAGACAAATTTTAATTTTGATACCAAACATTAAAATTATTTAAAACAAAGTCCAATTTAATTATTATCAAATCAGAAAATGTTTATGTGCATGAAATCAGCATGGAGGTTCTTCAAAAGACTAGGCATGAACCACCACATGACCTAGCAATACCACTCCTTGGAATTTATCCTAAATAATTAAAGTCATCATAGTACGGCGATACATCTATACCTATGTTTATAGCAGCACAGTTTGAAATAGTCAAACTATGGAACTAGTCTAGGTGTCCATCAATGGATGAGCATATAAAGAAAATGTGGTATATACACAATGCAGTTTTATTCAGCCATAAAGAAAAATGAAGTCATGACATTTGAAGGAAAATGGATGGAACTATATAACATTATGTTAAGTGAAAATCAGAAGGTCAAAGGTCACGTTTTCTCTTACATGCAGAAATTAAAGAGGAAAAAAGAAAAGAAAGGAGGGGGCAGATCTCATGAAAACCCACAGGGAGATCAGTAGAGGAATGGGACCCAGGAGTGGGAGGTAGGAAGGGAAAGAGAAAGTTCTGAGGAGTGATATTGGCTGAATTATATTGTTACAATATTGGCATGTATAGATATGTAGTAACAGATCACCTCATTATGTATAATTATGTACCAATGTACCAATAAACAATGTGGAAAAAATAAAATAAAATTGTATATTATACTTTCATGCTCAAATTCATGAACTACATATATAACTAAAGAGAATAACCGATGGTAAACATAGTGATGATTATATAAATAAAACTTATAAAAAGTTAATTGCCATTTCTCACATATCAGACTATTGCAAATTAAAAAGTGTGTTAATACATGCACGTTTGGTGTTCATGTGGAAACATGAGACAATAATAATAATTAGTTCAAGTTGTTTTGCTTTTATTTTTGTTAAGAATATGATCTTTAATGCAGTCTTTAGTTTCTATTTGGCAATATGTAATGCATGGGTTAATTTCTAGCATTTTACTTTCATTAGTTCAACAAGTTAACCTATAAAAGTATACATTGAATGTCACTTTTGCATTGCCTAAGTCTTAGAAAAAATATAAATCCATAAATGGAAATCTATGTATTACATAATTAAAATGATGTATGTTAATGTTACTGACTTCGAATGAGAAAGGTACAGCACAGAGCAATTCTGTACATATATTCTATTTTATGCAAATGGTCAAGTTTTCATTGAAGATTTATTCTCTTATTTACATTAACCAAATGCATATAATCTTTATTTGTAGGAGCAAACCCTACACACACATTCAAACAAAGTTCCTAAAAAATCAGTTGGAAATAAATCTAGGGAGGTTAGAAGGTGATGATGATGGAGAAGTTGTCATTTGTGTTTAATAACTGTTCATAGCAGCTAAATTTTTAATAATAAACATTGAATATATTTTAAAATAGTGAAATTATAACTATAAATATTAATTAACTGTTATTAAGTTATGAATAAAAATATTTAGTAACTATGTGAATTTTGAATATAAAAAATACATCAGTGTAGGTAAATAAGTTAATGAGAAAAAAAGGAACCATGCAGAACTCTTGAGTCTACTACACTAGCAGTACAACAGTGCACCCATCCTTGTTAAGTGATCTGTAAACTTGCTCTTGGGTGGCTTTCCCTTCCTATGGTTGAGGTAAATAAAGATTTTTTTTTTTTTTAGAAATGCCAAAATACTGGACATTTAAAGCCTTAAGAATAGAAAGGCTTAAAATACAAGGATGTTCAGTCCAGTTTACACAGTAAAGTAAAACCTTAAAATTAGTTTGTTCAGTGTGTTTTTTATTGACTAAACATGCTCAAATGTAAATATGTTTAAAATTTCACACTTTATTAATGTATTCTCTTTATTTAAAAATTTCTTTTCTATGCTTGACCTTAAAAAGATCTTCCAAAGCCTTGGATACTGTTTTGGAATTATGTGTATTGCTAGGAACAAGCAATTACCAGAGGAGGATAGGAAGCAAGGTAGCTAGCTTAAGCACATCCAAATTTGACATTTTGTATTGTTTCATTATTGTATCTCTGATAGTTGAATAAAATCTCATCAATAAAAACCCAAAGCTAATTTTAGTAAAACTGGAGCCTACAGAAAACTAAAAATCTATTGCATACATTTTTAAATATAATAATTCTAATTATTCATGATCCTTCATTCTTTACATACTAGGAAATTAGCATTTGTTTATAACATCTGAAACTAGAATGTGCTTTCTGTTTCTGATAATGTGGTGAAGATGGGTGGCAGAACTACAAATTCTGTGATTCTCCTCACCGAGAGGTTGATGCAGGAGTCAAACTTTCCCAAGTCCTTCCATTCCCAGCTAATAGGATTCTGCGACTATTTATGACAAATGTAGATGAGATAAAGTTAGGGCTTTCACTTCCAGTCCTGAGACTTTTAAAGGGGGACTCTGTTATTTAGGTTCTTTAATTACTTTTACTTTGCTGAGGGCTTACAATGGAGATGTTGTAAAGATAGATGGAGGCACAGATGGAAGAACTATTGGTCCATGAATCATCATGGAGGAAAGTCTCTATCAACTGAATAAACATTCTAACTCTGTGTGAGCCAGAAATAGAATCTTATGAGTTGTGACATTAAAATTTGAAGGTTTATTTATTAAAATAGCAAATGTTACCCTAAGTAATGCATATGCTTTTTACATTTAATATACAATGTATTCATTTTAACTTTTATTCATATTTGGATTTTATGTTAGGGAATAGAAGCTGTATATATACACACCTATATAGTACATTTATTTTTTTTTCTCCATACAACAAGAACAAATAGTATTTAGGGAATGAAATGACACAATAATTTTTCAAGTATACTATTATAAACTTTTTTCTTTATTTTCTACTAATAGCCTAGGATTTGGAAATTTTGGAAATATATACCTTTTCCATAAGAGGAATTTTGGAGGGGTCAGAGTTTTTCTTTATGTCTATAATAATATAACTGGGTGAGATAATTCTGTTAAATAAACAGAATTAATTTAACAGAATTAATTTTGTTATTCCTTTAGACATGGCAAGTATCATTGTTATTTTTGTTATGTTTTCATTTAAAAAAGTGTCTGAAAAATATGAAAGTGAAAATAATAAATCTTATCCAAGAATGTAAGTGCTTATTAAGTAAAGTCTGTCACCAGTTCACAAGGATTGCCATTAAAACTGAAATTGATTCTTATCGGAAGTCAACATTTCCTTTAGATAATTATGATTTTTAATGCTATTTCATCATTCATAAAAGAAACACGACATTAGAATTTGAAAAATATAGAGCCTAAATGTCTCTTACCTGAGTATTTGTGTATTATGTGTAGGAATTTTAGACCAAGTAGGACCTTGTTCTGTAAGTCAGTAAAGTCACTGATGAAATGAGCTGGATCCCCACTAACAAGTGTCCGTGGTGGCAGGCCTTTCTGGAATTCACACACTCTATCCAAAGTTGTAGGAAAGAGTGATGGAGCCAAGTAATCCACTAATAAAGCCCAGTTGCTTTGAAAATCTGCTTCTTGTTTAGAATAATATTTTGACCTAATAGAGAAGTTGGAATTTACATTTAAAATTAGTCTACTCAGAATTTTGCCAACTAAATTTTCAAAATAGGTGTTTATTCTACTAGTAAGAATATAGATATTCAGACTGGGGTTGTAGCTCAGTGGCAGAGTGCTTTCCTAGCTTGCCTAAGGTCCTGAGTATTATCACCAGCAACAGACACCCATACACAACATGAGGGAGAGAGGGAGAGATGGAAGGAGGGAGGGAGGGAGGGAGGGAGGGAAAGAGGGAGGGTTGTATAAAGTTGGTGTTGATTTTAAAACCCACATTTGAAAATGTGAAAAGGCATTATTCAAATTTTAAATGAGAAAATTACTATTTTAGAAAATCTCTAGTTTTTAATCCAATATTTTGCCCTTCTCATCAAGAGAATGTTATAATTTCAAGCACACTCAAAGGTGACCAAATTTCATTATTATAAAATGTAAAGATAAAGCCAAAGACAAATTTTGTCTTGGGCTTGGATATGTTAGGTGACCCTGAAAATGAAATTAGAGATTTTTTTCCTTGCAGCTTTTATTTATTTATTTTTTTGTAAAGGCAGTTTGGTGCTTTTTCCTAGTGAAGTGTGTTAGAAAGCTACTTTTAAGTTCGTAGTAAATACTATTATATCTATACAGTCTATTTCACATATTCCAGTCAATCTCCTGACCATGTGAATGGCATGCCTCTTCTCTCTAAAATACTTTACACTCCTTGTCTTGCTCATGATTCCCTATCTCCTTCAAAACATATGGAAATTATATGGCTTTTAAATTTCCTGTAGCATTTTTCTGAGTAATACAAAAAAGAAGACTAAGTGTTATGAATTCAGAAAGCAGTTAGCACATATCATCTGGTCAATACCAGGCAAAATGCACTTATATATATGTGTTATATGACAGTATAAAGGATTAAATATCTAGCCCCTCCCATGGCTAATGAACAATTGATTGGCATTCCATACTTTTATCAAAACATCAAGACTGGAATAGAAGATGATAGAGAGGATCTAGGCAGCAACACTCAATCCCTTCACAGCCCAATGAGGAAGCAGTGAAAGAACAGCTGGTCGGAGAGGTTCCAAGCAGATAGCCACTAAATTCTATGCCACTTTAAAGAAGACCCTGTGGAGGGAAGCAAGTTCACAGCATTTCTGAAAGATCAGAAAGCAGGAGAGAGAGAGAGAGAGAGAGAGAGAGAGAGAGAGAGAGAGAGAGAGAGAGAGACCTGAATCCTGTGGTTGCATCCAATAGAAAGAACCTCGAAGATGTAACAAGGCACCCCTTGAGCATGCAGCCTCAGGTCCCTGGGCAGATGAATAAGAACCAGCTGGTGAAAAATCCTCAGTAATAAGGGAAGTAGCTCCTGTTCCCCAGCATCTTTAGAAGAATTCAAAGCTGAAAAGTGATGGGCATCTTCTGAAGTCCCTAATCCTGATTAAATCCAAACCATGAATAAAAATTTTATCCACTTGGGCATGGAATACCAGAAACAGCTCTAACATCAATTCTGATCTTAAATCCATTACTCTTCATTTTGATTTGATAGTTGTTCCTGTAGTATTTGATATCATGCCCTCAATCCATCTGATTGTATTTCTTCTAATGTTTTAAAACATTAGCTGAATTATCCTATCACTCTATATTTGTTTTCCTAGATCAGGTTTACAATGTAAAAATGTATTTCTGGATTAGAGAAGCTGTGGAGAACATTATGATTAAGTTTTAGTATTTTCTGTAGTTGATTAACATGTGAGTTTTCCCTGAAGTTATTATAGTAAATAGAATTTCATGTCTTTTTAAAAGTCGTGCTAATACTGGTAACATCACAGGACATGCATTGAGTGAAAGTATCAATAACTCAGTATTCATCCACCCCAGGCTCTGAAGAGAAAGAAACTCATTAAATAGTCTTGCATAAAAGTAAATGCATTTATATAAAGCAAAAAAAATGATGATTGTCCCAACAGAAGAGTAGACATAAAAGCAGTATGAGAGAGCAAAGGAACAAACCACATGGAACAGCCCACAACACTTCAACAACTGATCTAGTTGACACAACAGTGAAAGAAATGTTGAGGAAAGAGCGAAAGCTCATGGTTAAAATGCTCATGAGCTAAAAGAAGATGTAGGGAATGAACTTAGAAAATATAAGAAGTGAAAGATGATTTCAGTAAAGAGAGATTCTAAAAAAGAACTAAACAGAATTCCTGGAAATGAAAATCTTAATAAATTAAATTAAAAATTCAGTGGAAAATGTCACCAATAGATTAGACCACTAGGACTATAGATTATCAGACCTTGACTACAAAGTATATAATGTTGAAAATAAAGTCAATTATAAAGAAAACATGTCAAGAGACCATGACAAGAATATTCAAGAAATCTGGGGTAGCATTAAAAGACCAAATATAAGAATCATTTGCGTAGATAAAGACTAAATAATATAAATTAAAAGAATACATAATCTTTTCAATAAAACAACATCAGAAAAATTTCCAAACCTTAGGAACAAAATGGAATCAAATTTAAGGGACCTATAGAACCTCATGTAGGCAAGATCAAAAAAGATCCTCTCCAAGACACATTTTAATGAAAATGGTTGTTTTACAGAAAAAGAGTAGAGTTTTAAAAGTCATAAGGGAAAAATAGCAGGTCAGATTTAGAAGTAAGCCAATATGGATTTTGACAGATTTCTCAATTCAGACCCTAAAAGCCAGTAGGGTTTGAAATTATACCAATCTCTGGAAGAAAAAGGGTGCCAGTCAAAATTACCATATCCTACAAAACTATCTTTCAAAATCCTTCCATGATAAAAAGAAACTAAAAGAATTCACATCATCAATAAAATATTTCATGCAGAACAAATGAAAAGTAAAATTAAAACTAGCATAGGGATGAATTTCATTAGAGGAATTGTAAATTAAAGAATAATCAAGTAAGAATTAAGCATTAGAAATAATTCAAAATATCAGGATATAAAAATTATCACTATATAATAACATTGAATGTAAATGACCCAAGTTCTCTTATCTATAAAGACATGCATTGGCAGATTGGACTAAAAAACAAGACTGAACCATATGTGCTTTACAAGAGACTCACCTTGAAGGTGAAAGGATATAAAAAGATATACCATGCAAATGGAAACTGAAAGCAAGCAGGGTTAGCTGCTCTCTTATCAGACAAAATACACCTCAAGTCAAAATTAATCAGAAGAGACAAAGAATGTCAGTTCATACTGGTTAGGGGAATCATTCAACAGCAAGGTATAAGGATTGCAAATATTTATGTCTCAAACAACAGTGAATCTATATACATAAAACAAGCCCAAATCAATATAAAGAATCAAGAAGACCACAACACAATAATATTGGCTCATTTCATCATACCTTTCTCACCACTGGATAGATCATCCAGGCATAAACTAAATAAAAGTTTTTCAGAATTAAAAGAATGCTATTAACCAAGTAGACCTAACAGGCATCTGTAGAATATTTCATTTATTGACATCTGAATTCAATTTCTTCTCAGTAACATATGGAACTTTCTCTAACATAAAACATATTTTATAGCATGAAGGAAGTCTTATTAAGTACAAAAAATAATTTCTCACATCGTATTAGAGGACAATAGAATACAATTAGATTGGAGATTAAATGATACACTTTTGAATGGGAAATGGATTGCAGAAAAAACGGGATAAATAAAAAGAAATTCTTAGACACAAGTGAGAATAGAAATACAACATATAAAAATTTCTGGGATAGTATGAAGATAGTTATAAGAGAAAGGTTTGCAGCTTTGAGTTCATACATTAAAAAAAAAAAAAACAGATTACCAAAGAAGTAATCTAATACCTCAAGGAACTAGAAAAAGAACTGTTCCCAAATCAGTAGAAGGCAGAAAATAATTAAAATCAAGCTAAAATTAGTGAAATTAAGGATAAAATAAAAAAAGAATCAATGAAATGAGGTGCTGGTTCTTTGAAAAGGTAAGATTGATAAAACATTAGCCAAATAACTGAGAGAAGACTCAAAGCAACAAACTTAGAGATAAAAAGGAGATGTAACCAAAGACACTTCTGAAAATAGAGGATCATGAGAAACTATGTTGGAAATTTATACTTTAATTAAAAAACTGGAAAATTCTGATGGTATTGACAAATTTCTAGACACGTACAACCTACCCAAACTCAATCATGAGGATATAGAAAACTTAAACAGATCAATACCAAGCAGTGAAATAGAAGCAACAATTAGAAGCCTTCCACCAAATAAAAGCCCTAGATGGATAGTCAGCAGTGTTCTACCAGACAGTTAAAGAAGAATTAATGCCAACACTCCTCAAATTATTCCACAAACTCGAAAAGGAGGGAAACCCAAATCATTTTATGAATAAATGTATTACCCTGTTACCAGATCCAGACAAAGATACGTGAAGGTAAGAAAACTTCAGACCAATGTACCCAATGAATATAGATATAAACATCCTTACAAAATATTAGCAAACTACTCAGAAACATATTAAGAAGGTAATACACCACAATCAATTTGGTTTCATCTCACAAATTTGGTTCAACAATCACAAATCAATAAATATAATTCACCACATAAATAGAACTAAGGACAAGAATGACAATAGATGGAGGGAAAAGATTTGACAATGTCCAGCTCCCATCCATGTTTAAAATACCCGAGAAATTAGGGATAGAAGGAACTTAGCTTAACATTATAAAAAAGCTATATATGATAGACCCAAAGCCAACATCATACTGAACACAAAATATTGACAGCATTTATGCCAAAATTGGGAAAAAGACAAGGATATCCACTCTTTTCACTCCTATTCAACATAATCTGTGAAACTCTAGCCAGAGAATATAGGCAAAGAAGGAAATTAACAGAATACAAGCAGGAGAAGTAGAATTCAAATAATCTGTTTGCTGATGAGTCAATCTTTTATATAGAAGACTCCCCAAACTCCACTGTAAGACTTCTAGAACTAATTTAAAAACTTAGCAAAGTAGCAGGATGCAAGACCAAAACACATAAATCAATCACTTTTCTCTACTCCAGTAATGAATCTGATGACAAAGAAATCAGGAAAATCTTACCAAAGATGTGAAAGAGCACTACAATGGAAATTACAGAACTCTAAAGGAAGAAATTAAAGATGACCTGAGCAGATGGAAAAACCTCCCATGTTCTTAGGTAGAATTAATATTACTAAAATTACCAAAAATGATACACAGATACATAGATTCAATGCAATTCCCAACAATATGCCAATGAAATTCTTCACAGAACTAGAAAAAAACAATTCTAAAATTTATTTGAAAGAATAAAAGACCCAGAATAGCTAAAGCAATCTTAAGTAAGTAGAGCAATGCTGGGAGCATTACAATACCATTCTCAAATTATACTACATAGCTATAGTAACACAAACAGCATGGCATTGGCACCAAAACAGAAATAAACACCAATGGAATGGAAGACACAGAGACAATTTCACCTGATACAGTCAAATATCAATATCAATTTGACAAAGTTGCCAAAAACATATTGGAGAAAGAACAGCCTAACAAATGGTATAGGGAAAGCTAAATATTCATTTGAAGGAAAATAAAAATAGATTCCTATATCTCACCCTGCATAAAAATTGAGGTGAATTGAATTAAAGACCTAGGAATTAAACCAGAAACCTTGCAACTGCTAAAACAAAATATAGGATTAATACTCCACCATGTAGTTTCAGGCACTGACTTCCTTTACAAATCTTCTAAAGTATAAGAAATAAAGCAAATAATCAATAAAGTAGATGCTGTCAAATTAAAAATATTCTGCACAGCAAAGAGTATCAAGAGAGAGCCTACAGAAAGGGAGAAGATCTTTTCTACGTGTTTCTCAGGCAGGGGACTAATATCCAGACTACATAAAGAACGCCAAAACCTTAACACCAACCAACCAACCAATCAAACAGATAACCCAATTAATAAAGGACAATAGAAATATACAGACACTTCTCTAAAGAAGAAATACAGATGCCTAACAAGTGTATGAAAAAATGTTCAACATCCCTGGCAGAGAAATGCAAAGCAAAATTATACTGAGATTTCATCTCACTCCAGTCAGAATGGCAATTATCTAAAACACAAATAATAATAAATGTTGGTCAGGATATGGGGGAAAATGTACACTAAAGCATTGATGGTGGGAGCATAAATTAATAAAACCACTCTGGAAAGTAGTATGGAGATTCCTCCAAAAAAACATGAATGGAACCACCATATGATCCAGCTACACCACTGGTCAGTATTTATTCAAAAGAATTAAAATCAGCATACTGTAGTGGTACAGCCACATCAATGTTTACAGCAGCACTATTCACAATAGCCAAGTATGGAACAAGCTCAGATGTCTGCCAACAGATGAATGGATAAACAAAACATGCTATATGTACTCAATGGAGTTTTACTCAGACAGACAGACACACACACACACAAACACAAACACAATTATGGCATTTGACTATATTTTTACCATTTCTTGACTCTTTTGCTTTTTCAATGGCATAATTTATAGCACAACAACAATTTTTATAATTTTTTAATTTTAATTTATAATTTTTATCTTTTATTTTTGTCCCCTGTACATTGGTCATACCACTTAGGAAAAAATGTCTGAGTCACAATGAAAAATTTTATTCTAAGAATTTAATCATTTTAGCTCTTATAGTTATGTCTAGGATACATTTTAAGTTATTTTTTCTGGTTGTAAAATACATACTTCATTCATTTGCACTCAGATTTTCAGTTTTCTCAGAGCCATTTGCTGAAAAGACTATTCGTTAATTGTCTTCACCTTTCTTGCAGATTAAGAGTCCATCAATGTAAGGATTTATTCTGGACTCTAAATTCTGTTCCATTGATTGATATGTCTGTTATTATGTCAGTATTACACTGTCTTGTTTATTGAGGTTTAGGAATAAGAAATGAATAAGAATTTCCTTGAATCTATGAATTAATTTTAGGAGTGTTTCCAACTTAATATTCAGCATTTTATTCCATGAAATTGGAGGTTTTTCTCTTTAAATGGATCTTTAATTTTTTAAACAATATCTTTAATTTTTCATGGTGCCCAAATTTTGTACTTCTTTTTAAAACTTTATAGATTTTATTCCTTTAATAGCATTGTGAATGTATCTTTTATCTTCATTTTATGATTTTTTGTTGTAATATATAGAAATACAGCTGGTTTCCACATGTTGCTTTTTTATCTTGCCAGGTAGATGAGCTCATTTACTAATTCTATTTTTAATGGATTATATTGAGAAATAGACAAAGTATTAGTCCACTTTTTTTCAATTTTTAAGATCTTTATTTCTTTGCTTAAATAATTTTCCTCACCAGAACATTCAGTACAATGTTGAGTAGATGTGCCAAGAGTGAGAAAATCACATCTTGTTTCTAGTTTTTTATTGTCATACCATTATTGATGCCTTTGTCCAGGTAATATACTGTTCTCATATATTACCCTAGAAGTTTTAGTGTTTTTTAAAAATCATAAAAGGGTATTGGGTTTAGTTAAATCTTCTTGCTCTGTCTTTTGTGATAATCATACTTTAGTTTTAGTTTTATTCTCTTAAAATCACATATTATATTGATTGATTAGCAGATACTAAACCAATTTGCATTACTTGAATAAATCAACTTGCATTACTGAAATAAACCCCACCTGGTTGTGGCTTGTAATCATTTCAATAAATTTTTTCATCCTGTTTACCAGTTTGTATCGGGGAATTTTGTTTCTGTATTCATGAGAAGTGTAGTTCCATAGTTCTTACTCCTTGTGAAATCATCCTCTTATTTTGGCATAATATTTGGTAAAATATTGACAGTTTTCTATTCATTCTTATATCTTTGCTCTTACTTGTCTTCATTTGCTGCATACTTTTGTGGTTACCAGATATTTTCTAGTGCAAGTTTTAAAATTCATGTGTGTTTTTTTTCTCTATATATACACGCACGCACTGCACGCAGATATGCACACACACACTTATTCTGTTTATTGAATTGTGAATTGTTTACTGAACTGTGTATGTATTATATATACATATACACCAACATATTATATAAATACAATTATTTTACTGTTGCTTTTAGCTGATGACAATTGCCATCGTAATATGAAACAGTTTATTTCATATTAATACTAACATTTCAGTTGTTTACATAAACTTCACAGATGCTCCCCGCCTTGGTGCTATTTTTAGCCATTCTATTTTCATAGCATTATAAACCTATGGAATTATTTTATAATTTTTGCCTTTTGCAGTGGTATTTTAAATGAGATAGAGAACGAAACTGATTGAAAATATATTTTCAAAACTGTCATATATTTGCCTATAGAATTCCTTTAACAGTAATGTTTAATTCATCAAATGAATTGAGTTACTAAGTGTCCTTCATTTCATCACTGAATTCTATCAGTATTTATCTCAAATAACATCATTCATTCTTCAATTTTAATTGATAATTTTGTCAAACATATAATTCATTATTGACACTTTTTTCTTTTAGCATTTAGAATATGTCTTCTAACTTGCATGGTTTCTCATGAGAAATCAATTTTAAATCTTATTAAGCATTTCTTGTACAAGGGGGTCATTTCATCTTGCTGTTGTTATTTCTTTAACAATTTGATTTGAATTCAATTTGTTCAAATGTGACTCTTCTTGAGCTTATCCTGGAGTTCCCTTACCTTCTTGGATATACAATATTTCTAAATCGTTAGGGAAATTTCGGCTACTCTTTTCTCAAATATTCTTTCTGCCCCCTTTTCTCCTCCTTCTGGAAATCCCATCATGTATGTGTTGTATCTTTGATGATGTTCTTCTATAGGTCTATGAAGCACTGTTCATTTTTCCTCATTCTTTTTTCTTTCTGTTTCTCTTACTGGACAACATAAATTTACCAATAGTCAAGTTTACTCATTTTTCTCTTGGTAGCTTCATCTGTTTTTGAATCTCACCTTGAATTATTCTGGCTATTGTGTTTTTCCTACTCCAGAATTTCCATTTTTATTTTTCTATATATTCTGTTTATTGATATTGTCAACTTAGACACATTGTTGTCAGTTTTCATACCTTCTTCAAATTCTGTTACATGGTTTCCTTGATTTCTTTAAGCATTTTTATAATAACTATTAAAAATTATTCACTAGTATGTCCATCATCTATACCTACTTAGAAATAATTTTAGTTGACTCTGTGTGTGTGTGTGTGTGTGTGTGTGTGTGCGTGTGTGTGTTTGCTGTATGCTTGTGTTATTTCCTGGTTCTTTGTGTATTTCCTACTTTTTGTTTTGAACATTGGCAATGACAGGAAATATAAAGTAGCAATTCTGAAAATCAGATACTCACCCTCACTGGGGTTCGTTGTTGTTTGGTTGTTTGTCATTGTTATATTGGTGACTTGCCTGGACTAATTGTGTTTTCAGTCTGCATTTTCTATAGTGAGTCACCACGGAAGTCCCTGCTCAGCAAGCTTGGTTGTTAGTTAATTATTAGTTAAAGACTTAAATTCTACAAGCTCTGGTGTGTGTGTGACTTTGTGTTCAATAAGTAAGGCCTTGTAAAACTCCACCTTAGCCTTCACTTCTTCCTTGATGCAGGCCTCAAGGTCAGCCAGGGGTTGCAGCCTGAGTCCCTCTCAGTTCTTGTCTGAGTATGTCCACAGTCATGCTTGTGTCTGTAGCCTTCTAGATCCCCAGGAATAGTTCAGAAGTTTTCAAAATCCCCTATGGACTTCTTATTCCCCAGATTGCCTTTTATGATTCAGGCCTACCTCTTGTTTCTTCTAACTGCTGTATCAGTTTCAGGCACCTAAGATGTTAAGTGATTCATGCTAATTTTTATCTCCAAATGCCCTGGGCACAAAGCTTTTCTCTCAGAATAAGAAGTTGAAATAACTGCAACAGTCTGAGATGCAGTTTTTCCAAAGAGCTGGTAAGTCAGGTGAAATAATGACATAGCTCCAGGAAAGAGACTTTGTGAGAAGTGGCAGATCCAGCAATTTCTGTGATCACACAGCTGCTAGTTTTCCCAGTGCAGCAGTTGCTTGGTTGCTGGTGTTTAAGGCCATGTAAAGCTAGGGAAATGGTAGAAGCTGAGTTAAAATACCACAGACCCTATTTTTCTTATCAAAGTTCTTCACTTTTTTGAATAACTTTTTTTTTCAGGAACTTTTAAGTCATTGGTTAATTCTGATAATTCTGAAATGTTGATTATATCAGGAGTTTTATGAAAGAATACATTTAGATCTTCATTCTGCTATTCTGGAAATATTTCTTGGATTATTTCTTTCTGATAGATGAAGAATGAAATTTGGTAGAGAAAATTAAAGTTGTAGAAAATTATTTTTACAACTGATAATATGCAAATCTAGGGTTTAAGACTTGATGTTCTGGCTCTAGGGTTATATATTTAGTGACTATCCAGTATGTCTCTGACAATAGAAATTACCTTATAATCATCTATTTTTCTCTGGTATAAGTTATATTATAGATGTTACATGTATTTATCAAAACAACTCTACATATTAGGTCCTGCTCTTCATCCCATTTTACTGGTGGATTAGAGACTTCTCATGTTCAATAGAGTCAGGGTTTAATACTTAGATTGCTCTCTCTCTCTCTCTCTCTCTCTCTCTCTCTCTCTCACACACACACACACACACACACACAATGATCTTAAACTCTAAGAAAGTATTTTAATCAAAGAATGATTAATATATTAACAAACATAATATTACAACATCTCAGTTTATAAACTATAAAACTCATCACCAGGACTGGAGATTTGCATATTATTGACAGACATGAAACCTATCTATCATCAAAGGATAACTTCAGAACAAATTTCATTGGCTGCACATCAATCATATAGTGCAGTAATTTTTTTAGTAGTCAACAATTTGTGGTATTTTTAAACAAAACTAATACTAAATAAGGTCATAAGCTCATATATATTACAAAAAAATTACCAAATAATAAAATTTTGTATATATTCTTAAGCACAAAGATAATAGAAGACCTTTGGTGTAAAAATGGATATTTGAATACATGCATCTCTTTTTGCTCCTTGAACAACCAGAGGCAATAAAGCTGTGGGTAAAGAAGCAACTACATCACATTTAGGATTGAAATTCAAATAGATGAGCAACAAAGGATTTAGCAGGTCCTGGAAGTCTGAACTGAAACAGCAATGGAGGAAACATATGCTGTATACTGTGTATAATTCTCAAAACAACTGTGTGTTACCAAGTGACTCGAATTTGGGAGCAAAAGTGAATTTCTATAAAAAGGAAGCCTCCTTTGAAAAGCTGCTAAAAAACAGATAGATTCAAAGTGTCCTATTGAGTTGTTGCTGTACAGTGATGAATTGATTATCTGAATTTCAAAGTAATGAGTTTTGAACTGCATTAAATTGGGTACAAATGAAAGCAACAACAAGCTTCAAATTGAGATCCTAAGTGAACATATACACTTCTCTCACTGGACTGTCATTGTGCTCTGAGTTGGGCCTTCTCTCTTAAAACAAAAAATGGGAAATGTATCATATGTTCAACCAATTCAGGAAGAAAGACATAAACTTAATGAAAGCAAAGATACTCATTTTAATTGCCCAGACCTACCTATGCTCTATACTACAGCAATAAGCAAGCATTAGTTCTGTTCAAAGAGATTGAATCTGCTCCTTACTTCTCCTATTTTAAATATCTAGGAGTTAGCATAAATAAAACATACCACACAAAGAAAATAATGAAAAGTTATAGAAAATACTAGATAATATCACTATTATTCTAATATTCACAGAGGTATAAAAAGTAATTGCAAAGGAAAAGCAATAGCAAGATACTATAAAAATCCTCATAAATACTGATTCCTTGAAATCAGAAATAGTATAGTAAGTAAAATATTAACAATGGGGTTGGAAGATAAAGTTATGGAAATGTATTAGAAGTTAGGAAAGACAAGAATGTGGAAAATGAGAGAAAAATTTACTTAAATTAGAACTATTGAATAGAAGGTTCAACATAGAAATAATGTTGAATATTATAGACTCAACATTCTATAACAGTGAGAAAAAATAACATTTTACATAGACAATGCATTAATTAAAGTGAAGGGAAAATAACACACAGTAAGAGAGAACTAATTGAAATTTCAGAAGCTGTGTGAAAAAAATACCCTTCAATATTCTGGAAGGACAAGATACATTGAGAGGATCAATAAACATAATAATTTAGACTTGTAAATAATTTAGGTAAAATTTAATGGAGACTTTTTATATCTAAAATAAAAATATTTTAAATCTATGACCCTATTATCATGCAAATAACCAGTTGAGCACCATGGTGGAATAAAGCTATGTGAAACCTATAAACATTGATTTTTACCTACCATCAACCCTTCTCCACTCAGAAATAGGATGTCCTAAATGAGGGAGAAAACTAAGAACAAAGGCTGATATAAAACACAGTAAAGTAGGTATGAAGAGAATGTTTGTTTACTTACCTGATAAAAGTTATGGTATGTTTCAATTTATTTTCTAAAACTCTTTATGAAATCTATCTTTTTGTATAAAAAACTAATTACCTAATGTACCTGATCATCTAATTTTGCACATTACAGCCTCAGAAACTGCTATTAATTGCTTACGCTATATTTAAAGAGGAAGAAGAGCTATGGTTGACATTGACCTTTGTACAACAATTTGTAAAAGCATAGTTTCTTAAAAAATAATAACAATGAGGATAAAAGCATGGGCTTTTGAGCCAGACAAAACTTAAAATACTTTCTGCCACTGAGTATCTGTGCAACTTCAGAAGAGTTACTATATATCAAAATGTATTTTTTTTTTTTAAGAACTAAGTGAGAGATAAGAATATTCATAGTCCAGATTCTGGCACATATACTTCTATTAATTTTTTTTACACAGTTAGAGGTTGACAACTGTAGAATCATATAAGAAAGATAGAAATTCAAGAAATAAAGTAAATATGTTGGTCTAAAAAAGAAGTTCTTAATTGTACTTATATATGTAGGTTTTTACTTGGAAAGGAAGAGTTTTTTTCCCTGAGTTAGTGTGTGAAAAAACAGACCATTCATATTTAAAATGATAATAAAAATCATCAAACAACTGATCTTGTTTCATCTTCAGTTACTTATAAATTTGGTCTATCCAAAAATTAGTTAAGTATTTCCAAAAATTATTTAAACATTTCATAGCAATTAGTATGAACAAATAAGGAAGTATGGAAAATAAATGATGGAAAATGATACATACAAGCATCTTTGGACTTTAATCCCTTAAAGAACTCTTAGGCTTTTGAGATTTAAAAGTTGTTTCATCCCTAGGAAAAGGGGATTGTGCTCCAAAGTAACATTTGTCCACTGAATCACATATAGACAGCTTCAATCAATCAACAACTTGTCTCAGTGAAAAGGTTTTTGCAAGTCTCCAATCAGTGACTTCTCTTTGTATCTGAAATTCAAACAATCAGAAATGGTCTGCCTCCAACACACATACCTCTAGTGCTTCTGAGTCTCACCTGAGTAGCTTTATACAGATGATTCAATTCAATACATATATGAAAATCAACCCCTGAGCTCTACACATCCAAAAACTTCTGGAAAATGAGCAGATATTGATGCTGCTCCTGACTACCCTGGCTCATACCGCCTTTAGAAAGCAATTAATTTAGCTCTGAATTTTTATTTCAAATACTTAGTGCTGATCTCACTACCCTTTAAGAGTTACAATCTTCTAGACTACAGTAGTTTTGTAAGTGATGGGGAAAGCCAATATAGGAAAAAAATAATTTTTTAAAAACTCTTTCTATAATGACTTGCTCTATGATCTAGTCTTGATGTTGCTAACCTCTTCAATACTTCTTGGCTAATAATCTCACCCTTTTTTGTAGTCATCAAAAATAGATTTAACGGTTAATTATAATTCATCTCAATGATATGCCATTGTGCAATATAAACATCTGCTCTTTAAATGATACTGAGATAAAATACACAAAGCAATGTAAGCCTCCTGACTCTGTTTTGTTTATCTAAAGTGGGTATAAGTTCAGGTGGTTAATAAGAAATTCCCAACCACATATGCTGTGGTTATAAATATTCCTGTAACTCATTACCCACTCTTTCTTTCTTTCTACCTCACTCTGGATAGCAGATACCATTCCTAACACAGTGCTGTTTTTCTTCCACGCCAAGTCATGCTGTCTCTTTCAACTTCGTTTGCTAGGCAATGGAGAAAATTTTGACTTTGTCTTAGCTGTGTGTCATAATAAAAGATAATATTTCCTTCCAAATATGTGTTAGTCAAGCTGTAGTCTCAGATCAAAAAGGAGCAGAGTTTCTATTATTACTTCCATTATGTCCTTTTGTTTTATAGATCCTAGTTTGTGTTTAAACAGCTTTTAACCACAACAAAAAAGACACCCTTTTTACTCCTGGTTATGTTTTGTTTTATTATTTTACTTTGTTATACTTTAGCGGCACAAGCCCACTTTTCTTCTATGAAATATCTCTTACTATGAAATACCTTTCAAATTTATCCAGGAAAATGTTTCTTGTCACTTTTCTTTTTATCATAATAATACTAATGGTCAACATATAGGCAAAAAAAGTAACTCAAAAAACACTTTAATGAAAATGATAGTAAAAGATGGAAAGATTGTTGTTGTATTATAATAAAATAACATTAGGTTTGTTCTTACCTACTCTGAAAATTCTTACGAGCAAACTCCAGGGATGAAACATGTGCATCCCACATGTACTTCAACAGGTCATCAAAACTACTGAAAGGTGACATTGCACACTAGCCAAAAAGTAAAGTGTTATTAATTTTTAGGAAATTATACAATACAATATTTCTTCTTAAAAAACAGATTTGAAAAATTTCAATTTGCTGAATGAAAATTTGTTCTCAATTTGCTAAATGAAAGGAGAATATTATTTTAAAGAGTTATTAATGCTTGAGACTGTAAAAAGTGTTTAGTATTAGTAATATTAATTACTAATGATACTTAATATATTTTAAAGTAATAAAGAAAGACTTAAATTTTTTTTAAAATATTCAAAATTTTATATTTTTCAAAGCCAGAACTTTAGTGCTTCATTAGCTTTTCTTCTGGCCATGCAATGAACATTCCATGTCTTAGGTGTCAGAAATGGGGGGAGTGGGAAAAATAAGAGCATTTGATCTAATCATATGCAATAAAATGGTCAGTTCTCTAAAGGAAACTTGACCTTTGGCCATGCACTTTTTCACCCATGACACATTACTTTGGATATCAACGTTTGATTCCGATTATCAAATGATCATTTTAGTCAACTCCTAGGTGATTGTTATCAAGAAAGTTGAAGTAAGTTTATCAAATGCACAACCTATTTTAAAATTGTATATCTATATAAATTATTGCTCACTTACCTGAAATTAGGAAGAACCAGAGCACTTTATGTACCATTAAGCCATCATTTACGTGTTTACACATCTGTGTAATATATTGGTGTTAGAAGAGTGCATAAAGTCTGCTCAATAATGTATTAGGAATAAGGATGCTGATGAGATGTGATGTCATGTAGTCATCTATTCATAGTAATATTACTAACATCATCATTTTGGAAATTATTTCTTACCCATGTATCATTCAATATATAAAAATACTTCATGAAATAATCAAATCTGGCTACCTTTGAAGATTATTAAAAGAATGTTAAAAAAACAACCTTGTAAAATTTATTCCACATTTTCATTGCTTCTGGAAAAGATGAATGACAGCTGGAAACATTATAACAAAAATTTATCTGATCCTTGGATGGTGGCAGGAGAATGACATTATCTGCTGATACTCCCATTAGGTCAGAATCGATAGCAGCAAGGAAGGGTATTGTGGAAAGATAATAATTAAGGTCTGTATAATCAAAAAAGTTACTATTCGTGTTGCTAATATAGAAAAGAATCTATTTTAGACAAAGAAGTATAACAAAAAAATTCTACAGTTATATAAATATGTGGTAAAACTTAAGCAATAATTTTGAGAATGTTGGAAATTTTATCATTTCTCTAAGGATCATAAGCAATACTAATATGCTACTTAAGAAAACCTACTCTCATAAAGGAAAAATGGATTTATTCTGTGATACATTATTTTAAATCACAATAATAAAAATTGATGGAATTTTAAATGCTAGTTAAACTCCAAAGCACAAGTAAAAAGGAAAGAAATTGTAATTTTATAGATAACTATATTTTCCATTTTTTTCAGAAGTTTTTAATTCTAAATTTGAGTCTAACATGTCTTTAGAATATTACAATATATATTTAGATTTTTCTTCTTAACAAAATTTTATTTTATGGCATGACATGCATTTCTACTGCTGTCTTATGCCTTTAGAACAAGTTTTGAGGTTACTAGTTTTCTCCAATAACATTTTCATAATTGAACACACTAAGTAGCAAATTTTAAAAATTTGTTTAAAAAATTCATTTCAAGACATTCAGAATATTTAGGTCAAACAATTGTGTTTTGAAAGCAAGAATTAGAGTCTGATTGGTTTGCTTTTGTATCAATGTATGATTTTGAATAAATCCTTTATAGAAAGTCATCAATTTGAGATTTATTATGTTAAACTCACCAGCCCACCAACTGTCCACAGAGATGCACAGAGGATCCCCAGAGTCATGGCCACAGTCAGTCCAATGGGTGGGATCAGCTAGTCTACCTAGAAATCAGAGGATGCAGAGTTGGATTTATTAGGCCCACTTCTAACCAGCATACACAAAATCTTAACTCTGTGTGTGTGTGTGTGTGTGTGTGTGTGTGTGTGTGTGAGTGTGTGTGTGTCTGTGTCTGTATATTGCAAAACAGAACTAAATGTTTATTCTCTGAAAAAATTATCCGTCCTCAATCACTTCTTTCCTTTACAATTTTTTTTGTTTCTCATAACTTAATTCATATTTTTCCTTTGCTTTAGCATCTTTATTCTGCCTCCTAGGCAATAGTTTTTAAATCTATGTACTTCTTGTCTCTTGTACTTAATAAGTTCTTTATTCCATATTAACTCAAAGTTAAGGAGTCAATAACTGTGTATGTTAAAAGTATCTAGATTTCCCTTGCCTTAAACCAAATTCCTTTTCATTGCTTATTCACAGTTTGGCTCTGGAAGGATAAGTTCTCTAAGCCTTAATATTTGAATCTATATCTAAAGGTCTAGAAAAAATTATCTCTGAGGGTAGGGGAGTATTACATAAAGACAGACATACAAAATGCCCAATGCAGTAAACATATGCTCCATATATATTAGCTGTTATTGTATTTAATTTTTCCTTCTTTGCAGAACCTTCTTTTGTTTCTTAACTTTCAAAAATTTCCTGGCTCATTCCACATTTAATTTTGTCATCAGTTGTACCTTCTACCTATACTCCCTAGATATCCCGTTAGTTATCTTCTGAATCCATGCGCATCTCTTCCCCTTCCATCTGTTTCCATGCTTGGCTTATGCTCTCTGATCTTACAAACCTCCTGTTTTTTCTAGCTTCCCCCAGTGTTTTGACTCCACGCTTGCCCC
The DNA here is from genome assembly GCF_048772815.1 of Callospermophilus lateralis. NCBI lineage: Eukaryota > Metazoa > Chordata > Mammalia > Rodentia > Sciuridae > Callospermophilus > Callospermophilus lateralis. The sequence goes on along the minus strand of NC_135310.1, from coordinate 38,409,162 downwards.
TCCAGTCTCTCTTTTCTCCAATCCTTGTTCCCTCATTGGATACTTGCATTTGTTTTCTCCTAACCACTCTTTTTCTGACATATTTAGATTTTTTTCATTTTTTAAAATTCTTTCCCCTTCCATTGCGTTCTTTTCCTCTCAGCAGTCCACCTGTGTTTCCCACAAACCTATGCTGTTTCCCTTTTGCTTTGTCTTTCTGCATTCTCTCTTGGCTTTTCTTGACCTACTTACATTCAAGTAGGTAAACATCTGGATAGTTTTGTTAATGGATGTAATATCTTAAAATCATTTTTAAAAAATGGAATAATATTCAATTTAGTATTATGTGAAATATTTCTTAGTTCTGAGGTTTTCTTTCGTTAATGGTATTTGGAATCTGTTTTTAAGACTTTCCCTTTTAAATTAACATTCTGAGAAGTTTCACCCACTACTCTAACCTAAGAATTGCCTTATGCTTATGCTGCTCATTTTCATATCTTGACCTCTGAATCCTCATTACATTCCATTTTTTTTTTTTTTTTTTTTTTTTTAGATTTCCACAGAGCTCTTGCATTGGTGATTCCAAGACATCTCCAACAAAGCTTGTCTGAGATCTGGTTCTTGATCTGGAGAGATAAGCAAGGTTACTTGTAAACTTTCTGTTTTTTGTTATTAATTTGGTTTTGGCAGAGAAGTTTCACTCCCATTCTTAATATCTTCAGTTCCTCCTCTCCCTTCTTTATAGCCAGCATGGGCCCACTTTCTTGGATGATTTTTTTTTTTTTTTTTTTTTTGCTAGCCATCTCCTGGAAAGAAATACATTGCTCTCAATTAACTTGATCAAGAGCTGTAGTTTGTCATATCCTTTTCTTCAAAAACAAAAATAATGCTATATTTACTGCTACTCAAACCCAAATTCTTGCCCTATATGTATCCTATTTTTCAGCCATATTATTTCCCTAGCATAAGTTATATATCTTTCATACTCTGAATGTTTTCCTCTTGATCTCTTTTTTTCTCTCTTACAGTCCACACAAATGTCAAATTCTCTTCTTTAGTTCATTCTGTTCTTATGGTCTACTTTTACTTGATACATCAATGTTTCATTCTTTTAAAAGATCCATTTCAAACTTTATTCTGTTCCCAGATTTTTCAATCTTGTAATGATTTAACTTTTATTCAGCATCTTATGCTTTGGACCTTTATTCTCCTTTGGTTGTTTCACTTCTAACTTTTCTTCCCAAGGGTTGTAAGCACTTTGAGGAAAAACATGAAATCCACCCCAAGTTCTCATTCACATGCCTTTTTGCTGTTTGATGATACTGTTTGTACCATACTCCTTATATTTTTTTCCCACTTTCCCACTTTTTTGATTAAAATTTCTGCTAATCCATAAAAATGAATAAACTATTGATTTATTACAGTAAAAGATGAATGAGATATCAATATATGATTCAAGATGGATGGACATCAAGATATTCATGACAACTGAAATTAACCAGACAAAAAAAGAGTACATAGCTGTTCATGTGAAAGTCCTAGATAATGTAATCTAATTTGTAGTGATAGAGAGAGATCAGTGGTTACCTGTGAAGATGGGAAGTTGAATGGGGTGATTGGTTGAAGCAGTGGAGAGGGATAATGGAGGATGGGAAAGTTAGTGAAGGTAAGAATTCAAAAGCATTATACATATAGTGATTATCTGTGATGAATTCAGGACCAATATACATACATCAAAATTTATAAAACAATACATTTTTGAGTGTGTAGTTTATTGTATATTTATTACACATTAATAAATCATTAAAAGCTCTGCTATGCAAACAAGAAACAAACATTTAAGGTATTTAAATATTGTGTAAGTATTTGGTCCTTGTTATTAAAGGGCTCAATTAAAACTCCTTAGTCAGACTTTGAAGACATCTCTTAAACTGGCCCTAATTGAATTTTTTTTTAAAATTTACTGCTCGCTAATTGTTTAACACACCAATTTCCATGCCAACCTATTCATCTTATTCATCCTGCTGCCTTGCCATCTTGCAAGTATTACTCTAGCAACGCTTCCTGCAAGCCCTTTGTTCCCACTTTCTTCTCATCATTATCTCAGGTCATAGTTACCACTCTTTTCTGAACTACTCTGATACTCAAGGTCCTTACCTTGTCTTTGGGTTTCAGCCTAGTGTTGGAGATTTTTTTAGATTTTTTTTTGGTAGATTTTTTTTTCCACAGTTTTTAATCCTGCTTTATTTTTCTCTGCTTTTATCATTGAATTCAACTCAGTAGAATACTAAGTAAAACCACCTCCTAAGTGAAAATGAAAATTTGAAAGGTATCCAATCTAACATTCCACCTTTCAATTTGCTTCTCTCTGGACCCAGAGTAAAAAAATGTTTCTGGGGGTGGGTACGTATTCCATTCAAGGGTGGTGTTTATTGTTTGCAATGGACCTTATATTTGGGCTGCTCCTGAATCATGTCTCAGAGTTAAAATATTTATCTTGACCATGATGAGGACAGTAAAAATAGTCATACCAGGTGTCAGAAGATCATCCTGCAAGTGTGGGTGTAATGCCAGCTCTGGATGTCATCACAGTTCAGATCTTGCATGTCTCCTTTCTTGTCTTTCCCACAAGAGCAGCCCTTTGCTCATTGGTTACTTTCTACCAAAACAGTTTCTGGGAGATGAGAGAGAAGGTTTCCTTACTTCTTGAATTTCTGGTTGACCAGAAAAAAGTAGCTTAGAATTTATAATGTTTTTGTCCCCAAACAAATCTCCACTCTAGGTCCTAGTGTAGACATTAGTTTTAAGAAGGGAATATTTGAGAGAAATGCTCTAGTACAGAGGTTGTGCTCTCCTGTGTCACTCTATTCTACCTAATTATCTAATCACACTTAGAGTTGTAGATTAGATAATTAGGTAAAATTATTGTATATTTAATGCATATAACCTAACCTGTTTTGCTCCTGCATCCAATTCTTTTTTTTTTTTTTTAAAGAGAAACAGAGAGAGAGAGAGGGGGAGATTTTTTTTTTAATATTTATTTTTTAGTTTTTGGCGGACACAACATCTTTGTTTGTATGTGGTGCTGAGGATTGAACCTGGGCCGCACGCATATCAGATGAGGGCACTACCGCTTGAGCCACATCCCCAGCCCATGCATCCAATTCTTGATGCTTGTAAATGAGTTTAGTTCTTAGTAGGACCTTAATTAATACTAGTTGATGGTGTGAACTAGATCTAATATGCTGTGTATCAGTGAGTGTGATAATCACTAGCACTTGCATATTTAAGGTTAAATGACTCAAAATTAAATAAAATTAAGATTTCAATTTTGCGCAAGTATTAGTTATTTCAGGTGCTCAATAGCCACATGTAACAGTATGTGTTGGCTCCTGCTTGTGTACTGCATAGTGGAAATATAGAAGATGTTCATCGTTGTACATGATTTTTTTTTTGACAGTACAGGTAGAAAACCTGTGCACACAGGGAGATTCTAAAAATGCTTGATAAAAGAAGGATTAATGAAGAATGAAGAGAAAAATAGAAGAGGAGGAGTGTGAAATAAAAAAGCAAAAAAAGAATAAGGGAAAAATTAAGAGAAAAATGGTCACTTTCAAAAAGATGATATTATATACCAGATACTATGTTCTAATTAATTTATAACTTAATCAAAACATCATTGTAATGAAAAAGATTAATTCTTACCTGTATGATATTGCCATCCGTGATGTATAGGCAGTTCCCATAAAATATTTTGTTCATTTTCTGGAGCAAATTTTTCAAAATATCTGGCTGTCTGTGCCAATAGAATTTTATACATTCCTATTCTGTCAGAGTAATTCCAGGGGTTAATGATGTACTTGCCATTTTCTACACTATAGTCACTAAACTGACCTGGGCTCTCCTTCCATAGAGGGGGAAACTCATCTGAAAGATTGTAAGCTCTTGCTAAAGAAGCGGAAATACAACCAACTAACACACAGGCCCAGGAAAGACTGAAGGTCATGGTGCATAAGATGGAGAATGAGATTATGACAAGTCATTTATTGAGAAGTGGTGGAAGAAGTCACATTGTTATTTTGACCTGTGCCAATCAACACATCATTCCCTTATAGGGTGGAGATAAGAATAGCACACTAAACATAACAGAGTAGTACTTCCCTTGCTAAGTATCTCCCAGTTAAATAATGCTAACCTGGTATCAATCTGTAGAATTTTTAGAAAGACTTGTTTTCTTTCTAAATCTGTTTCTATTTCCATCTTCTGTCTCTTGTATTAATTATAATAATAAATTAAATAGCCTCTTTCCATGATAATTATATTTTAAAGAAAGATGACTGCTGATGCAAAGAAATCTTTTATTGGTGGGATTTCAGAAACACAAAATAATAAATAAAACAATTCTAGGTAGACATTTTGGTGATAATGGGTGTGTCACCACATCCCTTTTAAATTTCATTTCATGTGCAAGCTCAGACTTGTATATAAGACTTGTCAAATTATATATTAGCAGGGTTTGAGCCAAAGACTTGAATGCATGTCTTCTCTTTATGGTTAAAGAATAGGGAAAAAAATGAGAAATAAAGAAAGAAAGGAAGAAAAGCTACTACAAGAAGAAACAATAAGCTTGGCAGCACGAAGCTATGGGTGTTTAATGTTGACATGGGATTGCTGAAGAATAATCTAAAAGACCTCAGAAACACTGGATGTGAGGGATATAAGTGAGAAACATTTGCCTGTCTGCTTCCATCATGCATTGGTTAAGGTAGCAACCTGTGATGCTGATTATACCTGCAAAGGCCACTTGCAATTCTGGTCACACAAGCCTGTATGCCAACTGGATAATGACAGGTGCCCCAAATTACAACAAAAGCATAAAAGCGCAGGACATATATAAGAGGTACAAAACATGACTAAAATTAAAAGATGCCAAGTTGCACTTCATGAAGTAGGTCAACACCTGTGTGGAACTGGTCAGAGCAGCAATGGCTGCTGTCAGAAGAAAGAACGAGAGAATTCAGTAGTGAGATGTTGATTCAGAATCCTTGTGCCATGAACTACGAGTTCCTTGGGAATATATGGGTCATGAACTCAACCAGACCCAATCCTTCACTGGATGATTCTTCTTAAAATGAATTGCCGGAAAATTCTCAGAAAATCCTGCCTGCGCAAGTCTTTTACTTCATTTAAAAGTTATTTGTTGAGTAATGAATGACTTCATTCCTGGTGCTACACTAGTGCTGGCTTACAATGCTGAACAAGGTAAAAAGATATTGTCTTTGATATTAAAATTAAAATTTTAAAAACATATACCGTAATGAAATAGAGTAACTGATACGTTATAAATGAATTTTGCCTTCAATTTGACTTCTTGTAATTTGTAAATTATTATTCCATAAACAGAACTAAGCACATAACCAATGCTAGGAGACTGCAAAGAAGGTAGAACCACCCTCACATCAGAGAACACTGGCAGTGGGATGGGGAGTCTTATGTTTAACTTATTATGACAGGAAATTTCTTTTAATATTGTTTTTATTGATATTATTTTAGTCTTTTAGACAATATGAACATTACTTAGATCCTCAGAACTCAAGATGATCTTTTATTATTTATTTATTTGAGACATTCTTTCCATGTTGCCCAGGCTGGCTTTCCATGTTGCCCAGGATGATCTTGAGGTTTCGATTCTCTTGTTTCATTTTCCTGAGTGCCTGGGATTAGAGGTACACACCACCACATCAAGTTTAGGATGATCTTTTAAATAACCTTTTACCTCTTATATCTGCATGACCTAAAAAGTATGACTTTTCATTACTTCCGGAAGAATGGCATTGCTTCATTTATCATTCATTCTTTGACCATTTAGTATGCAACCAACCAAGTGCAATATATTATGCAGAATGTACATTTAAAAAAAATCAGATGATATTTCAGGAAAAAAATCTTAAGAAAATGTATGAATAAAGAATCACAGAAGTTCAGAAAACGGAATAATAGCTCGGTAGGTTTCATATGACAGTGGAGTCATCAAAGGAACATTTACAAAGGAGGAATTATTGAGTGGGACTCGCCTTTATATTTACACATGCAGCTTCTCTTCCCACACAACTCTTTCAACTCTGTAAACAGGTGTTCCAGAAGCAGGTGGAAATAGGTTGCAGCAGGAGAGGTAGAAGGATGGACACCTTGTGAGGGAGTGCTCATTTGTATACACTCAGTTCAGGTTCAGGCATGAGTTGTAGCTTGGTTACATGGTTCTTGCAGGTAAAGTGGAAGTCAGGGCTGTTAACTGGAAATTTAGGCAGACCCTCACATTTGAATCAATGTCCAGACCCTTAAGATTACTGGAGTAAAAAAATGTCATTTTCTTCTATTCTTATACTTTCCCTTTGAGAAACAGTGTTTCCCTGGTCTCTGTCCCTTATATATCTCACCATAAACTGACAAGTTACCATGCAACCTAGGTCAGCCATCATGATAAAATATTTTCTGATGACAAGGCCCATCACCAAACTGCAGCAATATAGAAAATCTGAGCTTTGGCAGATCCTAAAACACAAGTAAATTGCCTAAGAAAGTTGCTCACCTTCTTATTACCCAAAGTCCTTCTTTTTTCTCCATATCAGCCCCTCAGATACGAATAAAACAGGCAGTACATTGAGTTATCTTTAACTTTAAAGTTTCTCTTAAAGTCTTTTGCCTTTTGACTCTGAACAACAAATATTCCTAAAAATTTTATTAAATTTATTACATAGGATAAAATCCAAAATCTCATAGGTTTTCTAACCTATTATTAATTTATCAGCAATTTTAGTAATTGATCTAAATTTATGTTTTATTTGAGCATCTTAATCATTTTTGAATACTAATTTAATAATTATTAGTCAAATTAATAGCAATTTATGTTTAAACTTAAAAGCTCAGGTATAGGTAATGACAAAATTATGCTAAAGTTGCATAAAATAAAAATTAAGTTTTGGTCGTATTGTTCCTTAAGACCCTACCAATGAAAATTTGTATTTCATTATGCTTTCAGAAACATTAAAGTAGATACTGAAGTGTAAGTTCCAACCATCTAGAAAATGTTTCTTTCAAGCTTATAACTTCATAAAAATCTTCCACACAAAAGGTGGGGATATAGCTGAAAGATAAAGTGTTTGTTTGCTTAGTATGCATAAAGCCCTGAATTCAATCCCCAGTACCACTAAAAATTTTTTTCCATACAAACACAATGTCCATTGAAAATGAATGAAAGTTATTAAAATTGTCAAAAATTAACCTAGCAACACAATGTTAAAAACATTAAAAACAAAATTCTACTTAATTACTACAAAGACAGTTTATTTTCATAAACATGCTATAATAAATCACCTAAGGTTCTAAATTTACAATTATGTGTTTTTATTTTGCTTTCATGCTCAAACTAAGAAATATGTAAAAATATTTTTATTTTATTTTATTTTATTTTTAACTTTTTTAAAAAAATTTTATTGTTGGTTGTTCAAAACATTACATAGTTCTTGACATATCATATTTCACACTTTGATTCAAGTGGGTTATGAACTCCCATTTTTACCCCGTATACAGATTGCAGAATCACATCGGTTACACATCCATGTTTTTACATATTGCCATACTAGTGTCTGTTGTATTCTGTTGCCTTTCCTATCCTCTACTATCCCCCCTCCCCTCCCCTTCCATCTTCTCTCTCTACCCCATCTACTGTAATTCATTTCTCTCCCTTGTTTTTTTCCCCTTTCCCCTCACATCCTCTTATATGTAATTTTGTATAACAATGAGGGTCTCCTTCCATTTCCATGCAATTTATTTCCCTTCTCTCTCCCTTTCCCTCCCACCTCTCGTCCCTGTTTAATGTTAATCTTTTTCTCATGCTCTTCCTCCCTGCTCTGTTCTTAGTTGCTCTCCTTATATCAAAGAAGACATTTGGCATTTGTTTTTTAGGGATTGGCTAGCTTCACTTAGTATAATCTGCTCTAATGCCATCCATTTCCCTGCAAATGCCATGATTTTGTCATTTTTTAGTGCTGAGTAATACTCCATTGTGTATAAATGCCACATTTTTTTTTATCCATTCATCTATTAAAGGGCATCTAGGTTGGTTCCACAGTCTAGCTATTGTGAATTGTGCTGCTATGAACATCAATGTAGCAGTATCCCTATAGTACACTCTACAAAAATACATTTTGAATGCCATTCTTCTACTGCTTGCAAAAGACTAAAATTGGAAATACTGAAATCCATTTAATGGAAATCTCTATCTCTCTGTATTTTTTAAAGAGAATGATGTGACCAATATTTGTCAATATCACCCGAAATAGTGTTAGCAAAAAAGCTTAGCAAACAGTAAAAATTTACCTACAAATTCCATCTTTTTTTTTAAAAAAGAGGTAATGTTAATAATTTTTTATTAATTTATTTTAGTTGGAATGGTTTTAAATTTATTTTGTAAAAGAAAATTGTAAGAATTATTTTAAAATATTGAGTAAGGAATAAGGCTTGGTGATTAAAAGCATAAGATTTATTTTAATTTAATATTCTTTCTGTATACTTTCAACTTTAAAATTAGATGAAATTTAATATATCTGAAAATAAGAATAAATTACAGTTATTAGAAAATGAAGGATTATGAAGAAACAAATTAAAAGTAATTAGTAATGGTATGGTGTGATTTTAAGTAGAAGAAAAATGTCAGATTGTTTCAATTAATGTGTAAAAAGTAATCAGTTTCAATGCTACAAAAATCTTTATATTAAGTTTATTTCTCTTTCTTATTTACTTTTGGAAGCAAGGAAACATGGTGGATGGTTAATTTCCATTGCAATTTTCCAGGAAATGTTATTTCCATAAATATTCCTGGATTATTTCCCCAATTCTCATTTTTTTTCTATAAAGGTAAAGGAAGGTACTTTGACAAAGATTGACAAATAGTTGGAACTAATATGTCTCATCTCCCAAGACACAAAGCATTTTGTATCTTTCCATCTTATTCCCTATATGACCAGTAAATCAGCGATCTTTTGAAAGTGTATGTCTTCTGCAAGCTCAACTTTTCCTTTGTTTGCTTTCTCAGCCCTAAAATAACAAACAGAACAAACTCAAAAAAAAAAAAAAACAAACAAACCCACAAATAAAGGCACAAAAATGGAAAATTAATTCTAACTAGAAGCCTACAAAAATGTTAATTTACTTTAGGGCTGAAATACAATGAAATTTATTTCTCTTTCCTGTGTCATATTAAATTGTAACAATTCTGATGTTAAAAATATAGTCAAATGCCATGTTAAAAGCCTTGATTAATATGTTAACATATTTACTATAATCAAATATATCCAGGTTAAAAGCATTTTAATTAATGGCTTTCTGGCCATTGTTTTCCCTCTATCGTCACTTAATTAAAAAAAAAAAAAAATCTGTCCAGGCAGTTGGCTCTATGCCTGAAACTTGAGCATCAATGGTAGTATAAAGCCACTAGATGATGCTAGATAGCTAGTTATCTCATTTTATTACACTTGAGTTTCTTATGTTTACCTGCAGGAGGAACTCAAAAATCCACATTAAATCTAATGCCAAGTTCAGTAAAAGGAAATTCTATACAATTTAGACATTTGCTGCTTCCCAGTCTCAAGTGAAATAATCCTAACACTCTCTTCAAAGCAAGAATGTAAGAGTTTGTTTATGCCATCCAGGAACAGAATTTAACTCTTATATCTGACAAAGTGTAGAAGAAGTTTATTAGATCACTGACTTTTATGCTCCTTCAGTCGGTGGTATAAATCAGAAAAACCTTTTCCAGATTTCCCACCAGCCTACAACCTCCAGAAACAGACTCTGGGAGGTCTCCTGTGACTAGTTCTTACAAATAGAATGTGAGATGGAGTGATGTGCATCACTTCTGGCTCCAGGCATTTAAAGGAAAGGATGTCTCGTGTAAGCTCACTAGTTCTTTTATTCAGCAGATGCAGACAATGGAGAAACACAGGGACAGGTGGAGCCACAGATGGAAGGATCCAAGGACCCTGAATAACTGTGGAGGAAAGCATTCTGACACATGGGTAAACAATCTGAATCATTGTGAGAGTGATAAATAGTGAAATTCTGTAGGGTTGAGCCGTTAACCTTTGGGGGATTTATTATTTAATGCAACTAGAGTTAGTCAAGAGATGCTAACTCTTGTAAAAAATTAATATGCAATGTATTTGTTTTAATTTTGATGTAGCTCCTATTTTTTAATGTAATTTCTACTTCAGAAGAATAAATGTTCAGTAAGTAATCGTTAATAATTCACATATACTTTTATCTAGAGTATGAGCAAATGATGTAGGTATTTTCATAGTAGCCAGGTCGAGTGCTCAACACAATGAGCACATGCTCCATCTATACTAGCCCTCATCCCATTTTTTTCCTTTTTATGTTCTCCCTTATCTTCTATTTTGAAAACTTCAAAAGTCGTTTTGTAAAAATCTGTCCATCTTCTCCCTTGGCTCCCTGCATACCCTTCCATGATCCTGACTCCATTCTCTCCTGCTTATTCTCTGCACTCTTTCTAGCCTCCCTTCTTCTCTAGCTTCCCCTCAGCAGTTTGACTTTTCCCTGGGCTTTCAGCTTCACTTACCTATTAGGTACACCCCCTACTTCCTCCCAGTCCTCTTTCTCTGCTACCCTCACTGTTGTTTCTTCCTCATTTCCATTCCTCTCGCTCTGGGACTCACTGTGTCCTTCTCACCAGTTCTTCCTGCTTTCTCTTTCTATTTTTTTCTTCTGCCCTTCTGGGCCTGCTCACCCTCACACAGGCGTGCGTAAAAGCCTGGATCATTCCCTCAATGCATGTGAATTTTTCCAATCATTATTCCTGTTTTAAAGTGGAATAAGATTCCAGGCTGTTTCACATTGCTATCCTAATTATAGGTGAATCTCCTTCTGAAGGCTGCTTTGATTCCTGTTTCCAAGCAAGTCTGCTTTGTGAAATTTTTTATTTCTATTGGAGAAATAATAAATTTTTTTCAATCAAATTAGTAATCCAATAGGGAAAATGTGAATTAAATAAAATCTGAGTTTGCAAGTAAATTTATTTATATATCTATTCTAATACACATCCTTATCTTTTTGACCTTGCTTTGTAGCCAATCTGTGCCAGCATGTGTCTGCATTCTTCTTTAAACATTTTTTGTTTCGGTTTGCTTCCCTTGGCCACTGCTTCCTCCACACTTGCACCTTATACATAGATTAGCTCTATAGTATCTGAGCTGGTCCCAATGAGTCAGTTTTCTTCTTCAAGTCAAACGTGTTGTTCTTTATAACCCTGATCAGCAACAACAAACAACAAACTTATTTCTCTCAAATTTCTTTCTTTAAGCAACCAAGTAATTCTATACTTCTCACTGCTTCAAACTCAAATTCCTGATCCATAAATTATAATCTTTATGATTATTTTATTTTTCAAGAAAATGATAAATGTTGCTGCTCTGACTAGGCCTCATCCCTCTCTGTCTCCGCTTTCCCCTTCCTTTCTCTTTTTCTCTTTCCCCCCCTCCTCCCCTCATAGACACCACAATAATTGCAAACCCTGTTTTTTTCTTTTCTTAATGCCATTATATCTTTTTAATATTCTTAAAAATTTTATATACATACAAATATTATTTCCTTTTATTCCTGCAAACTCTACCCATTTTTGAGATTTATACCATTTTTCCTTTCCTTCAGTGATTATTCCAGCAGACAATATTCTTTCTCTTCCATGCATCTTAGCATACTCCTATCTAGTATCTTATACTTTGTCTTCTTATTTATCAGAGTTGATTCCTTCCTTTCCCTCTTCCTCAATGACATACAATTTTTTGATGGAAGACACGAAAAATCTCCCTTCAATTCCTTGAATACTCTCTGTAACCCTAATTGAGCTATAGATGGATACAAACAAATGTCACTTCACCAGGTAAAGCCAGAGTCTGGTTTCTATTCTACATCAACTCTGATGTAAATTTGTAGTGGTTTGTGCTCCTCCCTTTTTTCATTTTTATTTATCCTGCTACATATTTCCAATATTTTTTCCCAAGATCTCATTATTTTTCCCCTTAAAATCTTACTGCAAAGAAAAAATATAATTGTATGTACCAATAACATGATGGGTAAATTTCCAAATAAGAATTCCTAAAAAATAAAAAAAAAAGTGTAGGGCTTTATTTTTACAAAATTATACAAAGAGCAAAGAACTACATAGTTAGAAAGCTGAAACATGGTTGCTTAGGGTAAGAGGTATTGGTGATGTTGGAAGGGCAAATGAGGAAAGGAATGCAAAGTGGCTTTTGGGGTAATAGATTTTCTGTCTTGATTGAGATAATAGATGTTTGCAATTTATTATGTCAATAAATTGTTTTTTTAAAGCCCTCTGGTAGTCAAAAAGAAGCAAGAAGCAAACATAAAGTAGACTTAATTGTTGGGTGAGTTCTGGACTCTAGTTTTTAGGTATGACCATGAATCATGCCTTTTATAATTTCCTTTAAATCTTTTCCCCAATAATGACACCAACTTTATCACTAATTCTTGACACTTAACCTCTTAAGTTGATTTGTTGAAAAAAAATTGAATTGATGATATTTTTGATTTATGATAATTTTGTCACAAACAAATCTCCAATTTAATTTCTGAGTGTGGACATAATTTTTTTTAAGAGGAAAACCTTTTCTAAAACGTTTCTCTGAAACACATTTTCTTCTCCAACCAGAGATTTTCCAATATATAGCAAGCACACTAATCTTATGCAGCCTTAGGTCTTTAGTTTGGCAATGTTCGTGGCCTTATTTATTTCATTCCTGTTTGCATGCCCAGTTCTGAGAACTAAGCCTAGCACATAAAATGAATCCAATTAATAGCAGTTGATTGAAGAATGAACTATTTCAAAGTCTCTAGAGTTTGGCAACCATGTGTTTTGCCTTAGTTGATTCTCACTTTCTACTTACAATAGTAACTAGGCATTTGATCTTTTAAATTGGAATTAATTCAAGTGAAACAAATTAAAAATTTATCTCCTCTCTCACACTGGCATGATTTCATGTGTTAAGTAGCTACATTTGGCTACTGGTATCATACTAGAAAGTGCGCATGTATAATACTCATCACAGAAGGAGGTTTATTTGGCCAGGGTACAAAATCTTGAACATAGAAGCATTCATAAATGCTTAATTTAGAAGAATGAGAAGAAAAATGTGAGCCATAGGAGAAGGAGGAGGTAAGAAAGAATAAAACAGTATAGAAGCAGTTCTGATTCAAATTCAAAAATCAGTCTTCACTCTCAGCCTCTGTTCGACCCTATATAGCCACTCCATCTCTGACCGCTCAGGCTTCTGGCCTAGGTTTGGGGAGGTGCAACTTGACAGCTTTGGTGTTCCTTTGCATTTCATGCCAGTTCACACCTCTGCTGCTACGTGGGGGTGGTTGCTAGAACATGTTTGGTACTCAAGCATGTCCAACCAGAATGGCTGGATTGTTTCTACCCTCTGGGCCATTCACAATCTAAATACAGCAAGGATTTAATTTATTAGTTATGACTGAGTGATGGCACAGTCCAGTGCCATGGAAAGAATTTATACTTGTGCTCCTACCCTGCAAGTGCTAGGGACTGAACTCAGGGATGCTCTACCACAGAGACACATTCCCAACCCTTTTTAATTTTTTTCTTTGAGATAGGGTCTCTCTACATTACCCAGGCTGACCTCAAATTTGTAATCCTCCAGCCTCAGCCACCCAGGGAGCTGCAGGTGCTACTGCACCTGGCTAGAAGGTGCCACACCACACAGGGCCAGAGGGAAACATCAGGATGATCAGTAGGCAGATGACAGAAGTAAGAGAAGTCAGGCTAGAGCCTTTAATGGAGTTTCCATAAAAAAGGCAGAGCAGAGTGAAAAATTTAGGATTAGATGTTTTGAATAATTCTGGTAGCTTATCAAAGAAGATGTTCCTTACATGCTTGGTAGATGGCCATGCAATGATTTAGGACAAGGGAAATATTGGCTTGGTTTATGAGTATATATAACAAAGTGGGTGGGAATGGCCTTGGGTTGCCCGTTTGCACACAAAAGTCAGTTTGAGGCAGCAGTCCAACCCTTCGGGAATTACCTAGCCTTGGTATGGGCACTGTCTCCCCAGGTCTGTGAGGCTGCCAAGAGAGTTATTATTAAACAAGTCATTTTCTTATCAGACCTATCAACTATCTATCATCTACTCACCTAATTTTAATGTATACTATTTTAGTTCATTTAAAAGTAATTGTATAAAATACTGTAACATAGCATGAATATGTCATTATTTATTCAAAGATCAATTGTTAATAAGAATTCAATAAATTTGCATCAAATCATCTTTCCTATATAAACTTTAATATAGATGCTTTCATGCCTTTAAATTATGTTAGCAAAGTGAAATGAAGAGTTCATGAAATTTATTTGCATATAAAGTTCAGTAAAAGACATAATTTTATTTGTTTTTCCAAATAGTTAATCAATGGCCTCAATTGCATGCTTTAAGTAATATTTTTTTCACTATTCTGAAGAGTCATATTTTTCACAATTTTTTTCTTGCAAATATAGAGAAAACTATTATCTAGGTTATTTCTTAATTTAGAAATTCTTTTTTAAAATTCTACTCCAATGAGCTAGTTATCTGTCCATCTTGGACACTACCCAGGATTCATGTCTATAAAGACTGTGGAAGTATATTAAATTTAAATATCTGATTGGACATTATCCAATTGTTTTTTTCATAAAATTTTTTGGCTATTCTTATACATAAAAGCCACCTTAGTAAATATACTAAAGTCCTCAGGTTATTTTGTTTCTATTTTGTTATTTTGTTTCTTTTTCTACTCTTGCCCTTGGAAGGTAAAAGAATAACTGAATATGCATAAGAGAATAAGCATGGTGTGTTCTAGTAAAAAATTATTTATGAAAACAGGTGATTTTCTGGATTTGGCCCCAAGATTGCTCTCTTCTGATATAGATATAATGCACAACATATTGGGTAAGGATAATGTATTGATTCATATCAACCCTGTCCTTAAAGCTCTTAATCCTTTTCCATTTTCTTCATTTGATTATATTAGAGCTTTCATCATCTAATTCATCACTTACCTTGCTGAATTTATATAGATCAACTCCTGCATATATATTCAAACATAACAAAATACTTCTTGGACCCCATTGTAATCTTATATATTTACTTTACTATTATAATTATTTGTGCATATTAATGCACTTTTTTTGCTGGAGTGTAATTCAGATTTAGGAAGGAAAGAGAACTAGAATTTGTCTCTATTATTTGCAAGGCTTTTTTAAATCATTATTTTACGTAATTTCACAGTTATTCTATGAAATATATATTTCTAGCTCTATTTTAAAGATTATGGAAAAAGTAGAGCCAAAAAATAAAAATATTTAAGTGCTATTTTTATATAAAAGTACAAGAAATATTAAAACTTTCCTTCTTTAACATTTTGTCAAAAATCATTTACATGGTAAAAAAGTAAAATATGACCCTTATTTAAGAAATTAATCAATAAATAAAACTGATATTAAACTGAAAAGTATGGTAGAATTAGCATGCCAGGACAATAAGTCATTCATAAGTACCATCTATATAGTCAAAAAGTCAAAAAGACATAAATGATTTCTAAAGATGAAAAATAAAATTCTATACATAAAATCATAGTGTATTAAATTAAAATACATAAAACATCACAAATGCTAGATAGACACTGTAGAAATAAGGCGAATTTACTTGAAAACATAACAATAGAAACTATACAAAAGAAATAGAGAAAAGAATACTTTAGGAGATGATCCAAGATGGCAGGCTAGAGGTTAGCTGCATTTCTTGTTGCTCTGGAACCTGAGATTCAAGTAGTGAAAAACTGTTTCTCTGTGTGTTATTAGAGGACCCCTGACAGCTGCTCCTGCTCAGGACCCCCCGCCACTTGTCCATGCAGAACTCCCTGGCATCAGTGCCCTTGCAGGACCCCAGACACCCTTCTGTGCAGGATCCCTGGTGGCCACTTCCATGTGGACCCCCATCTACCAACATGGGGCTCCCCAAGTTGCTTCCATCTCTGGACACTGAAACTGCTGCCATGGTCCCTTTTATGTGGTAGCCTGCATCTGGGGACACCAGACAGGGACTGGAGAGAGCCTTCTGCTTCACCATGCACGCCACAGAGCTCTACTGAATATGCCACCCAATGCTCCTTCCCGATCCACTCTGAATACCCATTCTGAAAGCAGCCTCCTCCATCTTGGGAACCTTTGTCTCCATCTTGGGTTATCCTCACTACCACTATTGCCGTATTTAGTTAGGGCAACTCCCAACTTGGGACACCTGCTGGGGACTAGAAGCAATATCAAGGTACCTATAGTCCCCCAGCTGCCCCCCACCCTCGCCACTAACATTGCTTTCAGCTCCAGATACAAAACAGCTCTCTGCAACAGATGCACAGGCCCCAGAGTGTAGCCTACAAGACCTCCAGAGAGAGAGTTTTCTGGTTGGGAAATAGAAAAGGAGGGGTGAGTGAGATACAGTTTAGAGACTCAATTAGACACCAGGAATTGTGAGGTATACAGGCACTGAAAGGAGATAAAACCCACATCACACAAGTGGGCCCCAAGGAGATTCTTGGGTTATAGTCTCCTAAAGGGGACCAGCAAGTGCTATACCTCACATCCAGGAGTTTTGCCCCCAAAAGTAACCCTCCCACCCTAATAACCTTTACCATCCTGAGGGTGGAGATACCAGCAAACAGCAGACAACCCCACCTACTGGATGAGAAGGGAAGCAGAAAAGATACTGAACTCCAATAGAAACAATCCTGTAATTTTCCACCAAGATTTTTTTTTCTTTTCTTTTCTTTATTTTTACCTGTCTTCACATCCCCAACATTTTTGAAATCCTGTATTTTTCATGCATTAGGCTATTAAGGTCAGGGATGTCTGAATACTATATTACAGTTGTGTTGTATATTCTTTTATCTTTTATTTTATATTTTTTTCTTAATTTTTATGTTTGTTTTTTGTACTCTCTCTATTGTCTTCCCACTTACTTGTCTCCTCCAAATCTGAAAACTAAAGGATGATATAAGAAAGCAAACACAGGCAACAAAAGACCATTTTGATAAAGAGCTACATAAGCAAATACAGGAAAGAAAAGATTACTTCAATAAGATAGAAAGTCTGAAAAAAACAAAAACAAACAAACAAACAACAAAAAAACCCAAAAAAACAAAAACATAAATCTTTGAAATAAAGGAAACCTTAAGCCAAATTAAAAACTCAATAGAAAGCATCACCAAGGTAGATCACTTGGAAGACAGAACCTCAAACAATGAAGACAAAATATATAATCTTGAAAATAAAGTCAACTACACAGTGAAGATGTAATAAACCATGAGCAGAACATCCAAGAATTGTGAGATAACATGAAAAGATCAAATTTAAGAATTATTGGGATAGAGGAAGGCATAGAGTTACAAACAAAAGGAATAAACAACATATTCAATGAAATAATATAAGAAAAACTTCCAAAGCTGAAGAATGAATTGGGAAATCAAATACAAGACAGGACACCAAATCTACAAAATCATAACATATCTACACCAAGGCACATTATAATGAAAAAGCCTAGCAAACAGAATGAAGAGAGAATTTTAAAAGTCATAAGAGAAAGGAATCAGATTATATATGTGTGTGGGAGGGGGGAACCAATTAGGATTTCTGCAGATTTCTCAACCCAGAGCCTCCCAACTAGAAGATACTGGAACAACATATACCAGCCTCTAAAAGAAAGTGGATGCCAACCAAGAGTCTTATATCAAGCAAAATTAAGTTTTAGATTTGATGACAAAATAAAAACCTTTCATGATAAACAAAACTTAAAATAATTTATAATTAGAAAGCTTGCACTACAGGACATTCTCAGCAAAATATTCCAGGAGGAGAAAATGAAAACCAAAAATGAAAATCAGCAAAGGGAGGTATTACACTAAAGGAAAACCAATCAACGAAGAAATCAAGTTAAATTAAAAACCAAAAATAAACAAAAATCACTGGGGATACAAACCATGTCTCAATAATAACTCTGAATGTTAATTGCCTAACCTCATCAATCAAAAGACACAGACTAGTAGATTGGATTAAAAAAGAAAAGATCCAACAGTATGCTGCCTACAAGAGACTCATCTCATAGGAAAAGACATCCACAGACTGAATTTCAAGAGTCAAATGGACCACAACACAACAATACTGGGTGACTTTAACATAACTCTTTCATCACTGGATAGATCTTCCAAACTAAATAAAGAATCTAGAACTCAATAATACAATCAACAATTTAGACTTAACAGACATGTATGGAATATTTCATCCACCAACAAGTGAATACACTTTCTTCTCTGCAGCCCATGGATCCTTTTTAAAAATAGATGATATATTATGCCACAAAGCAACTCTTGGCAATAGAGATACTACCCTGCATTCTATCAGATCATAATGGAATAAAATTATAAATCAATAATAAAATAAAAAGCAGAAGCTATGCCAACACCTGGAGACTAACCCTATCATCCTGATGCTCAAAACCAGACAAAGACACAAAGAAAGAAAACTTCAGACCGATATCTCTAATGAACTTAGATACAAAAATTTTCAATAAAATTCCGGCAAATTGAATATAAAACATATTAAAAAGAGAGTGCATTATGATCAAGTGGGGTTTATCTCAGGAATGCAAGGTTGGTTCACCATATGGAAATCCACAAAAGTAATTCAATAGACTTAAAGGTAAGAATCATATGAATAGACTTAAAGGTAAGAATCATATCAATAGATTTAAAGGTAAGAATCATATGATTATCTCAATAGATGCAGAAAAAGCATTTGAGAAATACAGCACCCCTTCATGTTCAAAACATTAGAAAAATAGGGATAATAGGAACATATCTCAACATTGTAAGAACTATCTATGATAAGCCCAAGGCCAACATCATTCTAAATGGAGAAAAATTGAAAGCATTCCCTCTAAAGACTGGAGCAAGACAAGGAAGCCCTCTGGCACCACTTCTATTTAACATAGCTTTTGACACTCTAGTCAAAGCAATTAGACACACAAAAGAAATTGAAGGAATACAAATAAAAAAGAATAATTCAAATTATCACTATTGCCAATGACATGATTCTATACTGAGGATCCAAATTTTTCTATCAGAAAACTTCTAGAACTAAAATATGAATTCAGCAAAGTTGCAGGATATAAAACCAACACCCATAAATAAAATGCATTTCTGTATATCAGTTATGAATCCTCTGAAAGAAAAATTAGGAAAACTACCCTATTTACAATAACCTCAAAAAAATATATATATATATACAACTTGGGAATCAACTTAATGGTGAAGACCCCTACAATGAAAACTATAGAACACTAGAGAAAAAAAATTGAAGAAGACCTTAAAGATGGAAAGAGTTCCTTGTTCTTGGATAGGCAGAATTAGTATTGTCACAATGACCATACTTCCAAAAGTACTATACAGATTTAATGCAATTCCGATCAAAATCCCAACAACATTCCTCATAGAAATAGAAATAGCAATCATGAAATTAATCTGGAAAATAAGAGACCCAGAATAGCTAAAACAATCCTTAGCAAGAAGAGTGAAACAGGTGGCATCACTATACCAGAACTTAAACTATACTACAGAGCAATAGTAACAAAAATGACATGGTATTGGCAGCAAAATAGACTTGTAGACCAATGATACAAGAATAGAGGACACAGAGACAAATCCACATAAATACAGATATTTTATATTAGACAAAAGTGCCAAAAACATATATTGGAGAAAAGATAGCCTCTTCAACAAATGGTGCTGGGAAAACTGGAAATCCATATGCAACAAAATGAAATTAAGCCCCTATCCCTCAGCATGCTCAAAACTCAACTCAAAGTGGATCAAAGACCTAGGAATTAGACCTGAGACCTTGCACCTAATAGAAGGAAAACATACGCCCAAATCTTCATCATGTCAGATTAGGCCTCGACTTCCTTAACAAAACTCCTAAAGCACAAGAAATAAAATCAAGAATCAATAAACGGGATGGATTTAAACTGAAAACCTCATCAGCAAAATTAATAATCAGTGAGGTGACTAGAGAGCTTACAGAATAAGAGCAAACTTTTATCATATGCACATTAGATACAGCACTAATCTCTAGCATATATAAAGAACTAAAAAACTAAACACCAAAAAAATGAATAACCCAGTCAATAAATGAACTAAAGACCTGAACAGACACTTCTCAGAAGAAGATTTACAATCGATCAACAAATATATGAAAAAAATGTTCAATATCTTTAGTTCTTAGAGAAATGCAAATAAAAACTACTCTTAAGATTTTATCTCACTCCAGTCAGAATAGCAGTTATCAAGAATACAAGCAACAATAAGTGTTGGCAAGGATGTGGGAAAAAAGGTACAGTATACATTGCTGGTGGGACTGCAGATTTGTGCAACCAATCTGGAAAGCAATATGGAGATTCCTTAGAAAACTTGAAATGGAACCACCATATGACCCAGCTATCCCGCTCCCCAGTTTATACCCAAAGGACTGAAAAACAGCATACAACAGTGATGCAGCCACATCAATGTTTATAGCAACACAATTCACAATAGCTAAATTATAGAACCAACCTAGATGTCTTTCAATAGATGAATGGATAAAGAAATATATATATATATATTCTCACACACACACACACACACACACACACACACATAAACATACAATGGAATATTACTCAGCATTAAAAGTGAATAAAATCATTGTATTTGCAGGTTAATGAATGGAATTGAAGAATATCATGTTAAGTGAAGTAAGTCAATCCCCCAAAACCAAAGACTGAATATTTTCTCTGTTAAGTGAATGTTGATCCATAATGAGGAGGAGGAACATAGGACGAATGGAGGAACTTTGGATAGGGCTAAGGGGAGGGAGGGGAACGAAGGGTACACAGGGGTATGAAAGATGGTTGAATGAGATGGACATCAACATCGTTACTCTAGGTATAAGTATAAAGAAACAAATGGTGTGTCTACTGTAAGTAGAATTGGAGAAATGAATAATTGTGCTCCATGTGTGTACTATGAATCAAATTGCATTCTGTTGTCTTGTATAATAAATTAGAACAAATAAATAAAGTATATTTTAAGAAGTGCAAAGATTATTTTCTTTAGGAAATCTTCATGCAGTTTTATACATGAATAATTAAAACCTTTAAAAAACTTGGAGGGGAAACAACAAGAATCAATATTTTGAAAAACAAAAGTCTGTATATTTCCAAATTTGGTTAAATCTATAAGACCACAGATCCAAAAGACTCAATAAAACCGAAGGGCAACAGATAATGCCATCATAATCAAATTATAAACAAAAATACATAAAAAGTTATAACAATTATAAATAAAAGGGGAAATAGAAGTATCTTCTGTTTAGCCTCCAATCAAACAATATAATATATATAGTAAAAAATTACAAGAATATCTGATTTCACCTCTGGTATTTATTTAACATAATACTGGAGGACCTTGGTAGAGTAATTAGGTAAGAAAAATAAATTAAGGACATCCAAATTTGAAAGAAGAAAAAGTTATTTCTGCTCACAAATGATATGACTTTTTTTTTGGTAAAATCAGTAACTACTGTACAATAAGAGTAGTTAGAACTTATAATGAAATTCACCAAAATTGTAGAATACAAAATCTGTAGAAAAAACATCAGATGTGTTTCTGAATGCTGTGAACTATCTAAAAAAGAAAATAAGAAGAAATTCACTAATAACATCAACAATAAGAAAGCACTTAGGAATAAATTTAACCAAGGAGGCAAGACTTGGCCACTGAAAACAGAAGAAAATGTGACAGAAAGAAATTAGACAGAGGTAAATGAAAAGACAACTCATATTTATGGATTAAAAGACATTATTGTTAAGTTACTAATAGTATGCAAAGATATTTATAGCTTTAATATTCTCCAAAATTCCAATGTTGTTTATGGTGGTTTTTAAAAAATATTTTTAGTTGTAGATGGAGACAATACCTGTATTTTTATTATTTAGTTTTTTTATGTAGTTCTGGGGATTGAACCCAGTGCCTCAGGTGTGCCAGGCAAGTGCTCTACCACTGAGCTACAACCCTAGCCCTCCAGTGTTATTTATTGCAAAGATAGATAAATATATTTTAAAATTCATATGAAATTTAAAGGGACTTGGAATAGACCTCAAAATCATGAAAATGAAGAATGAAGTTGGAGTCTTCAAGCTATCCAATTGCTAAATTTATTTCAAAGATATAATACAACATAGTGAGAAGGCCACTTAAGAAATGTGAGAAAATTTTTGCAAATCATATAAATGATGAAGGACTAATGTTCAAAATATATAAAATCTCTGTCAGTTAAGCTGGGCCTGGTGGCACATGTCTGTAATCCCAGTGGCTCAGGAGGCTGAGGCAGGAAGATTGCAAGCTCAAACTAGCTTCAGCAGCTTAGCAAGGCACTAAGCAATTCAATGAGACCCTGTCTCTAAATAAAATATATAAAAAGGGCTAAGGTTGTATCTAAGTAGGTAAGCACCCTTGGGTTCAGTCCCAGGTACCAAAACAAACAAGCAAAAAACCAAAACCAAAACCAAACCAAAACAACAACAACAAACAGCTCTTACAGTTAAACAACAAGAAGAAAAATAATATTTCAACTTAAAAATGGGCAAAGTACTTTTTATGGTTTTGATCTGAAATATTTCTCTAAAACCTCATTTTCTAAGCAATGCAGAAATGTTCAGAGGTAAAAAGATTGGATTGTGAAAACTTCAACCTCATCAGTGGATAAATCCACTTAATGGATTGATAATTTGAATGGACTACTGAGTGATAATTTTAGACAAGTGAGGCATGGCTGGAGGAAGCCGGTCATTTATCTGTCACTGACCCATTTTCCCTCTTTGCTTCCTGGCTACCATGAACTGAGAAGCCCTTCTGTCCTGAGATTCTGCCTCACTCAGGTCCTGAGAAATTGTCTGACCCTGGATGAGACCTCTGAAACTATGTGCCAAAATTAAAATTTCCTCCTCTCAGTTTTTCTTGTCAGATATTTTGGCCACAGCAATGAATCTAGTATGTGAAACTAATCTAGTATGTGAAAAGATATTTTTCCAAAACTATATACAAAAAGCCAACACATACATGGAAAGATATTTAACATCACTAAGGATTAGGGGAATGCAAACCAACAACGAGTTACACTTCACATCTATTATGATGATTACCATAAAAAATAAAAAAAAAAACAAGAAAAATGACAAATGTTCAAGTAAATGTGGAGAAAATATAAGACTTAAGCTCTGTTAAAGAGACTGTAAAATAGTGCAGCTGCTATGGAATATGATAGGATAATT
Source organism: Callospermophilus lateralis (assembly GCF_048772815.1). NCBI lineage: Eukaryota > Metazoa > Chordata > Mammalia > Rodentia > Sciuridae > Callospermophilus > Callospermophilus lateralis. The sequence continues at coordinate 38,385,678 of NC_135310.1, read as the reverse complement.
CCTCAAATAAATTAGAAATAGATTTACCCATGTGATTCATCAAATGCATTTCTGTGTATAAAGTCAAAAGATAAAATGGCAGGATCTCACAAGCTATCTGTACATCCACGTTCATAACAGCATTATTTACCATAGTCAGAAGGTGAAAAAAAACTCAAGTGTCGTCTATTTTCAGATGACTGGATAACAAAACATTAATGAGTCTTGAAAGCATGGGCTGTATAGAAAAGATAATAGATTTGTTCAGTGGATAGAGTTTCAATTTTGCAAGATGAAGAGTTCTGGATATTGGTTACATAATAATGTAAGTATACTCAATACTACCTAACCTAAAATTGTTAAAAGGATAAATTCTGTGTTATTTTTAGTTGATAACAGTTAAACTGCTTTGAAGGATATGACATATTTACAGAAGCAGGGAAGCAGAAGCCAGAATTGGGACAAAATGAATCACTCTTAACTTGCACAACTGTCCCAAACATTAAAGTTAGTAGAAAAGAGTATTAAGTAATTTATTACATTCATAATCCAACTGCTCAAAAATTTTAGATATACAAAATATTTTAAAAGATCAAATACAACACATAGAAATGAAAAGTACATCTGTGAAATAAAATAAAACAGATAAACAATTTATAAGTAATTTATCAGACAGCACTGATGAAAAAAAATAGTGAACTTAAAGTCCTAACAAAAAACTATTCAAGGACTGGGGTTATGGGCTCAGTAATAGAGTACCTGCCTAGCATGTGTGAGGCACCTGGTTCGATTCTCAGCACTGCATATAAATAAATGAATAAAATAAAGGTCCTTCGACATGTAAAAATATATTTTAAAAAAACTATTCAAAAGGAACCCAAAGGGGAAAAAAAGAATAAAATAGTATAAAAGGTCATCATTACAAATTTATATAACTATAGAAAGAAACACCATAAGGGATGAATTTTGTTGAATGCAAATTTAGAAAAATTCAACCAGAACACATGATGTAATATAAACTTGGACAAAAAAAATCTACGTGTATTAAAATTGTATGACATATGCACAATAGGGCATAGATTTGACAAGAAATGGCCTAAATGATTTGGTAATGTTCTTAACTATATCTTATGTCAATTTATCTACATAATGACATCTATTTATATATATTTATAAAATAATATAAATACCCTATTTTCTCTAGAAAAATAAAATTATACTAAAGCACTGAATATTAAATTTTTAAAAATTTGTTTCTACATGGTACAGTTTTTCAATGCTGAGTTTCTTATATGTGTATATATGTAATATGCTATATATGAAAATTATATATGCACACTAGGCTTGAATGAATAAATAAATACAATCTAGATAATAAATATCCATATTTTTACAGTTGAGTAAAAAAGTTACTAAAGCAGTGGCAGAATGTTAGACCTGGATAGGAGACACAGATATGATATATGCAGATGATAAAGAAATAAATACAGATACAAATGCATGTGTAAGAATACACGTTTTCTTTTTTATTAATTTTTTATCTATATATGACAACGGAATGCATTACAATTCTTATTACACATATAGAGCACAATTTTTCATATTTCTGGTTGTATACAAAGTATATTTACACCAATTCGTGTGTTCATACATGTACTTTGGATGTCCATCATATTCCACCATCATTTCCAACTCCCTGCTCCCTCCTTTCCCTTCCCACCCCTCTGCCCTATCTAGAGTTTGTCTATTCTTTCCATGCTCCCTCTTTCTACCCCACTATGAATCAGCCTTCTTATATCAGAGAAAACATCAGCAATAAAAGAGAATAAAATCATGGCATTTGTAGGTACGAAGTTAGAGAAGATAATGCTAAGTGAAGTTATACATATGTTTTCTAGCTGTGTTACTGAGTGGGCCTTAGAGGTAGTGGCATTCCAATAGCAATGAGAATATCTATCATCCAGATTTTGGTTTCTAGACATCAATATCCAATGAACGGGATCAGGTTTCTTGAAGACATTGCTGATTCTATGCCTGGTCTAGGGAAGTATAAGATTATCTGGGGCATTTTATAGTGCTGGAAAGTAAGAAAGATGGTAGAAAAAAAGTGAGAAAATACAAAAGTCCAACCTAAGAAAGGAGAATGATTTAAGAAACAACACATGTCAATAGCATTAGATTTTTGCTTCAAGAATAAAACATATATACAAAAGCACACACTGATACAAATAAGTCAATGACTAAGTAAAATAATAAATGGGTAATTATAGACAACAATTTTATGGCAGAATTCCAATTAATAATTATAGTAGGAATGGGGAAAATTGAAAAGTCAATATTTGAACATAATAGTAGTAATTGCTTCCAGTAAGGTTCTCTCCTTCTGAAATTCTAAAGAGAAACATATTCCTCCCAAAGATTAATTATGGTGGTTCTAATACATGTTCATAAATTTCATACTTTTGCCCAGTGTAAGCTTAATTGACAACTTCTTGAGTGTTGGCTTGATTTAGAGACTTATTTCTAATGAATAAAGTATAAAAGGGAATATTTGTCACTTTACAGTGAAAGAATCTAATAGATATCACTGTAACCATCTGATCAATGTTGATAGTAAATCATGTTAACATCGTGTCACAAAAGATTATGCTCATTATGTTCTTTCCAAAGATCCATTACTTCAGTCTGATCATGACAAAAATAGCTGAAAAATCCAAATCTAATTAGTGATGTTGATATAATTCAGCCTCTTTATGGATTCTAGAATACAAAAGGGGCACTAGTACCCTGCCCACATCCCTCATGGGAGGTGGGAATGGAGTTCCTCTTGGTGGAATGGGCTGGCTGCAAAATAAAAGCTAAAAAAGGTAGGGTGGCAAAAAAAAAAAAAAAAAAAAAAAAAAAAAAGAAAAAAAAAAGAAAGAAAAACAACCCATAGGACACAGAAAGTAATTTTAGAAGCAGGGGCAGGACAGTCTAGCAGATCTTAGGGATCAAGCTTCCATGCTAAAAAGAGTAAAATGGAGCCCCTTCTTGCTTTATTTACATCAGGAAACATCAAAGGTTTTCCATGTAATGTTCTTTGCCAAATAAGATGGTAGGTGGGCTGTCCAGTTCCCAATGGTTAGCCCAACTCCAGAGCTATGAGAGGCGTCTTCCTAGTAGAGCAGAGATAGAGGTCATGTGTGTGTGTGTGTGGGGGGTGGTGAGGAGAGGGATAGTTCCCAAGGTTAAACCTAAATGTCCATGGCTCCATACCAAGAGGAGACCCTCCCTCAAGTAATTCACAGGTGGCTCCCTGCACTAGTAGGAAAAGGAGAAAATCCAAATGGAGTCCACAGATAATTCTATTAATATTATTTTCAATATTTTAATGATTTTATCACAAATAACATGAGGGACCTAGGTGATGTACATAAAGGGATTTTCAGTGGTAGCTTTGTTTTTAAATTGTATGTCTAATATTATTCTAAAATAAAAATCTTTTAAAATAATTTAGTCAAAAAGTAAAAAATACACTAATGTAAATAAAGAATCTTACACTAAATATTATTTTATACATTGTCTTATGACACATACTTACATTTATTTCCTGATAGTAAATGAAGAATTGACAGACTTGGACAAGGACCCAAAACTTTTTATAATTGAAACAAAATCACAAGGTTTTTAATTTCAGTCTTCTATTCTCTCTACTAAGCCAACCTAATACTATCAATAAAATTATGGACATATGAAATATAGAACAAAATAAAAGATCAAATATTCTCGAAAGGCCATTATAGTATTTGAATCTTTCCACTATTTTAATAGTAACAATGCAGGCAATTTAAGGAATTCAATAAATCACAAAGGTGAACATCTTCTTTGTGAAGGATGTCACACTAACAACAACAACAACAACAACAACAACAACAAAAGAATAGAGGGAAAAATCCCAAAGAACAAAATAATACTATAGTTTATTTTATTTATTTTTATGTTTATTTATTTTTATTTTTATGTTTAGTCATATCTTCTGTATATAGAGATTTCACTGATTAAATTTCTGAAAGATAATATTCTTTGAGCAACTTCATAATGCAGTATAAATTTAAGAAGTTTAAGTGACCAAAAGGTTAATAAAATGATGCTCTTTTTTTTTCTGAAAATGTTTATCCAATCAGTGACAATTATCTTGATGTTTTGACAAATATCAAACATCCAAAAGTACACAAAAAACTCATTTTTTTTTGATAATGGAGAGTAAATCTGGGGACCCTAACCACTTAGCCACATCACCAGCCATATATATATATATATATATATATATATATATATATATATATAATTTACAGACAGGGTCTCACTGAGTTATTTAAGCCCTCAATAAGTTGCTGAGGCTCACTTTAAACTTGTGATCCTCCTGCCTTAGCCTCCTGAGCTGCTAGGATTACTGGGGAGGGCCACCACACCTGGGCCACAAAAACTCATTTTAAAAATGTCTACCATTATCAATTTTATGTGAATTATCACACTTGATAAAATAGTGCTGTTCAGAGTTTCTCATACACAAAAGAGAAAATGATGTCGATATTAATTCTCTTAGATATTATATGATTTCTAAACAATAATATGAGATTCCTCCTTATTGGTATTCTTTTTATTTTGTACTCTTGCCTCATTGCTCTGGCTAGAATTTCAATTTACTACATTAAATAGAAGTGATGAGAATGGGCAACAGCTAAAACAATTCTAAGCAAAGAAAAGCGACGTTGGAGGAGTTACTTCACCAACCACTCCCTCTGCAAAATGCCAGGCGCCATCTTGGCATTTTGTTGTTTCCATACCTTTCAGACCACACATTGCGGACAAAACCAGAGGCATAACCACAGAAGGTATACTCTATACACCTTGCCTTGTATAAGACAACGGCCTGAAGTACCAGAGGGATCCCACTCTTGTGAGACATATGGAGAAAGCAGGAACCTCAGGTTATGACACAGTATGCTTTACCCTGAAACATACTAATCAGGGACAAAGAAGCAACAGGGAAACTGTACTACAAAGTCGAGTTGGAATTAAGCTCAAACTGTACTGCAAAGTCGAGTTGGAATTAAGCTCAACACTACTCAAGAAATTAATATTCCATTAATATCTTAATGTCATCAAGAGAAGGCAGTTCCCTAAGGAGGCACCCATATAAATATGGAAGAGAAATATATCCAACAGATGCACAAAATGAAGTAGAAAAAAAGTCAAAGGACTGGCACTACCCTACTGTAAGTCTCATTGTAAAGCTACAATAACCAGGAAAAGAAGGTACTGGAAAAACAAGAGTCAAATAGGTCAGTGGAATGAAATAGAAATTGTAGAAATACAACCACATCATAGCTTGTCTATGGCAAAGAAACCAAAGAAAAACTGTGAAGAAAGATGGACTTTTCAGCAAATGATACTGAAACAACTAGACACTTACATAGAACAAAAGTTAATCTAGATCAGATATTAATAAAAAATAACTAAAAGAAAGACTTAAACGTAAAACACAAGAGGTTGGGAGGAGCAAGGGATGAATAGATATAGCACAGTAGAATTTCAAGTAATGAACTAATGGCAAATGCATGCCATTATGCATTTTTCAAAATCCGTAGAATGCTTGTTACTAAGAGTAGACCTTGATGTAAACTGTGGACTGATGTATCAATAGTAAAATCATTGATTATAATAAATGTTCCACATTAGTGGGGTCTTGATAGTGGGATAGGCTGTGCATGTATGGGATCAGGAGGTGTATGGGGACTGTCTTTAATTTTCATTCCATTTTTTAAAAATTTAAACCTGTTTTGAAAAATAAAGTCTTATTTTAAAAGAATGAATACTTACCAAGTTTTCTTGTAAGAGAAGGGAATAGAGAGGCAGGGAGTAAATATCCTACCAAAGTCAAATCCCAAACAGATAGCAAGAACTGTTGTCCGTTATATGCTGTTGTTTAGTCAATATTAGGAAATGTGAAATTGGCAGTTGTTTAATGGAAGTATTGCTAGCTGGCTAGATACTGGGAGCGATGATAATCTAATTCCATTCACTGTAAGAAGAAACAATCAGGAAAATGTGTGAACTCTACAGAGCTAGAGAAGTATAGAGGAAGAGAAAGTGATTAGCTCAGCTTTTTAAAATTAGCAGTGAATGAGAACTTTATTTTTTTAGTCTTGACTTTTAAAATAGCAAAGTGAAAAATTTAAACACACCAAGTGGAAATTTTAAACACATTGAGATATTCAGTAGTATCATTTTCCTGTTCTTAAATATTCTTACCAAAAAAGAAGAAGAAAGAGAAGGAATGTAGGGAGGAAAGAAAGAAAAACTAGGGTATTGTGAAGTGGGAGTGATAGGACAAGAGTATGTTTCATTTTATTTTAAATATATGATGAATTATAAAATTTTTATTGGTTCTTTTTAATTATATATGACAGTAGAATTCATGTTTTGATATAATTATACAATCATGGAACATACCTTGTTCTAGTTGGAGTCCCATTCTTATGGATATACATGATGGTGGGATTTACTCTGTTGTTTTCATATTTGTACATGGGAAACTATGTCAGATTCATTCCACTGTCTTTCTTTTACTTATCCCCCCTCCCATCTCTCCATTCCTCATTGTCCAAAGTACTGTGTTTCTATTCTGCCACACAGACCTCCTCCCCTTACTGTGGGTTAGATTCTACCTATCAGAGAAAGCATTCAACCTTTGGTTTTCTGGGACTGGTTTACTTCACTTAGCATGATAGTCTCCAAATACATCCATTTATAGGCAAATGCCATAGTCATTCTTCTTTATGGCTGAGTAATACTCTATTTTGTATACATACCACATTTTCTTTATCCATTCATCTGTTGAAGGGCACCTAGTTTGGTTCCATAGCTTAGTGATTGTGATTGAGTTGCTATAAACATTGATATGGCTGCATCACGGTAGTATGTCAATTTTAACTTCTTTGGATATTATTGAGGAGTGGGATAACTGGGTTAAATAGTGGCTCCATTCCTAGTCCTTGTAGAGTCTCCATACTGTTTTCCAAAGTGGTTGCACCAATTTGCAGTCCAACCAGCAATATAAGTATAACTCCTTCCCCCACATCCTCTCCAATATTTATAGTTAATTGTTTTCTTGATAATTGCTATTCTAACTGAGTGAGATGGAATCTGTGGTTTTAATTTCCATTTCTTTAATTGCTAGATGTTGAACACTTTTTCATATATTTGTTGACCATTTATATTTCTTTTTCTTTGAGGTGTCTGTTCAGTTTCTTTGTCCATTTATTGATTGGATTATTTGGTTTTCTTTTGGTGTTACATTTTTTGAGTTCTTTATATGTCTTGAAAATTAATGCTGTATCTGAGGTTTGGGTGGCACAATTTTCTCCACAATTTTCTCTGTAGGCTCTCTCTTCATGTTCTTGATTGTTTCCTTTGCTGTGAAGAAGCTTTTCAGTTTGATGCCACCCCATTTATTGATTCTTGATTTTACTTCTGGCACTTTAGGGGTCTTATTAAGGGAGTCAGATCCTGTGCCAACATGTTGGAAAGTTGGGCCTATCTTTTTTTCTAGTTTGTGCAGCATTTCTGGCCTAATATCTAGATCCTTGATCCACTGTGAGCTGAGTTTTGTACAGGGTGAGAGATGGGTTAAATTAATACAGGGAATCTTCAAGAAAGAAGACCCATAATCCTCAGTCTTAAAGAATGAGTAGGACTTCCACTGGTTATCTGGGTGAGAGGGGACCCCAGGGATGATGATGGTACACAAGACATTGTAAAGGAAAGCTCCTGGTGCAAGCCTAGTTAGCTACTGTTACTGATCAGATATGTGGTGTCCTCCAAAAGCTCATGTGTGACATGAGAATGTTCAGATATGAAATGCCTATTTATTATGAGATCCTTAACCTAATCCTTGGGTTAATTCACTGATATGGATTAACTAGGTGGTAACTGTAGGCAGTAGGGTGTGGCTGGAGGAAGTAGGTCACTGAGAGTGTGTCTTTGTGTTTTTTGTCCTTGGTGAGCACAGCCCTCTCTGTTTCCTGTTTACCATGTCTTGAGTGCTTTCTTCTGACAAGTTCTTCTGCATGATGTTCTGCCTCACCTCAGGGCCCAGAGCAATGGAGTCAGCCATCTATGGACTGAAACCTGTAAAACCATGAGCCCTAAATAAGCTTTTTCTCCTCAGTGTTGTTTTGTCAGATCTTTTGTTCACAACCATGAAAGCTGACTAAAACTACTGGGATGGTGCAAGAGGTTGTACAATTGGAACACTAATCATTAATACTAATGTTAATATTTAATTTCTAGTTATTATCTTTAGGACAAGGGAATCTAGCTTTTGGGGAGAATATTACCATAAAACTTACAAATTTTTAAGAGGTAATAGTAATTCTTTCTCAACAAGGCTTCATGTTCTCCCTGATTTAGGCAGAACAGCTTTACTAAAAGATTGCCTGATTCTAGCAGAAGTGTTATCTCACTGTTTTTGCTTTGTAACTTTATACGTGCAAGGGATATTATTACTCATGGCTCTCGGCAGTGGTATTATCTGAGATTCAGTTGTTAGTATTATAACATTGGAAAAAGTAAATAAAACTAAACATTTGATGTGAGAATCTTTTGTGAATTTAAAGGCCTAAGTTCTTGGTTTCACATTCCCTTGGAACAAAGGTTAAAGTCACTACCATCTCCAAAAATATATAAAATATATTTTATTGAGTGAAATATATATGCTTAGTTTGAGGGACAGATAATCATGAAATCATCTTTTTTGAAAACTGTAGGAAGTGAGATTCAGAAAAATGCCAAATTTGTTTGCAGTTATTTCTATTTTTCTTACCTTTGAATATTATGCAGCATACTTTGTAAGAAGCTGGGCTATATTTGAGGACTACAATCCTTATTCCTATAATCTTGAAAAATATTTGTTCCAGAAAACCAGTCACCATGCATCCCTATTTCTGGAGATAAAAAAACCTCTTTATCAGTGGCTTTGGTAATTTATGTGTGTTTTTCCATAAATCAACTAATTTTCCAAGTAAAAGCTTTTGATACATTTTACTTCGTATGGTATGGACAAAATGAAAGCCCAGAGGCTGAATCATAGATATAAATCATTGCAATGTATTCTCAAAAACAAAAGTGTGACTTCCTCTCAATTTTGTCTAGTCAGTCACACCTGTTAATAGGGACACCTAAGGCCCTCCCACAATTGGCTTGCCTCTACACAGGGATCTTAGGCAGCTATTTTATTCAGCTTTTTAGCTGCTGAGACTTAAGGACGCAACCAGCACAATTGTAGATAAGGAAAAGTTAATATTTGAGAGCTTACAGTTTCAGAGGTCAACAGAGGGCCTCCATCCCTCTGGGCTGGAGGTGAGGCAGGATACCATGGCTGGAGAGTGTGGCAGAGGGAAGCAGCTAACATCACCATGATCAGGAAGTAGAGAGAGAAACTCCACTTACCAGATACAAATATGTACCTCAAAGCCACGCCCCAATTCCCATCTCCTCCAGCCACACCCTACCACTTCATTTAATCCCACCGGAGATCAATTCTCTGATTAGGCTAAGGCTAAAACCCAATTATTTCTTCTCCAAACATTCTTGCATTGTCTCACACGTGAGCTTTCAGGGGACACTACATCTAAATAATAACAGCAGCAGACCTCTATAGATGCCCTCCAATTTATGTGGAGGTGATAACCCTTTCTATCTTGTTTTCCTGGTTCTTAGTATTTTGCATCGTCCACCACATTTCAAGAGAAAAAAAAAGTGAAAAATAGAAAACTTGCCTGATTGATGTAAGCAATAATTGAAACTGCTTTACCAGAAGTTTGCCTAACCTGTTCTGTTGATTTTGTACATAAGCAAAATTCCCATGCCCTAATCATACCTATCTGCCTCCAGCATTCCCCGATTCTTAGGTTATATAGCAAAGAAAGTATCTGCAGCAATTGAATGTTTGAAAAAACATTCATTTCTCCTTGTTCTGGAATAAATGTGCCAAGTTGAATCAAGTTTTAATTAAATCATATGTAGTCATAGAGCAAAGAAATCAAAGTTAACATGGAGTGGATCATATATTTAAAAAACTATATTATGAGTATCATTTTCTATAATATAGTTTTTTATAATAAATAAATATAGATTTGGATGGTTACATGTTAGAATGTAAAGAAAAGAGGTTGAAGGCTGAGTGTGATGGTACATGCCTGTAATCGCAGGGACTCTGGAGGCTGTGAGACCCTGTGCATAAATAAAATACAAAATAGGCCTGAGGATGTGGTTCAGTGGTCCAGTGACCTTGAGTTCAAGCCCTGGTACCCGACCCCCCAAAAAAGAGGTGGAGTAAAGAATTGGAAGCAAGTTTTTCTAAAAACATGGGTGTTATACATTGTAGCTCTTTATATGATTCAAGTATACTTAAAACATGGGATGAGATATTGTGTTTGAAAAAAATTGGTGAAGGTGGAAAATTTTTTAAAAATGTAACTGCTTAGATTTATAAACTAGATAACTAGCAACATCTAGTGGTCATTTCCATTGTTACAACTCCGTTATAAGCCAAAAGGATTAGGAAGATTTTGAGTTAAATAATAATAATAATGATATAACTCAGAAAACTAAAATTAAACATTAGTTTTAATGTATATATATAATGTAAACAGACATCACACAAACCATTATTTTCAGCATTTGGTGTTCAGTTTATGATTAATACAATTTGATATATTGAATAAAGTTTATTTAAGAAATGTTCAGTTGCTTTGCCTATCATAGAAGGATTATGATTTTGCTATACCCAGGGTCAGGGCTTTGCAAGAATTTAGAAATGGGAATTCATCAAATTAAAAAGCTTATGCACAGCAAAGGAAACAATTAACAGAATGAAGAGACATTCTACAGAATGGGAGAAAATATTTGTCACCTACTCTTCCGAAAGAGAGTTAATATTCCAAATACATAAAGAATTCAAAAATTTTAACATCTCAAAACTGAATAATCCAATAAATAGGCAAATGAATTTAACATGAATCAAAATAAGTAGAAATAGCTAACAATTATATGAAAATGTGTTCAACATTATTAGCAATTAAGGAAACGAAACACAAAACTACATTGAGAGTTCATCTTATTCTAGTCAGAATGGCTATCATTAAAAATACGAAAAATAATAATTGCTGGTGAAGCCATAGGGAAAAACAAACCTTTACACTTGGTTTGTGGGAATGAAAATTAGCACAGTCATTAAGGAAATAAGTATGGAAGTTCTTCAAAAATCCTAAAATGGGGTTACTATATGATCTAGCTATACCGCTCCTTGGTATATACTTGAAGGGATTAGAGTTGGCATACTGTAAGGCTTTCTGTGTACTTTTGATTTCACTGCAAAATTAACAGTAACAAAGTTATAGAATAATTTATAAGTCCTTCGGGTATAGATTGAGGAGAGGGATAGCTCAGTCAAATGGTGGTTCCATTCCCAGTTTTCCAAGGAATCTCCATACTATTTTCCATATTGGCTGCACCAATTTGCAGTCCCACCAGCAATGTATGATTGTACCTTTTTCTCCACATCCTCAACAATATTTATTGTTGTTTGTATTCATAATAGCTGCCATTCTGACAGGAGTAAGATGAAATCTTAGAGTAGTTTTGATTTGCATTTCTCTAAATGCTAGAGATGTTGAACATTTTTTCATTTGTTGATTAATTATATATCATCTTCTGAGAAGTGCCTGTTCAGTTCCCAGGCCCATTGATTGTTTGGGTTATTTGTTTTTTTGATGTTAAGATTTTTGAGTTCTTTATATATCCTAGAAATTAGAGCTTTATCTGATGTACTTGAGGTAAAAATGTGCTCCCCTTCTGCAGGCTCTCAATTCACCTCACAGATTGTGTCTTTTGCTGAGAAGAAATTTTTAGTTTGAGTACATCCCATTTATTGATTTTTGATTTTAATTCTTGCAATATAGGAGTCTTATTAAGGAAGTCGGAGCCCAATCCAACATGATGAAGATCTGGGCCTACTTTTTCTTCTATTAGGTGCTGGGTTTCTGGTTTAATTCCTAGGTTCTTGATTCACTGTGAGTTTTGTTTTGTGCATGGTGAGGGATAGGGACTTAATTTAATTTTGTTGCATATGGTTTTCTAGTTTTCCCAGCACCATTTGTTGAAGAGCCTTTGTTTTCTCCAATATATGTTTTTGGTACCTATAAGATAACCGTATTTATTGGGTTTGTCTCTGTGTCCTCTATTCTGTACCATTGGTCTACAAAGCTATTTTGCTGCCAATTCCATGCTGTTTTTATTACTATTGCTCTGTAGTACAGTTTAAGGTCTGGTATAGTGATGCCACTTGCTTCACTCTTCACTGAGGATTGTTTTAGCTGTTCTGAGGTTTTTTATTTTTCCAGATGAATTTCATGACTGCTTTTTCTATTTCTATGAGGAATGTCATTGGGATTTTGATTGAATTGCATTAAATCTGTACAGTGCTTTTGGTAGTATGGTCATTTTGACAATATTAATTCTGCCTATCCAAGAACAAAGGAAATCTTTCCATCTTCTAAGGTCTTCTTCATTTTTTTTTTCTTTTTAGTGTCCTGTAGTTTTCATTGTAGAGTTCTTTCACCTCTTTCACTAAGTGTGTTTTTAAAAATCAGTATGTAGTAAACTTATCTCTTCTGACTAACTTTGTTTTGTTTTGAAGTCTGCTTTGTCAGATATGAGTGGAGCTAATCCTGCTTGCTTTGGGGTTCAATTTGCATGGAATGGCATTTTTCATCCTTTTAATCTTCCTATGTTTTTGCTGGCTAAGTGTTTCTTGCAGGCAACAAACAATAGGATCTTGGTTTTTGATCCCTTTTGCTAGCCTGGGTTTTTAATTAGAGAACTAAGACCATTTACATACAGAGTTAGCCTAGAAAGTATATACTAATTGCTATCTTTTTGTTTTATTTCTAATGTTTGAGTCTTTCCTAATTCTCACTTGCATATTTACTCTTCTAATGAGGTTTGTTCTTTCTCATGTTTTCATGGTTGTGTTTCTCTTCCTCTTCTGAGTGTGGAATTGCTTCATATATATTCAGCAATGCTGGCTTAATAGTCATGAATTCCTTTAGTTTATACTCATCTTGGTCGGTCTTTATTTCTTCTTTGAAGCCAAAGGAAAGCTTGTCTGGATATAGTAATTTCTATTAGTAGCTAATTTTTTTTCTAGGCTTAAAATATATCATTTTATACCTTCCTGAACTTCAGAGTGTCTACTGAGAAATCTGTTATTATTTTGGTGGTTTCACTTTTATACATGTCTTGATATTTCATTCTTGCGGATTTTAACATTCTTCCTTTGTACTATTTTTGTTATTTTAGCTAAAATGTGTTCTGCTTGTTTGGGGTAACCAAGATGAAATTCCCATGGAAGATTTGTTTGGGATTTACACTTACTTGGGGCTCTTCTCAGGGCTTATCTGTTTTCCACTCATCTATCATTGAGTTGACACAATCTCACATTAAGAGAAGTCAAACTTTGAGGGGATTGTGTGTTTACAGAACAAAACACAAGAGGCAAGACATTTCAAATTAAATGACTTACGCTGTTAGTTTCACAGAAGGAATTTTTCATCTCTAATAGTGTGCTTTTTTTATTTCCATCATTTTCATTTATTCTTTTAAAATAATTTTCTTCTCACTGATAAAATCTTCTATCTTTTCATACATATTTTAAACCTAGTCATCTAGATGCTTTAACAACTTATCAAAGATATTTATAGTATTTTGACTGATAGTTCTAATGCCTATACCATCTCTGTACCTGTCTTTATTACTTTATCTCTTTACTACTGATAACTATTCTTATTGATTTTTGAGTGTGCCTAATAGAATTTGAGTAAATGTCAGAATTATGTATAAAGTGTAGTTAACAACTGACATCAGTTTTATATCCCCTTGTTAGTATGCATCTTTGTCTTTGGGCTATTAATGTGTGAATTTGAATTAACTTTATTTAACAAAGTTTGGTTTTGATGTTTCTATAGTTATCATTGGTGCACCAAAGAATTCAAATTCATCTAGCTGTGAACTGCTCCTTCCTGTGCTTAGTGTAAAGCCTGGAGTGCTGGCATGTTTTTGTAGAATTTAGTAGTGACCAAATTACAGTAAGCCTTTCATACACTCTATTCCTCAGTCCACAATAAGCTGTTCTTTGCACAGTAGGTCTGCAGCTCCTGGTGGGTGATGGACACTATTCTCTGTTCTGTGCAAATTTCATTTATTCAAATTTCTCTGTGCCTGGGGCTGAAGTGCGGAGAATGCTCACTATTCTTACCTCTTCCTGTCTTGGCAGAGGAAGTTTGCTCTTTGTGGTCTTGCATAGGGGTGGGTTGACCACCTCTCACCACCAACAGTAGTCTTTTTACTAGCAGTATAGGGTCTTGGATGTGAGGAGATTGTGCCCCTCTCACAATGGCCAAAGGTTTTTGCTTTTTGTTTTGTTTTTTTTTACTTCCCCAGCAGCAACCAAACTTTTCTTGGGAAAAGAAATAAAACTTTTGCTCTCCTGCAGCATCAGGGTTTTTGCTTTATATGAGAGAATGGTCCAGATATTCTTCCTGTCTCTTTCTGACAGCCAAACATCACCTGCATATCTTAGTATGGAGGGAACACTACAGTTCTACTGTACAATCATTTTCATGAGCTACATGATGAAGTTCAAGGAAAAGAGCTGCTGAGTGGTGTGTACTCCCATTATGCTGGGACTCCCAGGGATTCTGCATTGTCAAGTTAGCAACAAATCTCCAACACTAGAGCTTATCATATAGTGTGTGATCAGCACATGTAGTCTTATAAGCTTCATGCACATAATTCCAATTTTGGGAGGATTCAGCTGAAGGAAGTACAATATGCAAGTATAGCAATTTGAGAATATTTTGAGATCTTGATTAATTCAGAACAAATGGCACACTATTTTACTGATAGATAAAGTTAAACACAATCACTCTGAAGATCCAAAAGTGAATTTCCATATTTGTCCAGATCTCTACCATATTTTAACACTCTCAGTTATCAGTATTATTCATGATCCATAATGTAACCTCTGATTTTGAGCAGTAATGTAATAGGAAAATAAAGCAAACATTGTAAAGAATCCACTGAATCACAAATAAATATAGATCTTCTTGCAGATGATTTCTGTAAAGCCAACCTCCATGGAAGCTGAGTAGGTGGGGTGCTTTAAGGAAAAGATAAAATCAACACAAAATGATTAAACATAAAAATATAGATTTTTTTCATCACTAAGCTACTTCCCCAACTCTTGTATCTAACTTTTTGAGAAACTGACATAATTATATATCAATTTGAATTCCCACCATTAGTTGTGGATTCTGATTTCTCCAACACTTGCCATTACCTTTTTTTATAATAATCATCTTAGAGTGTGCAGAGTGTTATCTACTGAGATTTTAATTTGCATTTCCCTGATGGCTAATGATTTTCTTTTCATTCATCGAGTGGCACATACATGACTAATTTTGAGAAATATCTATGGATCCTTTGCCTT
Organism: Callospermophilus lateralis; assembly: GCF_048772815.1. Taxonomy (NCBI): domain Eukaryota; kingdom Metazoa; phylum Chordata; class Mammalia; order Rodentia; family Sciuridae; genus Callospermophilus; species Callospermophilus lateralis. Next base: position 38,370,104 of record NC_135310.1, on the reverse strand, counting down.
TTTGGAAAAAGAGTGATCCTTTTATTGTTGAGTTTCTCTCATCTACTTTTATTTGTTCTAATTAATTATACATGAGAGTAGAATGCATTTTTGACTCATAATACATAAATGGTGTTTAACTTCTAATTCTTCTGGTTGTACATGATGTAAAATTGTGTAATCATATATGTACATAGAGTAATAATGTCTGATTCATTCTACTATCCTTCCTACTTCGATACCCCTCTCATTCCTCCCCCACTTCACTCCCTTCTACCCAATCCAAAGTACCTCTATGTTTTTCTAGCCACCCACCCACTCATGGTGAATTAACATCATATCAGAGAAAACATTGGCCTTTGTTTTTCTGGGGGGATTGGTTTATTTAGCTTAGCATGATATTCTCCAAATCCATCCATTTATCTGCAAATGCCATCATTTCATTCTTCTTTAAGGCTGAGTAATATTCCATTGTGTGTGTGTGTGTCTTTGTATGTATGTGTGTGTGTGTGTGTGTGTGTGTGTGTGCATACATATATCTCACATATATTAATCTGTTGAAGGGCATCAAGGTTGGTTCCATAGTTTGGCTATTGTGAATTGAGTTGCTATACACATTGATGAGGCTGTGCCACTGTAGAATGCTAATTTTAAGTTCTTTGGGTATAAATGGAGGAGTGAGTAACTGGGTCAAATGGTGGTTCCATTCCAAGTTTTCTGAGGAATCTTCATACTGCTTTTCATAGTGGTTGCATAAAGTTGCAATACCACCAGCAATGTACTGCATATAATCAACAATATACTTTGTACACTTTCCCTCAAATCTTTGCCAACATTTATTGTTGCTTGAATTCTTGATAATTGCCATTCTGACTGGAGTGAGATGAAATCTTAATGTAGTTTTGATTTTCATTTCTCTAATTGGAGAAATGTTGAACATGTTTCCATTTATTTGTTGATTGATTATATTTGTTCTTCTGTGAAGTGTCTGTTGAGTTCCTTAGCCAACTTATTGATTGGATTATTTGGGGTTTTGGTATTAATGTTTTTGAATTCTTTATATATCCTGGAGATTAATGCTGTATCTGTGGTGCATGTGGTAAAAATCTTCTCCTGTTCTGTAGACTCTCTCTTCACATTATTGATTGTTTTCTTTGCTGTGAAGAAGCTTTTTAGCTTGATTGCATCTCATTTATTGATTCTTGATTTTACTTCTTGTGCTTTAGGGGTTTTGTTAGGAAAGTGATTTTAAAACAAATGTGGAGTGTTTTCAAGTGTGGCGTCAGCTTGGAGTACAATTGCCAAAAATTATTAAAAGTAACAAAGGCAGTAGAGCAGATAAGATCTACTGATAATCAGAGGATAACTGAACACACAAAAACAAAGACAGCAGTCTTGGTGTGATCCCTGAAAGATCCAAAAGGCTCACCATGGCATTTAAATAATCCTGGCATGAAGACATATCACCCATCATCTCATCCTTGAGGCAGTGGTAAAAGAAAGACATATTGTTCTTTATAAAATAATGCCTCTATGCAATGGATATTTCAGACAGAGAAGATGGTGAAAACCTGAGTTGTCCAACAGAACATGGAAGCATTTCCTGCAAAACAAAGATAAGTAAAGGCAGAATACAATGGAGTGCTGTTGGGACAATTATGTCAGGGCTCACAGCACAACATTCTTAATGTGTCACCTTGGGAATTGATAAAAAATTCAGAAACAAAAGTCCACTCTGACTTTCCCCATTTTTCCCTTTGAGAGCTGGACATAGAGGGGTTTTCTGACCCACCTCACTTGAAAGTAGGTCATAAGATTCTCAATCTATAGGGGTTCTTCCCTATACCTAGAAGCAGAGAGTGCTCCAGGGAGAGGCCAAGGAAGATCTGAACAAACAGGCCTTGCTGAGTTCCTCCCCAGTTCATTACTATTAGATTGTGCATCCTTTTTGTCCATTACATTTCTATGACTGTCTATTCCTTATTGAACTAAAGCATAAAAGTACAATTTTCTCTGGGTCTCTGGTCTCCTCCTTTCTGAAATCTCTTGTGTCACATAAAATGTGTACAAAAAAGTCTATTATGCTCTTTTCTTATCATCTGCGTTTTGTTTCAGGGGAATTAGCCATGACCCTTGCCATAGGTGAGTAAAGAATGTTAATTTTTTTCTCTCCTACATATGACATATAAAAAAGTGATAGAACACAATAATGTAAGGTAAATTTACATTAAATTTAAGCAAGAGAAAAAAATCCTTTCTTAACTCTAAAATTAAAAAAAAATATATTTCCAGTAGGTTAATTCATTTATGTTACGTGACTCAGGGCTGAATAGAACATGTTAAAATGTATGCATTTATGTGCTATTTTACAGAACATGAACAAATACCTGAAAAATGGAAATTTAAAAATTGGTCTCTAACATGTGTATTGAATATAAGTAACATTTTAAATCATTAGACTTTCTCAATGTTACCATAGGCATTCTGTTGAGACCAATCTGAAGAAGTAAAGAAATGTAAACATTATTAAGCAACATTACTGCATTCCAATTTATACAATTCACTAAGACAAAGCTAAATATGCACATAGAAAAGCTAGACAAAATATTGATTGAAAAATACAAAAACAAAAAAATATGAAAAGTCGATAGATTTACAAAAAACTGTTTATTAAGGCATACATCAATAAAATGAAGATTAAAACTATGAGATTTGTATTTTTTCTTATTAAGTAAAAGAAAAAAAATAGCTGTTAGTCCTTTGTCGCTTCAAATGTAGGAAAGTAGACATTCTGATTAATAGCAGAATTAATTAACATTCTAATTAATGTTTGAAATTTTAATTTTTGATAGAAATTTAGCAATATATGGGTAAATGTTTAAAAATGTTCATATCCTTGAATCCAAAAACTCCAATTATTATAATTTATTCAAGAGAAAATAGAGCAAAGGATATGATATGCAGTAGCATATAGCAAAATTAGGGAAAAGTTTGAATTTGATTTTAGTTCTGTTTCTTCTTCCTTTCAAAATACTGAATGAGGCTAGTTTCTGGCACTTTCCTCTGAGATTAACCTATAGGAAAAATGCCATATAAAAAATAGGACTCTGCAGGAATCTTTGCAATGATGGTTAAACAGTGGTTTTCACCTAAAGCAGGGGTCAGCCAGACAGTGAGCCTAAGAACCTACCTCAATTCTTGCTGTTACTACAGAATGGAGTTGCTGAAGAAAACAGGTGAGGGCAAGAAAACTTCAGGAACCATCAATGTGGATGAAATACAATCCAAGGAGAACCTCTTCCAGATTCTTCTTTTTGGATAACCAAGATGAAATTCCCATGGAAGATTTGTTTGAGTAAGAGGCATTTGACCAGAGTTTCCTGTTGCTTGGGGCTCTTCTTAGGGCTTATCTGTTTTCCATAGACCTCTCATTGGGTTGATTCAATCTCATATTAAAAAGAAGTCAAACTTTGTGGGGAATATAAGTTTATAGAACAAACACGTGGAGCACTGCTATTAAAAAAAAGTCATATTGAATTATAGTTTTTATTAGAAGCAGAAATGTTAAAATACATGATAAAATAATTTAAAATTAGTCTTATAGCATTCTAAACAAGATGAGATGTTACTAGTATGATACAAGAAAACACAAAAAGTATTCAAAAAGAATATTTGATTTAAGAATCACAATGACCGAAATCAAAACCCAATAAATGTGCTAAAGAATGGAAAGTGAGACTGCTGGTAATCAATAATGAGCTCTGCTCCCTCAGATGTTGAAGTATAACATTAGAGAAACACACGAGGAGGCAAGCATATAAAGCAGGGTTTGTTTAAAAAGAAGTGACACAGACTTTCCCCAGGAGGGAGATTGGGGCCATAGCTGGTGTCCTGATACCCCAAGAAGTAAGAGCCTTCTGCCTTTTTATATGTCCTAGGCTTCCTTTGTTCTCCGGTCTCTTTCCCTTAACTCTCTCCTTCTTGTGTAAGTGACTAGGCCCAGGAGTTGCTTGGTAGGATGGCCAAAAGGTGAGATGCAAACGGGCTGGAGGGGCCAAGGTGGAGAGATAAAGACAGGAAGGGGGCAAAATTCACAATTAATTCCCTGTAGGGAGGGACCATCCCTGGGACAGGTTACCTCAGCAACCTTTGGAGAGGGGCAGGTTATCTTGTTAAGGTTGGAAGAAGGGCTCTGAAGGAATCAACATTTCAATCCCTCCATTCTCTGGATCCCACCTTTTCCTATCTGCCTGTCTAATTCTGGCTTCAAAAAGACTGTCAAACCAGAAAATTTAAATCTTCTAGACATAAAAACAAAGAATAAAATTAATAGACAATATTCAAAAATTAAGCCAAGAAATATGTACTTTTAAAGTGGAACAATGGAAATATTTAAAGATATTTTGAAAAAGTAGATATTTTTACAAGAGTTTTAAAGAAAGATAAAAAAATTATGTATAGTGGAAGATATGAGAAAAAGAAAAATCCCTATATCTGGATATATAATAATGGATTTAAGAACATGAAAAAGTCATAACACGTTATAAAAATTTTGTGGAGACCAAAAGCTGTTCATATACAATAATAGATGATTTAGATATTTCACCAGCAGCTATGCAAACAAAAAACAAAAAACACTACCCCCAAAGAAAAACACCACAGAATAAAATTGTGTGTTTCAAATCACTGAAGCAAAGGAAGAAGAAGATTAAAACAAACAAACAAACAAAAAACCTGAGGATTCTGGAGCTAGAGTATCATTTAAGTTTTAAGAGATATGTATCTATTTTTTTCCTGTAATCTAAGCCCTCCAAGTTTGCAATGAAAACCAACCCTTGAATAAGTGTTGGATGAAGATTTTTAAATAAGTGAAAGAATAAGTCTGGAGATGTTACAAGGGATCTATTAAGTTGTAGTCATGAATAAAATTAAATATCTGGACAAATTTTATTTTTGTCTTAGAAAAGTTACTAGAGATTAAAGAACATGTGCCTCAAATATACACATATTTCACTTAGATATATTTATATATAAATATAACTTTAAATTATGTATCCAAAACTAGAATGCTAGGTATCATCAACTAAGTGTCCATCAACAAATAAAAGATAAAGAAAATGTGGTATATATACACAGTGAAATACTACTCAGCCATAAAGGAATGAAATCCTTTCTTTTGTAGCGACATTGATAGAACATTATGCTAAATGAAATAAGTCAGACACACACAGAAAGACAAGTACTACATCATCATATGCATATGTAGAATCTAAAAATTGTCTCAAAGGAGTTGAGATAGGATGATGGCTACCAGAGATGGGAAAGAATAAGGATGAAGAAAAAATGGGGAAAGGTTGGTTGATGGGTATAGTCATGGTTGAAAAGAGTGAAAAGACTGGTGCATATTAGGGTGATTGTGGTAACAATTATGTCCAATATATTTCAAAAAGCTAAAAGAAAAGATAGTGTTTGTACCTTGAAAACGTGGTGGTCAAGGTGATGGATAAGTTTAACCTGATTTAAACATCACATAATGTATAAACATTGAAAAATACCATGGTACATCATTATTAATTCCAAATGTTATGTTTTTATGTATCTATTAGAAACAAAATGTAGAAAAGTAAAAATCCTCTTAATGTGTACACTTACAGATTGACGTGTTCCTAATGTTCAGTCTACCAAAGAACATGGTATGACTTGATTGATTGGTACCACAAATTGAACCCAGAAGCATTCAACTCTTAAGCCACAACCACAGCACATTTTATTTTTTATTTTGAGACAGGGTCTTGCTAAATTGCTCAGGGCCAAATTACTAAAGGTCTCACTACATTGCTGAGGCTGGCCTCGAACTTGGAATCCTCCTGCGTTACTCTCTGGAATAACTGGGATTACAGGTGTGCACTATCAAACCTGGCTATATTGGAAAGTTGAATAATTAATTATTGAGTGGCTAGTAGGAAAATAATATGACAGAAATAAAGAGTTAAATCATTTTAAGGAGTATCTAATATCTATTGAATAATACCAAGAGTGAACAGTACTCTTGACATACTATGAAGGATATGGATATAGTTATGCTAATAATTGAGATTTTTCCAATGTATTGCTTTTTGACTATGTGTAAATGAAACCCATATGACAATCATTGAAATGAGAAGATTATTATTTCTAAGGTAAAATTCAGATGTAGGAATTCAGTTCAACCTCATAGTGCCACAATCTCCTGGTCTCAGGCACCTCCAACTTTGTATTCTGTAATTCCTGCAATTGTGTCATGTGCTTAGGGATCAGGATTGAGGTTTATATTTATAATCCAAGTCACAATATGGAGGAAGGAAAGGAAAGTGGCATATTCCTTCCACTTATGAACATGCCCCAGAAGTCGTGGATGCCATCCATTTCTGTTTATGTACCAATGGCCAGAACTTAGTTATATGGTTGTTTGTACAAGGGACACTGGAGAGTTAGTCCTAATTCTAGGAGACCATGTTCTTTGCTAAAATTTTAAGATTTTTTTTCTGAAAAAAATGGAGAAAGGAGATTTGTAGTTAATTAGCAGTCCCCCCACCCCATAAAATGGCTTTTCATTTCTTTCTCAAAGCAGAAATGTATAACTGGATCACACATAATATTTTAGCATATCTTCATATATTATTACAAATCCTAATATCTCTGGTTTCAATTATTCAATATTTCTTGTGAAATGTGTGAAAGTCTACATGAGAAGGAAGCATTTGAACACTATTGGGTGATATATTTTGTTACCATGATGTAGACTAGAAAACTTCTGGAAAGTTTTATATTAACAAAATAGTTTCAACTTATATATTATAAGAAACCTACTCTTATATTTAGTTTCAGGCACAGTGTGGTGATACTGAAAATGTGGCAAAACTGAATTATTTTAACTGATTAACTAACCTACCAATTTCCTCTACATCTATCTCTATCTGATCCAAAAGGGTGGGGGAAGCTAAATGATAGTAAGGTGTGATGCAAGAAATTATCATGACTTCCTCCTCCATGCTCTAATAAATACCCTGACACAACTTTAATCCCATGTGTTGGCACTATGGCTTTTCTTACTTGCTGGGCCTGTGTACTAGTTGGTTGTCTTTCTGCTTCTTTAACAAGAGCTTCTGACTTCTCTGACCTGTATCCTCCTCTGTGGAAGGAGAGTCCTGGTCAACTCAGTGATTACCCAGTGGAGAATGGAAAGTACATTATTAATCCTTGGGTATTTTCTGAGAAAATGGGGGTGTATAAAATCTTATTGAACAAAACAGCCACTTATTTTGCAAAATTTGCTCCAGAAAATGAACAAAATCTTTTATGGGGATTGCCTCTGCAGCATGGCTGGCAATATACTTCAGGTAAGAAAGATTCTCATTTTCATTCTCATCATCTATCCATACAAACAAGAAGAGTTTGAAAAATAGGACTCTGAGTATGCCATACATGTCTTGAAAGTTAATTCCTTTTCTTTCCCCTTTTCTCCTCATAACTATCATTTTCCACTCCCTCTTCTCCAGAAATCTTTCTCTTAAGCATTGTCTTTCTATTAGAAATTTCAATGATACAAAGCATAGTGACCAGCTGCAAAAAAATGTCATATCTAAAGTACAAGCATCTACTGCACACCTGTTAGGTGGTTCCTTGCTTTTAAATACTAGGATGAATAGAAGAGACAAGGGATGTACATTGCAAATAGAACATTATGTCAAACTTTAGTTTAAACTTCTTGAGTCTTAATTATAATGGCCTGATTATGGATATGGAGATATAAATGAGAAGCTACTTGTTCATGAAGATCTTTTTCTGCAACTGCTTGCTTTCCCTTGAAATTAAGTTACATTCCAGTGCATACCCAGAAGATACATTTTGGTCTTGTGACATTTTTTTTTTTGAGAGAGAGAGAGAGAGAGAGAGAATTTTAATATTTATTTTTTAGTTTTTCGGCGGACACAACATCTTTGTTTGTATGTGGTGCTGAGGTTCTAACCCGGGCCGCACACATGCCAGGCAAGTGCACTACCGCTTGAGCCACATCACCAGCCCACATTTTGGTCTTAAATACTCATGAGTCAATAAATATATTTTTTTTCTTGTTGATAGAAAAAGCTTATGAGAAAGAGTGGTGACAATTGCCCAACATAGACGAAAAATAAATTATTGACTAACAGAAAGAGAGGTGGTTGGAGTGGGTGAAAAGAGAAGAAGAGAAAGAATAAGGGAAAATGAGAATTTCATTTTAAGGAAAATAAATATTATTTTCAAATGTCTATGTCACATACAGTCACCACATGAAACACAATTGGTGATCTGTCTCACTTCACATAGCAACCTTGGTAACTCTTTACTCCATGTAAAATAACTCCTATAATTTTGATCAGAAGGTAGAGAAGGATGTAAAAATGTGAATACTTACAAAAGCCAAAAATCTAAGACCTATAACTCAAAAGTCAAAAATTATAATGTGGTTACTAAAAAGAAAAGCAGTTGGTTGAGATACGGGTAATAAAAGCTGAAGAGTGATGGAAATACAAATACAAGTAATTCAGAAATAAATGTGGGGGCTGGGGATGTGGCTCAAGCAGTAGCACGATCGCCTGGCATGCGTGCGGCCCGGGTTCGATCCTCAGCACCACATACAAAACAAAGATGTTGTGTCTGCCGATAACTAAAAAATAAATATTAAAAAATTCTCTCTCTCTCTCTCCCTCTCTCCCTCTCTCACTCTCTCTTTAAAAAAAAAGAAAGAAATGTGCATCTACAAATAAATGTATCTACTTAAATGATGATAATAACTGTTTCACACTGTGCATTATAAATACTCTTGCACATTTTCTCTCTAGGCAGATTAGCTGATCCAAGCCAAAGGACAGATTGTGGCTATGAATCTGATCATCTGTGTGTCTCTGTGGACAGTTGGTGGGCTGGTAGGTTCACTTAGAGAGCAAAATAAATATTACCATTTCCAAAAAGAAGACATTCAACCTAAAACTTCCGGACTGAGACTAAACAAAATCAATACTCTTTCTTTTAAAAATGAATAAAATGAATCTAGGGTTTAGGGTAGAGCTCTGTGGTAGAGTGCTTTACTAGGTTGAGCAAGGTCCTGGGTTCAATTACTGGCAGCATAGATAAATTAATAAATAAACACAACAGAATCAGTTTGACATATTCCTAGTGGCCTTTATGTCATGTTATAGACTTTACTAGCCACAATGTTCATAATCATATATTCACCTTTTCACAGAACTCCAAGGGACCAATGCTCAGAGTTATATGGCATGTCCTGAAATTGACAGGGAATATTTGGAAAGTGAAAGACTAAGAAGTGTGAGATTAGGAAAACACTGCTTTTCATTCTGCTCAGATCAAATATGTTAAGTATTAAAATTCATAAACATGTCAGAGAATAATACCTACTGCACTCCATTTTATCATTCAGTAATCCAGGGCTTCAGTTGTACACTTAATGCTAAATAACAAGAAATGATTTTCTATATCTTTAATTTCATGTTTAAGTCATGAAAATAAATTACAGAACAACATTTTAGAAATATTTTCCAATTATTAGAAACAAGAACACACTAAATTTTACTTTCTCAGAGTAACACTCATGATATATAACCCTACGTTTTTTCCTCATGCTACCCTGGGTCTTTATTCTCAAAAACTTACCAACAGTTCTACCCACAGACCGAGAGTTTGAGTTTCATTGGTCTCGGATTAGTCTAGTAGTTTGAATCATCATCCTGTTACACTGGAGCATAGGACTGCATTCACAAATGCAGGGACAATCAGTATAAAACCAATATCTAATTAAATTAAAGTATCTAAATCTTCTGGAATAGGTTATCTGTAGGGAGATATTTTCAAGAGTTTTATTTAATTGTCAATCTAATTATTTATTAATCTAATGATTTATTGCCAGAACTTATAAATAAATTTGCTTTAGAGGCACAGAATAAATAAAAAACCTAGTGATTACATGATAAACTTAAATATGTTAAATAGAAAAGATCTGTTAATCAAAACTATAATCATGTTAAAATATTTTAGAAAAAAATACCATTCACAGTACTACCTCAACGAGAGGTTTTGTATCTTTCCCTGGGCAATGCGCTAGTTTTTTTTTTTTTTTTTCCTTTCTAATGTAGTGTTTTAAAAATCAATATTGCCCAATCCATTAAAAATTACCCTTTTCTTTAAAATATTATAATCAAGTACTTTAACCAATATATATTCATGATTATAGGATTATTAACTGAGGCACAACAAAGTTATCTATATGATTCCCAGAGGGATTCTGTACAATATTTTTTTCAATGTGCTAAAATGTTATCACCTTTCTGGATTTGTAAATTTCTCCTCAATGACCTGTGGCTTACTTAAAAATATGCTCTTCAACATTTATTACTGCTTATGGTAATAATAAATCTTTTGTTCTTACAGATTTAAATTATTTTCTTAGTGTAATACCTTTCCTTGCTGCGGTTGATTCTGGCGTTCTGGGGATATCATCAGACCAAATCAGGTTTTTGCCACCACCCAAGGATCAGACGAGGTTTTGTTATGATGTTTCTGGCTGCCACTCATCCTTCTCTGAGATAATGAATAAGTGGATTAACTTTTACCAGGTTTCTTCTTCAAGTTTTATAATTTATACTTTTAGCATATTAAAATAATTTATTTTGTTGTATAATTCTTTTTGTTTAGGATTTTTTGTGCATTGTACAATATTTTTCTTAATATAAAAATATACGTTGTTATGCTAGATACGTTAATAATGTATATTTTACGAGGGCATTACATGTCATTGACATTACCACCCCAATGCAGCATTAACAAATTCTATGCATTCTTCTTTCCTCAAACAAACTACGATACAAATTGTCAACACACAGGCTTTTCTACTGCAGGTGAATAGGTTAGTATGCTTAGTTGGAATTTCAGGTCAACTGTAATTTTAGAAGAAATGTGGTAATAGAATTGTGTTTGGATCAATAATCTCATTTCAGCTAAATTAATAATTAATCACCTGTGATAGAAGCAAACAATTATCTGTTGTTCTGAATTAAATATTCAATGACCAAAACAAAATACATTGGTCAAATATAGATATGGAATAAAATCCATAATGAAAAGATATATTTATTAGTTGTTTAGATTAATTCATTAATTTAGGTATATTTAAACTTAACATTACAACAGTTTTTTTTTCTTCTTGCTGTTCATATTTTATGATAATTTAATGATGTTTGTGGGAAAAAAGTGACAAAAAAGATTTCTGGCCAGTATAAAATATGGACTCTTTGAAGATATTTGAAGTTTACTTCTTCTAGATGCATGCGCTTTACTCAATATAAAAATTTTTCTTTTGCCCTTTACAAAGGGTTATAGACAAAGGCTTTATACCTACTAATTCTTAAAAACAAAATCTTCCTTTCATGTAGAATATTGTGATATTATAAATCTGAACAAAATTAAATTTCAGGGAGAGGAATTGTTAGAGTCTCTCAAATCCTAATAAGTTTCTCCTTTTCAGTATATGAAGTTACCTACTAGTAACTTTGATGACCTTTTGAAATACCTATGGGATGCACATACCGTATCCTTGAAAACCTCTGTCAAATTTTTTGAAGATAGGTAAGAATGGATCTGAAGTCGTTTCTCTTTAATACGATAAATGATTTTTGTCTTATTCATACCATTTTCTTCTTCTTCTTCTAGAGTGATAGTATTTTCTCAATCTTAGTGTTGAATAGCAGGTCTAATCAATGGGAATTACAGTGATGAGGAGTAAATAAGTTATCATGATCGATTTTAGAAGGTATTTTATGATGAGGGGAGGAAATATGAGCCAAAAGAACTGCATTATAAAACAAATGACATGCAATGAACTTTTCTAATTTTACAAATCAAAATATAAATATGTGGAATATATATATATATATATTCCACATATTTATATATATATATATGACAGTGGTACAGTGGTATATACTGGAGAAAATATCAACCAGAATCATGGTTAGCCACACAGCATCTAGATTATCAATCTCTCCTTATACTGTGTGACACAGAAAGCAAGTATAATAATGGTTTGGGTTTGGCAGTGAATGGCACGCTCTAGGCAATGGAAACCTAAGTGTGGCAAAAAGCAGAAACAAAGTAAGGATGATTCACTGGTATTAAACAAGTAGATAAGTAAATCCAGGCAGCCATATCTGAGTCTTTTTTATACCTCTCACTCATCTTTTTCCTACCCACTCAATCTTTTTCAAGGCAAATGCTTGGTTGGTTGATCATAGGGCATTTTCTCTTCTCCTGTTGATATGGCTTCAACAACTGGGTATTAAATTAGTCTCGGAAGAGTTGAACCCCTTGCAGTGTCTGTGATTTAATTTGGGGCTGTACCCATCACAGAAGCTGGGACTCAGTTGCTCCTTCTATGGTGATTGTGGGAAACAGATAAAATTATCCCACTAGGATCTTGAGTAGGGATGATCAACCTTGCTTGATATTTTTGATTGATGATAAATTAATGCCATAGACTACTATGTTTTTCATTTTCAGGTTATCTGGTTTCACAAAGTAAACCAATAGAAAAATATAACTTTGAACACAGGAAACATGGATATTTTAAACTCAGAGAGAGCCAGAGCTTTAGCTCAGTGGTAAAACACTTGCTTAGTATTAGTGAGGCCCTGAGATTTATCCCCAACTCTGAAAGCACACACATAAAAAAGAAAATTTAAAGATACTATGGATTTTTCACTTTTTAGTTTTGTTTCCTTTCCCTTATGAATTTAGATATTCAAGTACCTTGTCTTTATTTCTATTTGTACAATGCAATTATATTTGAAAACAATTGTATTTCTAACAGGCCAAATTTATTTAAAAATTGGTCAAAAAATCATCATTCCTTTTCTTGATAATGAAACTGTGCCTGAGTTGTTCATGAAGGTGCTTAAAATCTTACAGCAGGACAGAACAGCAGGACAGGTATGCAAACTCCCTGACTCGCCAGCCCATCTTCTCATCTTGCACACTGCAGTCTGTAATGCACAGGGATTGCAAACTGGATTTCAAAGGTCAATTCTACAAAGATTTCCCCTTATTCTTTAAGCTGAATTGAGAATAAAAATATGCTTGAACATTTGTAATGTATAATTAACAATAATAAATGGAACAGAAATAGAAGGTAAAAATTACTTCGTTTTGTGAGGAATTTTGAATATTGAGAAGAGGTAATTCACAGCTGCCCTCACTTAATTGTGCAAAACGCCCTGTGCACCTCTTGTCCCTCCCATTCAGGTAGGTCAGAGGACAGGTGAATGTGAGTAGAGCATCCTACTCCAGGAGGGAGGAGGGAGACAGGCCTTAGAGTTGGATGGCTGGTCCTGCTGCTGCTACTTACAGAACTCTGCAGAGATCCTTCCTTGTCTTCTGTTTATTTTCAATTGAATTCAGATGTGATTTAAAAAAATTATTTACTCTAATTTGTATTTATTTATATACTTTTTACATGCTAATGGTTTAAAAAGTCAAATAATTCAAATAGTATTCTCTTCTCCCCCGCCCACCCCCCCAAAAAAAACCCACCATGGCTATACCTCGAAAGACCACCGATATCATCACTTACTTAATTACTTGTGTATTTACTATAATACTTTCTTGCCGCAGCCCGGCTGGCTGGGCAAAATAACCAGGGGGTGACGAATAACTTGTGTACGTTGATACAGCAGGAGTGGAAGCCCTTTATTGTAGAATAAGAGCGGTATTTATACATTTTACACAGCTTATCTAATTAGCATAAAATAGATACAGCAGTCAACCAATAAGGAATCTCCACACTTAATGGCTCGCTTTTGTTACTTCACAAACCACTCCCTCTGGCATTTTGCCAGGCACCATGCAGACTTATTTACAGACTCTAACATTTCTCTGGCAAAATAACAGGTGCCATCCTGACTTGTTTACAGACCTGACTTGTTTACAGACCTTAACATTAATGTTAAGGTACAGGTACGTAAACAAGTCAGGATGGTGCCTGGCAAAATGCCAGAGGGAGTGGTTTGTGAAGTAACAAAAGTGAGCCATTAAGTGTGGAGATTCCTTATTGGTTGACTGCTGTATCTATTTTATGCTAATTAGATAAGCTGTGTAAAATGTATAAATATAGCTCAGATCCTACAATAAACGGCTTCCATTCCTGCTGCATCAATCTTTTCATTTAATTTTCAGCTTTAGGAGTATCCTGTGACACTACTTTAAGTATTCTACCTATAACCTCTAATTAACAAGGTCTGTTTCCGAGCCACTTTCTGCCCCTTCCTGTACATTGTTTTGGTAGGGCACAGCCCCTAGGTGATTCTGAACAGGTATATAATAGGTAAAATTGTTTTGAGACATGGCATATATGAATAATTTTAATTCTGTATTAGTAGTGCCTGAAACTTTGTATCAGTACAGGAATCTAGGATGGTAATATTTTAGCATCTAGTTCATTTCTCTATTAAATTTTAATTTCATTTTTGCTGTTGAAAAGTCTACATGCTCTCTGTTGGTACATCCTTTCTATGTAATCTCTTCCTCCTCTTTCCCATGGTGGAAGCTCTTGAGGTATCTGGTTAACTGAGTCATCCATTCATATTTAAAAGCAGCACTTAGAAGCTTTGAGCTGGTGTCAATGACAATATCCTTAGTTCCTGCAGTTTTACAGAAGTGGGATTTTCAGTCACTTTCAGGGAAAGGTGTCTGGCCATCAGACTCTTGCATCCCATAGACACAGTCCCTCCCTTCCACTGTGACAAGTCTACCCTCTGCTCTACAACCCCAGGGTAAGCAGCAGGTCCTCGGGTGACATCTGTGTGCATGCTTGCCTGTGTACTTTCTACCTGCCTGATTCTAGCCTCCCCCTTCTCCCAGAGGGCATGGCCCTGCCTTAAATTGGGGGAGATTCTACAAATTGTATGAGCATTAATTCTGAGTTTTCCTCTCTGCTTGGGGGATTTAGATTGTTCTTTTAAATATCCAGATTTCACATTTCATGGTGTCTTTCTTATTTTCTGAGTCTATTTCTTCTTATTGTCATTTTAATGGGGCTTTGGTGGGTGGCAAATGTGTAACTCTTTGTTACAAATTGGCATTTTTACTCAAAAAAAACCTTTAACTTAGAACAGTCTTCTCTGTTGTTAACTGGGATCATTTCAGGATAGTTGTATTATATGCTATTTATTTAGGTTGCAATACACATTGTCTACTAATCTACCTCACTTGAAAGTTTGATAATAGATCCTCAGGCAGTTTGAATCTGTCTGAAGGCCTATTGGTGGAAAGCAAATCTCTTAGTGATGACTATCATGGAAGATTCCAAATGTCTGTTCAGGTGTCCTCTCATTTGTCAATCCAGTTGATGAGAACTCTGCTTGTCAAGTTTTGTGAGCTATTTTGAGGTTCTAAGCTGTTGAGTGTTTCTTGAAATAAAGTAATAATGTGTAGAATAAGATTTTTATTTGGATTTCTACAGATCTATTTTCAAATCTTGGCTCCATTTGACCTGGGAATCCAAAGAGTAAAAAAATCTAATTTTCTCATTTTTAAAGTGGCAGTGTACAGTACCTGCCAGGATAATTTGGGAACTAAATGAGAAATGCAGCACCATGTTAACAAATCACTGGTTCCTGGGATGCATTCAGTGCACAGTAATCACAGTCACCAGGACAAGAGATAGGGAGGACAGTAAAACAAGGGTTCTAAAGGCAGATTGTCAAAGTTTATAACCTGGCTGTGAAGTATATAAGCTGTGTGACCCAGTATTTTATAGCTTTGTTCAAAAGAAAGCAGCGTTATCTACACCATTAAGCCTCAGTGTCATACCGCCTGCTCACATGTGTGGGTTCAGCAGGGTGACTCTGCTGGTGCTTCCTGGCCTCACTCTCAGGTGGGTTGATTCTGACCAGCACCAGTAGAGGTGATTGGATAAGCTCTGCTCTGATGCACTTATCTCCTTTATCAGCTGGGTCTGGGCATTGTCCCTGGTGGTGGCAGAGTTGCAAGAGAGAAATCAAGTGTGAAAATTCACTTCAAGCATAAGCTTATGCTTCATCAAGTCAGTTAATACTGACTTGATGAAGTATCCAAATCAAGTCAAATGACCAAGCAGCAGAGGGGGTGGAAGGGTGTCAGGGGTTGGGGTTCTGCCTCTCACCTACTGCAGGCTGGAAAAATAACCTTATAACCTAATCAGTTACCTTCTTCAGGCAAAAACATGATGTAGTGTTTATTTAAGTGAGAGATATAATACTGTGTGGCCTACACAAATTCCAATTAAGTTCTGTAGTCCGGATTCTATGATGGGTTGATTCATGGATATCTATGTTTTCTCTTTATGAGAACCATTTAAAGTTTATTTTTTATGGACACATTCTATTTCACTCATGGTCTTAACTAACCAATAAATCATTCATATGAAGCATTTTCATTGCTTCTTCTGTTCTGTTGTTCATGTGTCCTGTGTGTTTTAAACCAGTTCCCTCATCCCTTTTCACCTCTCCTATGTCTCTGTCTCCCTTGCATTTTGTTCATTACACTGTTACTAGGGCTTAGTGGCTCTTACTCAATATCCATATGAACTGACATTTCCTTTCATTTTTGCTTGATAGAAAACTGATATATTAAGGGTACTGAAACCAATCCCAGCCCTTGTCTTTAAGAATTCATTTCTGGCTACTCTACTAGTTCCAGGCTGGGGGTAGAGAGAATCTTACTAGCATGGGGGTGAAGGGGACA
Organism: Callospermophilus lateralis; assembly: GCF_048772815.1. NCBI lineage: Eukaryota > Metazoa > Chordata > Mammalia > Rodentia > Sciuridae > Callospermophilus > Callospermophilus lateralis. The sequence goes on along the minus strand of NC_135310.1, from coordinate 38,353,316 downwards.
AGAAGTGTCCTCTGGGTTATTTTATGATTTACTTAACACTGTCAAGCTTCTTTTGTCTGGTGAATCCTACATGTGTAATGTCAAAATAAAATTAGATTGTCTAACTTTTAGAAATTAGAATATAATCTGATGTCATAACAAACCTTCAAATATGTGAATAGTTCCATGGGAACACAGAAGAGTGGGAAGTGCTTGATTTTATTTTAGGTGGAGTGGAAAACTTTTTGAAGAAAGAAAATGTTCCAGGTAAGTCAAATGGGGAGTGCAAAGTGTTTTATGGAGAACAAGAATGTTTGCTAAACTGCAAATTGTTTAGCATGCTTACAATGTTCATAGACACAGGAGCCCTGAAATATATAGTTATAAAACCATTTACTACTTTCTAATGTAGTTATTTGTCCCCCAAATAAATGAGATAGTTCAGTTTTTAAGGGAATTTCTCCAGTAGATTTTTTTTTTAAACTGAAGCCATTTAGCAAACTAGACAAGAAAATTAGACCTCTATTTCACTAGAATGTGCAATGTTTTGGGGACTCCCTAACAACAGGACCCAAATTTTACCAAAAATGTCTAAATCCAGCAATAATTTTTACTTTAATCTTGATATTTTTTCTGTATGTTGCCAAGGAATATTATTTAAATGTATCCTTACATTCAGTTATTTTATGTCTTTTAAGTATAATATGCTTAATTCAAAGCATAAAATGCAAACTAAAATATTAACAATAAAATATTTAAAATATTAAAACATTAGCAGATGCATTGATCCTTCCCAGACTGAATTTTAAAATTATGGTTCTTCGTATTTCCTGAAAGATGGACAAAATTCATCACATTAAAAACCTATCTTCTAAGTAGATACAGTATGAATATTATTTATCAGCAAGAGATCATATTTTCTGAAAGAGGGAGGTTGAAATCTGAGATGATTTACCAAAATTAAATACTTTTTTTCATTCTTTAGATACGCCTTTTACTCTGAAGAGGAATCAGAATTTGAGAAAAATTGGATTATTGCCGTGGAATATATAGGTGCATCCCGCATCCCTACAACTTTAATCAGAGTGCATAAATCCCAGAAGGGCCTTCCACCACGAATCCTTGTTAATACTGACATAGCCCCTGTAATCAGTGACTTCACTGTTTTTCAGAACATCGTTTTGTTGGATCTAAGCACTCTTGGCAAAGTGCATAAATCTTCAGGTAAGAATTTTAAAAGAACACTTCATAAATATCAAGATTATATCAAACAGCTAGCCAATGAATCAATTAAATCAAAGTATAGACGTTATAACCTACTTCAAAAAGAAATTTATGATGTTATATAGGTACCTTTTGCATTTTCTAGGTGTAATCATTCTTGATATATGGCAGGACCATTGAATGACCATGGTTCTCACCCTCATTGCCTATTCTTTTATCTGGAGTCCATATTAAAGCTTGGGGTATAAAAAGATTGGATGATTTAACTATAATGATTTTGTTATTTTTCCCAGGTGCATTTTCTTTGATTTCATGGAAAATTGCAATGAAGACACAAACTTCAAGAAAGCTACTTCTAAAGACTTTTGATATACTTTTAGAAATATCTGAGTAAAAACTTCTCAAAATGGTTCAAGACTCGAAAATGGACCACTCTAAATTTTTGACAATGACTTTTAAAAAATGAATATGATCACCATCATGTATCTTTGTCAATTCTGATGTTTGAAAATTATGCTAATTTGTTAAGATTTGTCCATGCATTCCTACCATGAAATCCAATTTATTACTATGATTATTCTGTTCAAGCAATATTTCTTGATTTTTAAATTAATCAATATTTAAATGTTAAGATATAAGGAGACTGCGTGAAGCTACCAAAAGAATCACTATGAAATTAGTAAATAGCTATTAAACTTGTACGTCTCTTTTTGGTGTTATTCTATGTAACATAATTTCATGAAACTCAAAGGGATATACTCTGCTGATTCATAACTAAAATCTGGAACAGTGTGAAATAAAATAGAAGCAGTCAATTTAAATGTCTATAATTCATAACACTGAACTGGCAAAGTATATACTGATTCATCAATTTTTTTCTGAATGTTTCTGCAGAACCCAAGTTTATAGCAATTACTTGATATATATCAAGTTTCCTTCTTTGACCCATAGTTGATAATGAAAAATCCAGGGTCAATTTTTTTAGGGATGTTTCCTTTTAGGAGAAAGAATGTCCAGGATATGGTGATTTCCAAGTTTTCTAATGTAGGTTTTCTCAGGGTTTAGTTCACAGATTAAATCTACCCACCACCTATTGGTAAGTGAAACTGAATAATTTGGTTTGAATAACATGAACTTTGAAGTAGAAAAGTTGTAATTGTAATATGAGCTCTGGGACTAGCCAGTACTGGGTCACTGTTCCAGCGCCCTCTGTATTTCAGCTTGCTTATTGTTATAATAATTAATATGAAACCTAGTTTGCAGGATTATTTTGAGGGTCAATGGAAACATGAATGAAAGGTGACTAACACTCTTCCCAACATGAGGTAGAGATGCATAAAAAGCAGCAGTTGTTACAATAATTGAACTGAGAGATGAAGAGATGAATGTATGCTCTTATGCTCTGTTGGTGGGACAAGCAACAATATATTAAACTGACAAGGGAGGCCTTAAGTGAAAATATGCACACTGTGTAGTAAAACTACAAATCTTCCTTATCTAGAATTTCCTCATGTGATAAACCAGGCCTTCCTTCTTAAAGCAGTAAACGGGAAATTTCTTATATTCAGTCAGTTCAGGAAGAAAGGCATAAACTTACTGGAAAAATTTAGTGACTTAAATTTCCCAGCCCATACTCTGCAGTACAGCAGTGACCAATCATTAGTTCAGCTCAAAGAGTTTTGAATCAGCTCTTTACTGCTCCTATTTTAAATATCTAAGATATACCATGAATGAATATGACATACTACACAAAGCAATAAATAGAAAGCTACAGAAAATACTGGAAATTAAATAATTATAATTAATATTCTAATATTTACAGAATATTATCAGTGTTTTGTTGCAAAAGAAAAGCAATACGATACTATAAAATCCTCATAGACATCAGTGCTGTTCCTCATTAGGCCTCTTTTTAGAAAGCAATAGGTTTAGCTTCAGCTTTGACTTTTTATTTTAAATGCAAAGTTGCTGATCTCTGAGAGTTGTTATCACAAATGTTATATTTATTATAGTGTAGTTTTGCAGTTGATTGGGAAATCTAAAAATGAAAAACATAGTATTTTATAAACAATATATTGCGACTCTAGTGACTTTATCTAAGATCTAATTGTGCTGTTGATAGTCCCTTTTCTCTTGTCTAATAGCCTCATCCCTTCTTTGTAGTCCTTGGAGTAGGTTCAGTAGTTGAGTCATACCAGTAAGCTATAAGGATGGCTACAATCCTAATTCATTTCTAGGACATGCAAAGGGAGAAAACTCTTTGCATCATGCAATATAAATATCAGCCACTTAAGCAACACTAAGAGACAAAATACACAAAGCAATGTGAGCCTCCTGACTCTGTTTTATTTATCTAAAATGGATATAAGATCAGTGGGAAAGATAATAGTAGGTAGTTAATAAGAAATCCTCAATTATGTATGTTTGAATTTATACACATTTTTAAAAACACTCACCCATTCTTTCTTTATTTCTACCTGGTACTTCACTCTTGATAGAAGATACCATTCCTAACACAGCATTTTTGCTTCCGCACCACGTCATGCTCTCTTTCAACTTCATTTTCTGTGCAGTGGGGAAATTTTCGACATCATTTTAGTTATCTGGCATAATAAAAGAGATTATTCTTTGAATTTCCTTCCAAATATGTGTTAACCAAGCTATAGTCTTTGATCAAAATGATGTGGAAATCCTATTATCATCTGTCATTGTGTCGTTTTGGTTTATAGAACCTAGTTTGTGCTAAACTTTTAAAAAAGAATCTTCTTGTGCTTATGGTTACATTGTTTTTATTGCTTTTATTTTGGTACTTATCTTTCATTATACTTTTCTTCACATTTTTACTCCCATTATAAAATATTTTTTTTGAAATTTATAGATTAAACATTTCTTGTCAGTTTTTTATCACAATATTTATCCATTGATATATTGTTAAATAAGCTATTTGTAAAAACTTCAATGGAAATGATGGCAGAAAATGGAAAGATTGTCACTATATTACAATAAAATCACCTTGGGGTCATTATTACTTAAGGTGAAACAACTTATAATATCAAGAGATGAGGTCTGTAGCCTTTCACAGGCCATCAAATCTAATATACATATGCTATCCAAGAAAGAAAAAAATTAATATTTAGGCAGTTGTAACAGTCTTTCTTCCTAAAAAATAATTGTATTTACAAATAAAAATTTTCTACAAGTTAGATAAAAGGATAATTGTGTTACTAAGAAATAAGGTATAAAATTTTAATGCTTAGTAGCTTTTTAAAGAGCTTAAATTGGTAATATTTATTACTAGTAATTCTGAATCTACTGAAAAGGAATAGATTGCAAAATCATTTGGTTGTTTTTGAACTTGTCAAAATTTTGAAGTATTCAGGACCAGACTTTCAGTACTCTATTTGTTTTTTTCTTGCCATGCAATTAACTTTCCATAAATTTTACAAGTCAGAAATGAGGAGAGTGGGGAACATTTGATCTAATCAAATGCAATATATGACCAAGTTGTCTGAAGGGAAACTTAATCTTTGGCCAAGAACTTTTTCACCCATGACATATTACTTTGGACATCATTATTTGATTCTGATTGTCAAATGATCATTTCAATCAATACATCGGTGTAAATAACATTTGCAAATGAATGATTGCCAAATTCACCACCTTTTCCATAATTTCATTATATAAGCAATTGCTCACTGACCTAAAATTATGAAGAACCAGAGCACTTATGTACTCTTAAGCCATAACTTTGCTGTGCTCTGTGTATAATTTATGGTGTTATCTAAAAATTCATTTTAAAGCTTAAGACTTAGTTAAAAGTAGAAATTTTGTTTGAGGTTTTTGTTTCTACAATTGAGATTCTGGGTTGAATTGATCCTTTGTATAAAGTCATCAGTTTGAGGTTTATTATATTAAACTTACCATCCCACCAACTATCCACAGATACGCACAGAGGATCCCCAGAGTCATGGCCACAGTCAGTCCTATGGGTGGGATCAACTAGTCTACTTAAAAGAGAGGACATAGAATTGGATTTTTTAGGCTCATTTCTAGCCTACATACACAAAAATTTTGTCTATCTATTGAGAATATATATAGATAGATAGACAGACAGATATATAGATACATATATATATCTCCCAACTGTTTATTCTCTGGAAAAATTGTCCCCATTCTCACTACTTTCCTTCTTCTACTTCAAAGCGTTTTGCTTTTCATCTCACATTTATTTGCTTACCTTTCCTTTAACATCGTCCTCTATTGTGTCTCCTGGGCATCATTCATTTTCTTAAGTCTCTGTGGTTGTTACTTTTTGCTTAATAACTTTTCTATTCTTCACTAACTCAAAGTTAGGGAGTCAATATTTATATATGTTAAAAAAATCTAGATTCCCTTTTCATTAAATAAATTCTTTCCCATACCTTACCCACTGTTTGACCCTACCTAGATGATTAAGTTAAAATGTACAGTTTAGTGTATATTTTTGTACATTCTGCAAATGATTTCAGTCAAAGACAAGGTGAATTCTCTGCTGAATTCTACCAGGCCTTTTAAAGAACCAGGCCCAAAGCTCCTCAGATTACTCATATTATTACATGGAATATAAATGGGGGGACACTGCCAAATTCATTCTATGAAGTCAGTATCACCCCAATACTTAAACCAGATAAGGACTCACGAGGAAAGAAGACCACAGACCATTATCCTTGATGAAAATAGATGTAAAATTCTTTCATAAAACATTAGCAAATCATATTCATTAACATATTAAAACAAGATTGTAAATCTTGATCAAGGTAGCTTAATTCCAGGGATGTAAGTTTGTTTTAATATACACAAGACAGAAGATGTGATTTTGCCACATAATTAGAATTAAGGGAGGGAAATCATGTAAATAATCTTCATAAATACAGAAAAAGTTTTGACATGGGGCTGGGACTGTAGCTCAGTGGCAGAGAGATTGCCTAGCGTGTGTTTTAATACCAATTCATGATAAAAAACATTGAACCAACCAGAAATAGAAGGAACTAAGCTCAATATTATAAAGGATATAATGACAACCTCATAATGAATGGCAACAAACATAAAGCATTTTTTTTCTAAAATCAAGAACAAGACACTTGAGTATATGCACCTCACTCTCCTATTCATTTAAGTACCTGAGATTCTAGCCAAAGAAATTGTACAAAAGAAAGAAACAAAAGGGATACAAGTAGGCAAGAAAGAAGGCAAATTATCACCGTTTGCAGATGATATGATCCTATACTTAGAAAATACAAAAATCAGGCTGGGGATCTGTCTCAAGCGGTAGCGCGCTCGCCTGGCATACGTGCGGCCAGGGTTCGATCCTCAGCACCACATACAAACAAAGATGTTGTGTCCGCCGAAAACTAAAAAATAAATATTAAAAAAATTCTCTCTCTCTCTCTCTAAAAAAAAAAGAAAAAGAAAATACAAAAATCTTCCCCTAGAAGACCTCTACAGCTAATAAATTCAGCAAAGAAGCAACATACAAACATCAATATAGCAACATACAGTATCAATAGCTTTTCTACACATTAATAATGAATCCTCTAAAAGGAAATTGGGAAAACAATTCATTTCACAATACCCCTAGCAGGTACCACCTCCAAAATAAATAAATAAATAAATATAACCAAAGAGGTGAAATATCTGTATAATGAAAATTTCAGAACACTAAAAAAAAAAAAAAATTGAAGAATACACTAGAAGATGTAGAAGATGGAATGACTTCCCTTGTTCTTGGATAGGCAGAAATAATATAGTTAAAATTATCATGTTACCAAAAGCAATTTACAGATTCAGTGCAAATCTTATCAAAATTCCTATCAAAATGTGAATACATTTTTCACAAAACTATAGAAATCATTCCTAAAATTCATATATAAAAACAAGACCCAGAATAGCCCAAAGTATTCCAAGCTAAAAGAGCAATGCTGGAGTTATTACATACACCCAACTTTAAATTATTCCACAGAGGTATATTTACAAAAAGAGCATGATACTGGCACAAAAACAGCACATAAAACAATGAAAAAGGATAGAGATGCAGAAATAAACTCACAAAGATTCAATCTTTGGGTCTTTGACAAAGGAACCTAAAACACACACTAGAGAAAAGACAGTTTTGTTACATAGTAGTGCTGGAGAAACTGAATGTGCATTTTGAGAAGAATAAAACTATCTTTATCTCTCATACTTCAGAGAAATCCACTAAATGTGGCTCAGAGACATGGAAATCGGACCAGAGATACTGAAACTGCTAGAACAAAACATAGGGTCAACACTGGTAACATTTACATGCAGGCAATAGTTTTGTAATAGGATTCCTAAAGCTTGGGATATCATACAAAGAATTTTGACATTAAATAAAAAAGGTTCTGCACAGTAAAGAAAACAACTAATAGTGTGAAGAAAGACCTTACAGGATGGGAGAAAATCTTTGCCAACTACTCTTCTGACAGAGGATTAAGAATCAAAATCTATAAAGAACAACCAAAATATTAATCCAGTCAATGAATGGGCAAATTAATCAATCAAACACTTCTCAAAGAAGAAATCAAATGCTCAACAAATGCATGAAAATTTTTCAACATCTTTCTAATCAGGAAAATGCAAGTCAAACTACTAGATTTGATCTAACTCCAGTTTGAATGGCATCATCAAAAATACAAATAATATAAACTATGTTTATAATGTTGAAATTCACAATAGCCAAGCTATAGAACCAGCCAAGGTGTCCATCAGTAGACGAATGGATAAAGAAATGTAGTATATATACACAATGGAGTATTATTCATCCATAAAGAAGAAGAAAGTTATGTCATCTGAAGAAGAACGGATGAACTGGTGAACATTATATTAAGTGAAATAAACCAACTCAGAACCTCAAGAAGCATATGCTTTCTCTCACATGTGAAAGCTAGAAAGACAAAACATGAAAAAGGAGGTCTTATGAAGCTATGTTATAGTTTAGATATGAGATGTCCCTCGAAAGCTCATGTATGAAACAAAGCAAGACTATCCAGAGGCGGAATGATTAGATTGTGAAAATTATACAATAGTTAGTGGATTAATTCACTGATGTGGATTAATTGGGTGGTAATTGTAGGCAGAAGGATGTGGCTGGAGGAAGCAGGTCACTGGGGCTATGCCTTTGAGGTTTATATTTTGTCCCTGGTGAGTGGCACTCACTTCTTCCTGGTTGTCATGTCTTGAACTGCTTTCCTCTGCAATGCTCTTCCACCATGATGTCCTATGTCACTGAGATGGGAGCCCATGGAGTTGGCTGACCATAGACTAAACCTTGGAAATTGTGAACCAAAACAAACTTTTTCTCCTTTAGTTGTTCTTGTCAGGTCTTTTAATCACTGCTAAAGGAAATCAACTAAAACAAGATAGAAGGGAAATCAACAGAATAGAGGAAGAGGATGAGGGTGAGGGAGGAAGGGAGGAAAAGGGAGATACTGAGGAAAAAATGTGCATGTATGTCACAACGTCACAATGAATCCCACTATTATGCATAATTATAATGTGCCAACAAAATTAGATTTTAAAAAGTTAAACAATTTATTTTAAGTCTGAGAAAATATGTAAAGGATACGAACTGTGAAAAGTATAAAATACTGATGAAAGAACCAAACAAAACCTAAATATTCATAGCAACATACCATCTTATGGTTTAAAAATCTTAGAATGATACCAAATTTCTCTTAATTTAACTACAATTTAAGCACAATTTCTATTGAGATTTAAGCATGTTTTTTCTGGACATAAACAATCTTGTAAAATTTATGTAAAAGGGGAAATACTTTATAATAGCTAAAAACTATTTTGGGCTGGAAGAATAAGTTGGGAGGAATTATTCTGTCTTACTATATAGCCATATTAGTCAAAATAGTGTGGTGCTACTAGAGGAGCAGATAGATAAATAAAACAGAATAAAGAATCTTCATCTACAAAAATATGCCCAGTAAATTTTTGAAGAAAAGTTACAAAAGCAACTTAATAAAGAAGTGATGACTTTTTAAGTAAATTATGCTGAAGTAATTAGGCTCCATAATCAAGCAAATGAACCTCATTAATATACCTTTATAAAAAACTCACTTTGAAGTAGATCAGGGACATAAATATGACTCATAAAACCACAACATCTCTAGAAAAAAAATAGGGTTGGCCTGGAACCTAGAATTAGGCAAAGAGGTTTTGGATTAGACTCTAAAGGCATCATATATTAACAGGAAAATAGATAACTGGACCTCAGCAAAATTTTTTAAAATTTGATCTTTGAAAAATCTTGATACAGAAGTGGAAAGATAAGCTAAAGACCAAGAGGAAATGTTTGCGAGCCACATACCCAGTTGTACAGCTGAGATATCATGTGTTCCCCCAAATCTCCCGTGTTAATGCAGGAATGTTCTGATGTGAAGGTACTGGATTATGGAGAGCTTTAACCTAGTCAGTGGATTAATCTACTTGATTAATGATGTAAAGACTACTGTACTGGATGGTAACCATAGGCAGGTGGGGCATGGCTAGATGAGGTGGATCACAGCAGGCATGCCCTAGGGGATTACATCTTTCCCCTCTGGCTCATCCTTACTTCTCTGTTTTCTGGATGCCATGAACTGAGCAGATTTTCTCTGCCATGCCCCTTGGTCATGATGTTCTGCCTTACCTCAGGTCTAGAACAATAGATTTGGCCAACCATTGACTGAACCTCTGAAACCATAGGCCCCAAATAAACTTTTTCTTCTCTATGGTTTTTTTTTTTTTTTTTTTTTTTTTTAGGTATTTTGGTCACAGTTAAGAAAAGCTGACTAAAGAATTAAAAACAACAAACAAGCAAACAAACAAAAACCCAACAACTTGTATTTAGAACACAAAAAGAATTCTTAAAATTCAACAATAAATAATCCAATTAGAAAATGTTCAAATGGCACTAAGAATTTATTAAAGAAAAAATAAAGAAGCCAAATAAACACAAAAAGATGCTTAAAATCATTAGCCACTGAAGAAATAAGAATTAAAACCACAATAAGCTATCACTGCATGCCTATCACAGATGCTAGTGAGGATGTGGAGAAAGTGGGTCACTCATACTTTGCCTGAGGGAGTGCAAAATGATGCAACCACTGTGGAGAATAGTTTGGCAGGTACTTTTAAAATTAAAAATGCATTTACCCAAATCACCTGTCATTTATACTCACAGACATGATGACTTATCTGCTCACAAGGAATTCTGCACAAATATTCACAATACCTTTATTTGTAATAGCCTATAACCCATATTTACCTCAGTGAGTGAATGAATGAATGAACAGTGGTGAATCTGTGACACAGATTATTATTAAGCCATAAAAATAAATGGAGTGTTGATATATGCAACAACTTGAATGACCATCAAGGAAATTATTCTGAGTGGAAAGCAATCAATAAGGAAACTTACTTCATGATTCCATTTGCATAATATTTATGAAAATGTCTAAGTATCACCTTGAAAAACAGATTAATCATTGCCAGGGGTACAGAGTGAGAAGGAATAGGACAGATGTGGCTATAAAGAGTTAGGATGAGAGAGTCTTGTAGTGATGGTACAGTTAAATATCATGATTTTGGTAGTGACACAATGTCAACAGCCTCAATTCAATAATGCAAAATGTTGACATTGGGAGGATAAAAGGAAACATAGAATATCCCTGCAGATTTCTTTGCAACATTTCATGTATATTTAATTATTGAAAAATAAAAAAATTAAAGAAATATTTAGGCTGTTATTATCGACCAAATTCTCCTATAAATGTTATAATATTTTGAAATGATACCACTAAAAAAGGTTTTAAGTTGTCCAGCTTCTTCCTAATTTCTGAGTAGAGACTGGTATCCCAGTATTTATTTGCATTTCTCTTATAATGGATATGTTAACACATGTATAGAACTGTCAAAGAATATTCACATGAATCATAAATTTTCCCACTCCAATCTTAACAAAGGTTTCAAGTATATAAACAAAAGCTAGACATAATTTACTTTTAGAAGGCAAGAAACTTTGAGACACTGAATCTTAATTGTCTTATTCTATAGTAAAGTACAATTTGAATTTGGATTAGCGCATATGTTTTGAACAAATGTAGTTTTATGCTTTGCCATGCACAGACATAAAATGCTTACATGATTAACTCCCATCACCAGCTATGCCCAATAAATTTGTAAATTCTATGTTTATTTGCAATAAGTGATCATAAAGATGTCTGGTACACAATGTCTGATAAGATTTACTTTTAAAGAGTGGGTCTCTGCTAACATTCCACCTTTATCTTGTTTACTGGGAGATCTGTCATGGGTTATTGGCAGATGCATAAAGAGACCTATTTAACTAAATCATTACCTAGGCTATTCTGCTTAGGGAGTGATGAAACACATCACTGTTCCACTAACAAAGTTGAACAGTTTTTTATGATTAAGTAACAGTTGAATAGTTCCTTTGTAAACTTCTTTTTCATGTTTTTTGCATATTACTCTATTGTTTTCTTTAAATTAAATTTATTTTTAAGTGATGCATTTTATATATGTACCCAATTTCCTTTAGCTATCCAGTAGTTGATGAACTCACAGGTTGTTTCTATTGCTTGGTTTTTGTGAATAGTGATACTATAAACACGGGGTGTAAATAGTATTACTTTGACATACTGATTTCATTTATTTGAATATATACCCTGCAAAGGAATTGCTGGATCATATGGTAGTTCTATTTTTATTTTTTTAAGGAACCTCTGTAGTGCTTTCCATAATATTTCACCAACAGTATGTAAGTATTCCCTTTTCTACCCATTCTTGTCAGCACTTATTATGTTTTTGATAAGTCATTCTTACTTAAGTGAGGTGATAGCTCATCGTGGTTTTTATTTGTATTTCCTTGATAACTAGCATATACCTGTTTTCCTTTATTCATAGATGTTCTTTTGAGACATCCCTATTTTGTTAATTACTCATGTTTTATTTCAGTTGCTTTGCTATTGAGTTTTGGATTTCTGTTATATATTTTGGGTATTAACTCCTTGTCAGATCCATAGTTTGCAAATATTTTCTCCCATTCAGTACATTGGCTTTGCTCTCTGTTTCCTTTGCTATGCAAAAATTTTCAAAGTTGATGCAATCAGATTTTCCTAGTTTTGCTTTTGTTTCTTGTCCTTTTTAGATCTTGTTCCCAAACTCCTTGCCCATTAAATGTCCTAAAACACGTGCTTATTTTGTTTGTCTCATTGTTTTATAATCTCAGGTCTTATGTTTAAGTTTAATCCATGCATTGATTTTTGTGACTGACAGAAATAGAGGTCTCTAATTAGGCTTCATTTTTCTGTATGTAGACATCCAATTTTCCCAGAAAAACTTATACTGTCTTTTCTGCAATCTCATTTATAGCAACTAGGCTCTCTATTCTGTTCCACTGATCTGTATGTTTGTTTTTATACCACTATCTTGCTGTGTTGGTTATTATATCTTTGCAGTATATTTTAAAGTCAGGTAGTGTAATATCTACTGATTCTCTTTTTTCTCAAGATGCTTTGACTTTTCAGGGATTTTTGTGGTCGATATGAATTTTAGGATAATTTTTTCTAGTTATGTGAAGAATGTCATTAGTAATTTAATAGAGATTACATTGAATCTATATATCAATTAGGGTAATATGAACATTTTAATAATATTGACAGTTCCAATTCATTGAAATGAGATATCTTCCCATTTTTTAGTGTCATCTTCAATTTCATTCATCAATATTTTATAATTTTCACTGTAGAGATATTTCCCTTCTTTGACTAAATTTTTTCCTCAGTATTTTATATTTTTGTAGCTGCTATAAGTTGTATTGTTTTCCTGATTTCTTTCTCAGATGATTGTTTGCTATTGACATTTAGCAACAGTAACAATTTTTTAATGTTTGTATCTGAAAAGTTTAATGACTTTATTGGTTCTAGCAGTTATTTGATGGAGTTTTGGGGGATTTCTCTATATAAGATCTTGTCATCTATAAACAATGATAATTTGATTTTTCTCTCCAATTTGGTACTGGAGATTGAATTCAAGGGTGCTTTAGAGCTAAGCTACATCCTCAATTATTATTTTAAATTTTTGAGGCAGGGTTTCACTGAGTTTTCAAAGCTGGTCTTAAATTTGTATCCTCCTGCCTCAGCCTCCAGAGTCAATGGGATTACAGTAATGTACCACTTCACCAAATATTTTCTCTTTCATAATTTGGATAACTTTTATTTATTTTTATTGCCTAGGTGTTCTTCACAGGACTTCTACCACTCTGTTGAATAAAAGTGGGCATGCTTGTCTTTTTCCAGATCTTAGAGACTAAGATTTCAGCCTTTCTCCATTCTGTGTTAGCTGTTTGCCTTTTATAAATGGCCTATATTATGTTGAGAAATATTCCCATTACACCTGATTTGTTCAGTATTTTTGTCAAGAAAGAATATTGAGTTTTATAAAATGCTTTACTATATATATATATAGAATCTATATATATGATATATATATATATATATCATATATATATTCATCTGTTGATGTCATCTAATTTATTGATTGGCATATGTTGAACCCTCCTTGCATCCCTGTGACAAATCCCTCTTGATAGGGATTTGGTGCTGTTTGATTCAACTTGTTAATATTTTGTTGAGGTTTTTTATATTTATGCGCATCAGATATTGGTTCATAATTTCTTTTCTTCTTCACCCTTTTCTCTTTCTTTTGTCTTTCTTGGTGTTCTTGCTTTGGTTTTGCTCTATTGAATAGGTTTTGAGTATTTCCATCCTTCTTCCTCTTCTCCCCTGACTTCTTCTGGGATAATTTGAGGAGAATTCATATCAGTTCCTCTTTAAATGCTTTAAAGAACTCATCAGTGAAGAAATTTGGTCCTTGGCTTTTCTTTGATGGTAGACATTTTTATTAGTGATTAAATCTCTTTACTTGTAGTTAGTCTTTTCAGGTTTTCTACCTCTTTATGATTTGGTCTTGTGAAGATGCATGTGCCCAGGAGTTTGTCCAGTTCTAGGTTATAAGTTTTTTTTCATGTAGTTCATAACAATCTAATGTGACTTTGTGGTGTCTTGTAATATCTCCTCTTTTCTTCTGATTTTATTTGAGTCCTCTCTCTTTGACTTTCTTTAGTGCAGTTAAGGATTTGTCTGTTTTATCTTTGTGAAGACCCAATTTCTGCTCTGATCTCTATTACTTATTTCTACCAATTTTGAGTTGATTTATTCTTATTTTTCTAGTTCCTTTGAATGCAGTGATTTGAGAACCTGATGCAGTCATTGATTGCTGTACACTTTTCTCTTCACACTGCCTATGCTGTAGCCCTGTGTTAATCAGATATACATCACTGTGATCAAAATACACAACTAGAACAACTTAGAGAAGGAAAAGTTTATTTGGAGCTCATGGTTGCAGAGGTTTAGTCTGTGGTCCGTTGACACCATGGCTCTGGTCCCAAGGATGAAGCAATGCCCTGTGATCATGGCAGAGGAGTGCTATTACCTCATGGCAACTGGGCAGCAGAGAGAGGAGAGAGAAAAACAGAGGTGGGGGTAGGGAGAAAAAGGGAGGGAGAGAGAGAGAGAGAGAAAGAGAGAAGAAAAAGACCCCCAGTGACACTGATCTTGCAGCCATGATTCACCTGCCTACAGTCACCACTAATTCAATCCATTTAAATGAGGATGGACTGATTAGGTTTTAGTTTTAAAAATCTAATCATTTCACTTCCGTGTAATCCTGCATTAAGACAGAAGCTTCGGGACAACACTTTGTATCCAAGTTATAACAATCCCATTAGTTTTGGTAGGTTATATATCTCCATTTTCTTTTATTCAAGATAATTAAAATTTACCCTTTCTTTCCTGATTTCTTTATTCATCCATTGGTTTGTTAAAATTGTTTAGTTTCTGTGTATTTTTACAGTTTCCAATTTTTTTCTTGCTGTTGACTTTTAGTTTTATTGAACTGTAGTCCTAAAAGATAGTTGATAACGACTTTAAGTTTTATAAATTTGTTAAACCCTGTTTTTTTTGCCTATCAAATAATCTATCCTGGAGCATACCCCAGGGGATAATAAAAAGAGTAGGTACTTAGTAGTTGTTTTATGGGATCTTTAATTATCTGTTGGGTTCATTTGGCTTAGCATGCAATTAAACTTTGCTGGGGTTTTTGCTGTTGTTGTTGATTTCCTGTCTGCTTTATGTGTCCAGTGTTGAAATTGAACTATTATTCTATTGGAGTCTATCTTTTCCTTTAGGTCTATTGATTTTTCCTTTCTATTATTTGTGTGATATGATTTTTGGATGCACATGTATTTAAATTTGTTGTTTCCTCCTTGTTACTTTTTTACTGATTTTGATTTAAAGTCCAATTTCATCTATATAATATGACTACTTCTGCTTTCTTTTTTATTCCATATCAATGGAATACCTTATCCTATCCCTTCATTTTCAATATGTGTTGTAAACAAACATATAATTGGGTATCCATTTTAAAAAGTCCATTCAGCCACTTTATATCTTTTAATTGGAGAATATTTTTTTCCAGTACTGGAGATTGAACCCAGGAGTGTTTACTATTGAGTTACTGTCCTAGGCATTTTTTTTTCTTTATTTTGAAACAGGGTCCCATTAAATTTTCCAGAGCCTCATTAAGTTGCTAAGGCTGGCCTCAAACTTGTGATTCTTCTACATCGGCCTCCCGTTTGGCTGGGATTAAAGACATGCACCATCATGCCCAGCTTAGTTACCAATATGTAGGGTCTTACTTCAAACACTTTGTAACTTGTTTCCTAATTTTATTGTAGTTTTTTTCTTTCTCCCTCATTTTCTTATAGATTTTCTTTGTTGCTAAATAATTTACTTAGGTAATGCATTTTTATTTACTTTCTTATGATTTTTGTTGGAAAACATGTATGAACTATGGATTTTATTTGAGCCATGAAGGCAAGTAAACTGCTTTTTTGGGAACTTCTGGGTGAGATTCCCTAGTTTGAGAAAGCCCAGATCACACTGGACCCTGCCTTAGATCACAGCCCTAGGATCAAACACAGCTGCCTGGAGATGGGCATATTCTTCCAACCACTAAACAACCTGTTTTTCTGAATAAGCTCCTTACTGATTCCCTGTGGTGTGTACCACTATAAATAAGGCATTGGAGGGCTTTTCTCTTTGCTAGGATCAAACCCATCAAGTCTATTCACCTACCAATGCTTCTGCTTTTGAATACACAATTCTCATCTTTTGTCTTTATTTCTTAATATTACTTTCTTATCTTTTATTTTGCTGCCGGCCCACACATCCAATGGTTACCTACTCCCTCCCCACACAGGATGTAGGCAATGTTTGTTGAATTTATTATAGATTTTCAATTTGTTGTTACCATGAGACTTACAAAAAACATCTTTTACAAGCTATTTTTAAATCATAGAAACCTAACATTATTTTAATGATAAGAAACCAAAAAAAGTTAAAATACTACAATTAAAGCTTTTATACTTTTGCTCCATTCACACATTTTACAACTTTCTATATTCTTATCACTCACATATTGATGTAGTTGCAATCATTTTGATCGTTTAGTGTTCATACTGTAGATATGAATGACTTATGCACCATGTTTTCTTCTTACTCATTAATGTCTCTTTCTTTCACTTTGAAGAACTCCCTTTCTCATTTCCTATAGGACAATTATGGTGGAGATAAATTCTCTCGACTTTTTTTTTTTTTTTTTGGCCTGGGAATATCTTTATCCCTTCTTTATTTCTAAAGGATATATTTGCTAGATAAAGTATTCTTGGTTTGCAGTCCCTCTGCCCCCACTTTGGTACTGTGAAAATCTCATACTACATTCTCCTGCCTGTTATGTCTACTGAACAGTAGGCTATCAGGAGAATTGGGACATACTTATGTTTTAACCGTTTCTTTTCTCTTGCTGCCTTGAGTAACTTATCTTTATCTTTAACATTTGAAAGCTTGATTATAATATATTTCGGGGTAGACTTGGTTGAGTTAAATCTGACAAGTGATCCTTGACCTTTCTGTATGTGGATATTTGTATACTCCTCTAGGTTTGGGAAATTTCCTGTTGTTATTTCTTTAAATAACTTTCTTAACCCTTTGGCATCTCAAGTTCCTCTTTGAGCCCCAATAATCCAAATTTTTTATTTAATATTGCTTCAAAATTCCTGTAAGTTTTATTCATTCATCTTTTTTCCTCATCCTCTATGTATTTTTAAAAATTAAGTATTGGAACCCACTAATTCTTCTCCTGGATTCATCCTGCTATTGATACCTTATATGATATTTTTAATTTAGCTTAATGTTTTTTTTCAGCTCATGACTCTGTTTAATCTTTAAAAGATTGCTTCATTTCTTTGTTACATTTTCCTGTAAAAGTATTGAATTATTTCTCTCTGTTTCCTTGAGGTTCGTTGATTTTCCTTAAAATAGGTATTTTAAATTCTCTGAGAGTTCTCCTGTCCTGATTACTATCTGATCAGTTTCTGGCACTTTATTTTGACTTTTAGTTTAAAACATCATTTACCAAAAGCTGTTGATGCTTGTTAGTATGCAATGTCATCTGGGCATTGAAGAATTAGTATCTCATACCAGTGTTCTTCATCTATGTTTGTGCCAGTCTTTTCAGAACTTTAATTAGGCTGTTTATTTTCTCTGAGCCTGTGGTCCCTTCCACTATTTCAGCAATGCATGATGCACAAGTCCAGTTTTGCCACAACACTGCTTTGGAGTATTATCAATATTTTGGGAGTAGAGGACAATCCAAGTCCGGATTTTCCTCAAGTTCACAGTTGGTGTATTGTTCAGAATCAACCAGCAGAGTATCTAGAAAGGGTAGTCCACTGTGGTAAGACTGTCCCTGTGGCTGGTATAGGTGCAGATGTTTCATTCACAGTCACTAGCCTGTGGTCAGTTATTGCAGGATTCTTTCCATCTTTACCCAGAATCACCTTAGATGGACGAGCTCCAGGTTTTTATATCATGCCAGTGGCCACCAATGCATAAACTCTGTCACACATCCTAGCCCACAGCCTTCCAATGCCAACATAGCAAAATACCGTGGCCCATGCTGCTATGGGCTTTCTATTGCTGAGATAGAGTCATGGCCCTAAACAATCACGGTTAATCACAGTTGATCCTGGCTGGAACAGAAATGTCCCTAAATGGGGCTATGTGTCTTTTCCTAGAACCAGGGATATTCTGGAGGTTTTTCCTGTAGGAAGTCCTAGGGATGGGGGACATTAGGATCTGTCTGGTATTAGGTTTAATCAGCCTATTACTAAGTTCCAAGGCAAAGTCCTGTGATTACCACACCGTTATGCCTCCAGCAAAAATGGATATAACTTCTCACTGTGTTTCTTGAGGGTGAGATAGTGTTGGTGAATCTCTTTGCCACCTAGGCTGATGCTAAGCTGGATTGTACTTGAATTATATAATTGCACACCAACCTGCACAGTCTCAGGGAAACACTAAGTTCCACACTACAGATGGTGGTGACATAGGCTGAAACATATCTCCATTCCACCAGGGTGCAGTGTCTGCCTGGTACTGAGGCAGGTATAGAATTCCCTCTGTGAACTCTGGCCTGGTGACAGCTGTGCTACACAATGTTGAGGAACAGACATGCTCTTGGATACCAAGGCGGATGCCACACTAATCACACCTGAGTCTCACAGGCACAGGGACCTGCAAAATTTTGAGGGAAAAGAAGAGTGATCCAGGCCCACTTTAAAGCTGGCAATGATGCAGGCCCAAATCAACTCTGTTCCATAAGAACATAGTGCTCCATCTGATGCTGGGGCAGGTCTACAGGCTATTTCTCTGAATTCTGATGGAGATTTGGACATTTGGTTCACTTCTGGTGCTCACCACAGCAGGTCCAGCACTGAGTTCCAAGAGGAAGTCCTCTTCTAGCTTGTATAGCTTATTTCCCAACAGGTAGGGTCTTGCTCCTTGCTCTTCCATTTAAGGTAGAGGAGGCATAGTGAAGTATTCTCTTTCCCGTTTGGCTAACATAGTTGCAGTAGCTCAGTCTATGGGTATTAGTCATGTGGTATTGGTCTTGGAGCTCTGCCTAGTGCTGGGCCTGTATTGGGTTTCAAGTCCAAGGCCTGGAATTAATTATTCTTTAGAGGCATCTTCCAGCTGTAACTTGTTTGCATGGGGGGGAAGGGCAAATTAGACAACTGCTTTCATCAGGGCATCTATTCTTCTTGAAAGAATAATTAGGCACTATGGTCTATCACCTGGTGTGTTTAGGTCTTGTGAGGGTACTTAGTATATGAACAGCTGTTCAACTTGGTGTGTCTATGGGGAAATGAGAGTTCAAGAATCTTACTCAGGTAACATGTTTCTATTCTCTTTTTTCCCACTTTTTTAAAATGGGCCTTTTTTTCTTTCTTTCTCAGTTGATTTTTAAGATTCTCTCTATAATTCTTGAGCTATGCTTACAAATCTCCCACTTTGTGTCATTCAGCTTTGTACTTTGAATATGTGTATATGCTGAACCACATATCCACAATTATTTCTCTATCTATCAATCTGTACCTGTATTAAACAGGATTTATATTGACAGATCTGACTCTAAGATACCACCACAGGGTGGTATTTCGGCCTTCTCAGGTCTCTACAACACCCTTGTACTTATTTGTTTCTTCATTTTCTGATGTAGATAATCCTGTCTGGCTCAGATTACCTAAACAGAATTTACTTTTTTTCGGTGTTCAATTTAATAGTTTCAGAATTGCTACCCTAAACTTTGAAATAAACATTTAGAGTATGTGTGTACAATTGTTTTTAGTGTCATGGTATCCAGATCATTTTATGGAATTACTTAGGTCAAAACCCCTCCTCCATTTCTGCAGAGGTGTGCATTTGTCATGCATTTTCAATACCTTTAATGTCATTTGCTGCAGTCTTCATTTCCTCCTGGTTTTTCCTAGTATGATTAAGAATGATCTGGGCACAGTGGCAAATGTCTATAATTCCAGCAGCATGGAAGACTGAGACAGGAGGATCACAAGTTCAAGACCAGTCTCAGCAATTTAGTGAGGCTCTAAGCAACTAAGCTCTAAGCAACTGCCCCAAATTTTTAAATAAAAGGCCAGGGGTGGCTTAGTGGTAAAGTGCCCCTGGGTTCAATCCTCAGTACAACAACAACAACAACAACAACAAAAACCCCAAAAACAAAAAACAACAACAACAGAATGAAGTCCTTTGCCCAGATGGCCTCTGGACTTTAGAGACAACAAATACCTCATCTGGGCATGCTGCCCTAATCCATTTGTGAAGTGATCAGAAAAGCTGAAAATTTTAGTGGGGCCTCGAACAACAGAAAACTCTGTCACGAGTCAGAGCTGTTATGCAACAGACTTGATGTGCGTCAACAGACTCATTGGTACTTGAAGACAGAGTGGAAGACAGGTTTGTCAGCTCGAGCTTTTGTTAGGCCCTTGGGTTTGAATCAAAGTCCAGAGCCTTAGGATTCCTGGAGTAAAAGCAGGTCATTCTCTTCAGGTAATGACTCTCCTTTTGAAAAGCAGTTTCTCTCTGGTTTCTGTCACTGGTCTAGCAAGTCACCATACAGCCGGGGCCACTCAGCATGAAAAGATACTGTCGGAACACACCAGGCCTGTCGCCAAACTGCAGTGACATGGAATAGACAGACTGACCTTGAACAGATAAATTGCCTGAGGAACTTGCTCACTTTCCCACAACTCATGCTGTTTACTGGTTTCTCTATCATATTTCTCAAGAACTGATAAATCGGGTAGTACATTAGTAGTCAGTTCAATTTTATTTGTCTTAGAAATATGAATTTTTTTTAAAGTCTTATTCTGCCTTTTGACAATGAACTATGAAAAGTGATTCCTGTGAACTTTGCATAATTATACTGCAAAGGATCAAAACCAAAATCTAGTAGTTTTCTGACCTTTCAATTAATTTATCAGCACTTTTAGTAATTCACTTAAACCTATGCTAGATATAAGCATTATAATTATTATTGATTACTAATTCAAAATTATTAATGTCTGATTAATAGCAACATAAATATAAATTTATAAAATTTTGTTAAATTTGTATAAAACCAAGGATTATTTTTAATAGTGTTATTCCGTATTTTGTTAATTGTGAATTTTTATTTCACTAGACCTTTTCAGGAACATTGGATTAGATAGTAAACTTGCATCTTGTTTCTTTCCAGTAAGCAACAATCCTAAGTAAGTGCATGCCTTCAGCAGATTTGATTTTCCTTTCGTTGGCTTTCTAAACCCCCACCCCAAATAAAATAGTCACAAAACAAGGCACAGAAAATGAAAAATATATTCTAACTTCAAATTTACAAAAATGTTAATTAACTAATTTAAGACTCAAATGCAACAAAATTTAGTTCACTTTTCTGAGAAATATAAAACTATAACCATTCTGATGTCAACAAAAGTAGCAGAATGCTTTGCTTAAAGGATTGCTCAATGTGTTAATTTACTTACCATAATCAAACACACCCAGGTTTAAAAGCATTTTAATTAATGTCTTTCTGTCTATTATTTTAACCTTATATTGACTGAACTCAAAACATCTGTCTAAGAAGTTGGCTCTGTGCCAGAAAAGTGAGCATCAGTGGGAAAATGAAGCCACTAGATGATGCTAGATAGCTAGTAATATTTTTTTCCTTTTAATTAAATTTCCTTTTCTCATTTTTACCTACAGAAGAAACAAAAAAAAAATCATATCAAATGTAATGCCAAGTTTCAGTGAAAGGAAACTGTGTATAATTCTACCCAGCTTCAAGTGGAATAATTCTAACTCTTTATTCAAATAAACAAAGTAAGAGTTTATGTTATCCAGGAATAAAAAGTAACTGTTAAATCTGAAATAGTGAAAAAGAAGCTGTTAGATCACTAACTTTTATGCTCTGCCTGTCAGTGGTATAGACAAGAAAAATCTTTTCCAGATTTTCCACCAGCCTACTAGACCTACCACCCAACTCTGGGTGGTCTCCTATGACTGGTTCTTATAAACCCAATATGAGATAGAGTGATGTGTATCACTTCTGGCCCTAAGCATTTAAAGGAAGTGATGTCTCATTAAGCTCACTAGTTCTTTTATTCAGCAGATTCAGACAATGGAGAGACATAGGGACAGGTGGGGCCACAGATGGAAGGATCCAAGGCCCCTGGATAACTATGGAGGAAAGCATTCTGACACATGAGTAAACATTCTGAATCATTATGAGAGTGATAAATATTGAAATTCTATTGGGTTAAGCCCTTAAACTTTGGAAGATTTATTAGTTAATGCAACTAGAGTTAGTCAAAAGATGCTCTTATAAAAAATTAACATGCAATGTAATTATTTTAGTTTTGATGTAGCCCTAATTTTTAATTTAAATTTTTCTTTAGGAGATTAAATGTTCAGTATTGAATAATAATAATAATTAGAAATTTATATATATACTTTTATCCAGAGTATGAGCAAATGATATAGGTATTTTCATAGTAACCAGGCAGAGTTCTTAGCATAGTGAGCACATGCTCCATATATACTAGCCCTTGTTTTATAAATTTTCTTTTCTTTTCATGTTTTCCCTTATTTTCTATTTTTTAAACTTCAAAAGATTTTTGGAAAAATCTGTTCGTCTTCTCCATGTGCTCCCTGCATACCCCTCTAGCTCTCCTGACTCCAAGCCCATCTCTCTCCTGCTTGTTCTCTGTGCTCTTGTTAGACTACCTCAGCTGGGTTTGACTTTTCCCTGGTGCCTGCAACCTCTTCTCCTTTGAGGTACATCCCCTATTTTCTCTCAGTCCTCTTTCTCTGCAACCCTCACTGTTTCTTCTTCCTCATTTCCAACCCGCCGCCCCCCATGCTCTGGGACTCACTGTATCCTTCTCACCAGTTCTTCCTGCTTCCCAGCAACATAGTTTTTTTTCTCTCTCTTTTCCCTTTCAAGTTTCTCTTTCTGCCCTTCTGGGCCTTATAAACTTCAAGGGGGCATGGATAAAATCCTGGATCATTCTCTCAATGCATGTGAATGTCTCTAAATCATAACTTCTGCTTTAAATGGAAAAGAATTCCAGTCTGTTTCACATTGCTGTCCTAACTTTAGGTAAATCTGCTTTGAGGGTGTTGAGAATCCTGCCTCCAAATCTCTTTCTTTTAAATCTACCCACTCTCTGATGAACTTCATTCACTGCTCTTTAAATTTGGGATTTTTGTTTGTTTCCAGTGTCGCTGAATCCTCCCGGGGGTCCAGTTCTGTCTTTGTCAAGTCTCTAGAGCTCCTCCACCTGGGATTTCAAGTCACCTGGGCCTGAACATGACTGAGATGGAATCCATGGTCTCAAACACAAACAAATCTCTGTTGTGAACATTTTTATTTTTATTTTTTTTAAATATGTGGTCTTCTTTAATAAAAGAAAACCAGTAAATCTATATGGCAAAAATATAATGGTATAAAGAAAAACCAGAGTTTGCAGGTAAACAAATTCTTTTAGACATCTTTGTCTTTTCATCCTTTCTTCATGACCAATCTGTTCCAGCATGTATCTCTTTTTCCCTTTAAACATTTTTTTTTAAAAAAATATTTTGTCTGACTTCCCTTGACCATGCTTAATCAATACTTTTACCTTATGTGTGAATTAGCTCTCTATATAGTATCTATCTGGCTGTTCACTATGATTCACTTTTCTTCTTGTAGTCAAACGCATTGTTCTTTATAACGCTGAACAACAAGAAAATCTGCTTCTCTCAAATCACTTTCTTTCTTTAAGAAATAAAGTCATTCTATATTTATTATTACTTCAAACTCAAATTCCTTGCCCACTTACCCAATATTCAAATTATTTTAACTTCTAATGACAAAATATATATCGCTACTCAGAGTGGGCCTTTCCTCTCTTCACCCATTCTCTCTCTCTCGCCCCCCCCCCCTCACACACACACACACACACACACACACACCATAATATTTACACTCTTTATCTTAATCCCTTCATGTTTTTTTTCCTATGTAGATTACTATTCTTTTTTTCCTTTTATCTATCCAAATTGTGTCTACTGTTTCAAGATTTACATCTCTTTTCTTTCCTTCAGCGATTACACAGCACACAACACTTTTTCTTATATATACATCTCATCACACTAGTACATACCATCTTATTTTTTGACCTTGTATTGTCCAGTGATTTATTTTTTTTCCTTCAATGGTGTTGCAACTTTTTGGGGGAACATACTGCGGAAGGAACTCAGGGGCACTCAGCCACTGAGCCACATCCCCAGCCCTATTTATTTTATTTTATTTTGAGAGAGGGTCTCCCTGAGTTGCTTAGTGCCTTGATTCTGCTGAGACTGGCCTTGAACTCTCCATCCTCCTGCCTCAGCCTCCTGAGCTGCTGGGATTATAGGCCTAGGCCACTGTAGGCAGCCATGTCACAACTTTTTAAGGAAAGGTGTGAACCCATTTAGCACTAAAGCATGTCCATCCAGAACGGTTGGAAAGTTTCCAACCAGTGGGCTTTCCCTATTCTAAATAAGGCATGGATTTTACTTACAAGATATAACTGAGTGCTGACACTGGGGCCAGTGCCTTTGCAGGAGAAATTTCCTGGGAGAAGGAATGAGCCATACCACACAGGGCCATAGGGAAATATCAGAATGATCAGCAGGCAGATGACAGGAGCAAGAGGAAGTCAAACTAGAGCCTTTATTGGAGTGGAAAAGGCAGAGTAAAGAGTTTAGGATTGGGTGGTTTGAATAATTCTAGCATGTTGGAATAATGGAGAGGTTCCCTAAATGCCTGGTACCTGGTCTTGAATGATTTGGGGCAAGGGAAATAATGGGTTGGTGTATGAGTGGTACATTAGAATGCCGTGGGGCATCTTCTCTAAAATAGACCATATATTATGCCACAAAGCAACTTTCAGCAAATACAAAAAGTAGAATACTACCCTGCATTCTATAAGATCATAATGGAATGAAATTAGAAATTGTAAAGAAATAAATAAAGGGTGGCACAGAGCCATGATGCAAAGGCATGAAAGTGACAGAGTGGCTCCTTGTCCAAGTGGCCACATTTATATATACCAATAGGTTACATTAGGTCATTAGTGCCATAGCTACATTATTGTCTAGAGTATCTTAAGGTTGCTTATTTTGCAGTTACATTTCACAGTTACAATATGCAATGTCAGGAGTTTTGTGTAGCTTTCAAGAAAGTCTATTGACTAAATTTACCAGTAGGAAGGCAGACCCAGGACCCCAAAGCTTGATGAGACATTGTAGTTATCCAGTGAACAAGTTTCTTTATTCCCAGAAACTATGTGCCTACAATCAGGTCAAGGCTTGATGAGGCTCAAACACAGAAGTTTCTCAGGGCATTGCCATACCAGCTAGACATTGCACATTTATTAGCTATATTACTAGATCCTAAGAGAGATTGCAGGCATTCTAAGGGTGGGAAATAGGGTGCCTGTTACCCCTTGGAGTTTGCTCATCAGGGGAACGCTTCCCTTTACATTTCCATGATCAGAATCCCTACAAGAAATCAATGATAAAATAAAAGCTATGCCAACACCTGGAGATTAAACAATATGTTCCTGAATGATCAATAAGTTGCAAAAGACATCAAGGTGGAGATTAAAAAATTCTTAGAAGTAAATGAGAACATTGATACAACATATTGAAATCTCTGGGACACTACAAAGGCAGTAATAAGAGGAAAGTTCATTGCATAGAGTTCATTCCTTAAAATAAGAAAAAGTCAACAAATAAATGACCCAACATTACATCTCAAAGCCATAGAAAAAGAAGAACAAATCAATACCAAACAGTAGAAAACAGAAAATAATTAAAATCAGAGCTGAAATCATTGAAATTGAAACAAAAGAAACAATTGAAAAAATTGACAAAACAACAAGTTGATTCTTTGAAAAAATAAATAAAATTGATAAACCCTTAGCAATGATAAGGAAGAGAAGGAGAGAGAACACTCAGATTACTCACCTCCATGATGAAAAATATCACAACTGAATTACAGAAATACAGAAGATAATTAGAAATTATTTTGAAAATTTATACTCCAATAAAATAGAAAATATCGAAGGCATTCACAAATTTCTGGAGTCATATGATTTGCCAAATTGAATCAGGATGATATACACAATTTAAACAGATCAACTTCAAACAATTAATTAGAAGACACCATCAGAAGCCTACCAACCAAGAAAAGCTCAGAACCGAATGGATACACAGCTAAGTTCTACAAGACCTTTAAAGAAGAACTAATACCAATACTCTTAAAATTATTTTGTGAAATAGAAAAAGAGGGAGCACTTTCGAACTCATTTTATGAGGCCAATTTCATCCTGATTCCAAAACCAGGCAAAGACACATCAACAAAACAAAAACAAAAAAAAAAACTTCAGACCAATATCTCTAAAGAATATAGATGCAAAAATTCTCAATAAAATTCTGGCAAATTGAGTAGAAAAATATATTAAAAAGATCGTGCACCACAATCAAGTGGGGTTCATCCCAGGGATGCAAGTTTGGTTAAACATATGAAAATCAATTAATGTAATTCATCACATCAATAGACTTAAAGATAAAAATGATGTTATCATCACAATAGATGCAGAAAAAGCTTTCAACAAAATACAGCACCACTTCATGTTCATAAGACCAGAAAAACTAGAGATAACAGGAACATATATCAACATTGTAAAGACTATCTATGCTAAGCCCCAGGCCAACATCATTCTAATTGGAGAAAAATTGAAAGCATTCCCTCTAAAGACTGGAACAAGACAGGGATGCCCTTTTTCACCACTTCCATTTAGCACACTTCTTGAAACACTAGCAATTAAACAGACAAAAGAAATTAAAGGAATATGGATAGGAAAAGAAAAACTTAAATTAGCACTATTTGCTGATGATAAGATTCTACACCTAGAAGACTGAAAAAACTGCACCAGAAAATTTCTAGAACTAATAAATGAATTGGGCAAAGCAGCAGGATATAAAATCAACACCCATAAATCAAAGGCACTTCTGTATATCAGTGATGAATCCTCTGCAAGGGACATGAGGAAAACTACCCCATTTGCAATAGCCTCAAAAACAACAAAACAAAGCAAATCAAAAACAAACAACTTTGGAATCAACCTAATGAAAGGAATGAAAGACCACTACAATGAAAACTACAGAATACTAAAGATCTTAGAAGATGGAAAAATCTACCTTATTCTTGGATAGACAAAATTAATGTTGTCAAAATGACCATACTACCAAAAGTATTATACAGATTTAATGCAATTCCAGTCAAAATCCCAATGACATTCCTCATAGAAATAGAAAAAGCAGTTATGAAATCCATCTGGAAAAGTAAGAGACTTAGAATAGCTAAAGCAATCCTTATCAAGAGTGAAGAAGGTGATATCACTATACCAGACCTTAAGCTATACTACAGAGCAATAGTAACAAGACCAGCATGGTATTGGCATCAAAATAGACTGGTAGGCCAATGATATAGAATAGAGGAAACAAACCCACATAATTACAGTTATTATATATTAGAAAAAAGTGACAAAAACATACATTGGAGGAAAGATAGCCTCTTCAACAAATGGCACTGGGAAAACTGGAAATTCATATGCAACAAAATGAAATTAAACCCCTATCTCTCACCATGCACAAAACTCAGCTCAAAGTGGATCAAGGACCGAGGAATTAAACCAGAGACTGTGCATCTAATAGATGAAAAATAGGCCCAAATATCCATTTTATCAGATTATGCCCCTACTTCCTGAATAAGACTCTTATAGCACAAAAATTAAAATCAAGAATCAATAAATGGGATGGATTCAAACTCAAAAGCTTCTTCTCAGCAAAAACAAACAAACAAAAAACCCCACAAAAAACAAAAAACACAATCAGTGAAATCAATAGAAAGCCTACATTTTGGGAGAAATTACCACACAAACACACACACACACACACACACACACACACACACATACACACATCAGATAGAGCACTAATCTCTAGGATATATAGAGAACTCAATAATTAATATCAGAAAAACCCAAATAACACAATCACTAAATGGGCCAAGGAACTGAACAGGAACTTTTAAAAAGATGATATATAATCAATCAACAAATACATGAAAAAATGTTCAAATCTCTAGCAATTAGAAGAATGTAAATCAAAACTACTCTAAGATCATATCCCTCTAGTCAGGATGGCAGCTATTAAGAATACAAACAACAATAAGTGTTGTTGAGGATGTGGGAAAAAAGGACACTAATACATTTCTGGTGGGACTATTAATTGGTGCAAACTATCTGGAAAGCGATATGGAGAAACCTTGGAAAACTGGGAATGGAACCACCATAATGACCCAGTTATTCCACTCCTCAGTCTACACCCAAAAGACTTAAAAACAGCATACTACAGGGACACAGCCACATCAATGTTTATTGCAGCACAATTCACAACAGCTAAACTGTGGAAACAACCTAGATTCCCTTCAGTAGATGAATGGATAAAGAAAATGTGGTATATACATGTAATGGAATATTGTTCAGCACTAAAAGATAATAAAATCATGGCATTTGCAGGTAAATGGATGGATTTGCAGAATATAATTCTAAGTGACGTAAGCCAGTCCCCCAAATTCCCAAATGTTTTCTATGCTATAAGGAGTCTGATTCATAATGAGGTTGGGTGGGGAGGAGTGTGGAAGGATTAGACAAACTAGATACAAATAGGAGGGAATAAAAAGGAGGGGGCATGGGGATAGGAAAGACAGTAGAATGAGTTGGACATCATTACCTTAAGTACATGTATAAAGATGCAAACATGTGACTCTGTGAACAACCAGAAATATGAAAAATTGTGTTCTATATGTGTAATATGAATTGTAATGCATTCTGCTGTCATATATAACAAATTAAAATTTAAAAAAAGAATGAGGTGGGGCATGGCTTTGGATTGGACTATTTGCACAGAAAAGGCATGTTTATGGCAAATTGTCTAACCTCCAGGAATTACCTAATCCTCAGGAGGGGATTGCCTCCCCAGGTCTTTGAGGCTCCCAAGAGATTTATCATTAAATAATTCATTTACTTTTCAGATCTATCAATATCTATCTATCTACTTACTTAATTTTAATGAGCAAAATTTTAGTTTATTTTTAAACAATTGTACAAAATACCACAACAGATATATCTTATTATTTAAAGATAAATTCATTAATGTCAATAAAGTTACATCAAAATCTTTCCTGCATAAGCTTTAAAAAAGATGTTTTACATTTTTAAGTTATATTAGCAAAATAAAATAGTTGAAGAGTTCATAAAATTCATTTTCATGTAAAGTTGGATAAAAGATGTGATTTTTGCTTATTTTTCCATAGTTAATCAATGGACTATAGTTAATCAATTGCATAAATCTAATAGTTCTGTTCCTCTGTTCTAAAGTGCCACATTTATTATATATTTTTGAATAAATAAAGAGTAAACTATATTATTTCTTAATTCAGAAATTCTTTTAAAATTTGTATTTCAACAAGCTAGTTATCTGTCATCTTATGCATCACCCAGTGCTCATATCTACAAAGACTATGGATATACAGTAAACTTTAATATCTGATCATACAGTCTCCAGATATCTTTTCCAGAAAAAGTTTTTGTTACATCCTTCAGGCTTATTTACCTATAGTAGGTATTATCCAACTTTTTATACACAGGGCAAATTTGTAAATACATTAAGCTCTTTGGATCATTAGTTCTTTATCACAGTTGCTGCCTTCTGCCCTTCTAGGGCAAAAATGCAATTAACAATATATAAATGAATTAGTATGGAGCATTCACATGACTTTTATTCATGAAAACAATGGATATTTGGATTTGTCCCTGATCCAGAGATTGCTCTCCTCTGATCTAGATATAACTAATAACATATTGGCTAAGGATAATGTATTGGCCCATATCACTCCCATCATTAAAACTCTTGATCTTTTCCTTATTAAGCTATATGTCAGGTTTCATGACCTCATTCAGTACCTACCTTAATGGACTTATTTATAACAATTTCTGCACATAACCTCAAACATAGCAAAATAAGTCTTGGATTCCACTGTGATATTTTCTGTTGAGAGCCATAGTTTAGTTGGAATGACGCCTGGCATTTTGCTAGAGGGAATGGTTGAAAAGTGACCCTGATCCGGGGAATAGGGCGGCTCTGGGATTAGGGTGGACCCTGCTGCCTCAGGTGCCCGCCACTTTGGAGTTCCCATTGAGTTCTCGCTGGGGTTCCAGGAGAATTGGCGCGGAGCCCGGTGGAGGGAGTGTGTTCCCGGAAAGTGTGTGAAGAGTGCCGGTGAGAATTTGGGAATAAAGAGTTGCTGTTTGAACCTACAAGGCTTTTTGGAGGCTCCATTATTTGTGCCCAGCCAGACTATGGCAATTTTCTATTGCCATAGTTCTGCAAAAATTTCTGAAGTTGCCCTTCAGAAATGCTATTTCCTGCCCTTGATTTCTGTCAAACATTAACACATCCTTTTGTTTATCATAAAATATCTGCCTCATTAACATGGATTTTCATTTGTCTGAGTTCCAATTGTGTTCAGATGACATTTTATACTTTCATGTATTATCATTGATGTCTTTTATCTGGATAAATTGGTTTGTAAATATGTCTGCCTCACCCATAAGCAAGAAACAAACTAATGTGTCTTTATATAACAGTGCATAGTTCAATATTTGGCATGTTTGTTGGTGCTTTATATAATCTTTTACCAACTAAATGTAATCAGTGAATCCCAGGGACCACCATAAATATATAAAATGTTGTGTCTCTGTCTACATAAGCTTCATTTTATTTTTCTTCTAGGAAAGCTAAAAGGGGAGATTCTGGTGCATATCTGTTCAAAAGAAGAGCTAAAGAAGAGAAAATCCATGGTAGAGTCACCTTTGAGATGCCCTGGTGATATTTAGATGTTTTTCTTATGTACATCAGGGAACTGAAGTTTGGTTCTGTGTGTCCATTTAAAAAGCTCTTCTTACTTCATGCCAAGTTCCTTAACACTCAATAACATGCTTATATGTTTCTTCTTAACATTGGCATATTTTTCTCTTGTGATCACTATCTCCTTTTCACTTGTTCCCTCTTTATCTCCTACCTTCCTTCCTTCTCATCTGATTATGTCTAACTTTTATATTTCATTTTCACTATGATCTAATGGCAACACTTATATGCTTTTCAAGCCTTTGGTGATTTTTTTTTCTAATTGACATTGTAATATTTCATTGAACCATTTTAAATTACACCATTTTACTCCCCAATGTGGAATGATCAATGAGGATTTTACATTTCTAATCAGTATTCTTCTCCCTCTATTTTTATTACTTACATTGAAAACATTGTGTCAGAATATATGTCATTTAAAATTATTCTTCATACTTGTTCTCATATTTTTTACATAGGCAATTTAAAATATTTAATGTTCCCTATTCATCATTCTCCCAATTTTACCAATAGTTTCTCGTTTAAATGAGATTGTCATGCAGTAGATTCCTCAGAAAAGGCTAGTGAAAGGAGGAACTGGGTGTCTTTCAGTGTCTACATTTCTAATGGACATTTGCCTACTCATTATCTGCCCAATAGTGGCCTGTAAATAGTGTCATAGTTGATTGAACTAGAGATGACAATTGATATAGGCAATAATTATATTGTTTTCTTTCAGGTACATAAAATCTCTCTCTTATAAATTTAGATATATATAGGTAAGTCATGTTTATATGTTCTCATGGACATGTAAACATATAAAGTAATAAACATTCTTAAGCTTTGTTATGGTTTGGTTGTGATGTGTTCCCCAAAGGCTCAGATGTGAGACAATGCAAGAAGATTCAGAGGAGAAATGATTGGGTTATGAGAGCCTTAACCCAATCAGTGAATTGATCCCTGATGGGATTAACTGGTGGTAGCTGAAGGTGGGTAAGGTGTGGCTGGAGGCGGTGGGTCAGTGGAGGAGTTCCTTTGGGGTATATTTTGTATTTGGTGAATGGAGTCTCTCTCTGGTTCCTTTATAATCATGTGAACTGAGTCCTTCCTTCACACTCTTCCACCATGATGTTCAGCCTCATTTCAACTCTCAAGCCCTGAGAAATGGAGTTGGCTGTCTATTGATTGAGACCTCTGAAACCCTGAGCCCTCAACTAAACTTGACCTCATCTAAAATTGTTCTTGTCAGGTCTTTTAGGAACAACAATGAAAAAAACTGACTAAAAGAGGCTTGGAATATGTTTTGAGGAAAGTGATATTTTGGGGCACATATGATTATAGATCTGAAAGTCTGCAGAGAGCCAAAGGTGCATAAAGAAAATGCTCAAAGAGAAACAGAGGTGAACTGGAATATTATGTCAGATATATAAAGAATAACTAGAATACTGGCATTATCCACTTTTGACAATAATACCACAGAAAAGCTAAGTGACCTTCTCAATTCATAACTAAGAGGTTGGCAGTATTAATATGTCACTGTAGATGTCAAACTTCAGGACTTGGTTAAGATGATTTGCTCTTTTTACTAAAATGCTCTTTTCTCAATAACAACATGTACTGTCAATCAGTCCCAAACAGTTTATTTTCATATCAGTTTGTGTTTAATGATTCTGGTGGTCCCTCCACCCCACTGTCAGGCTCCTTCACTAGTGTCCCTCCTACCTAAGTCTTTACCCATGATTTTCTCCAACCTCCCTTTGCTTGGTGAGATGAAGTAGAAACCTATGGGACTAGGCTTTTATTATTTAATTTCTTTTTATTTCTTCTGGTTTTATTTCCACATTTTTTATTATAGTTGTACATAATGATAAGATTTTTTGTTATATATTTATACATGCACAAAATATAGCAATATAAATTGCCAATGTCACTCCCCAGCACTTCCCCTTCACCTCCCTAACTCCTACCCTTAGTTCTCTTTCCTCTACTGATCTCCCTTTGATTTTTATGAAATACCCCCACCTTTTTTTCCTTTTTTCTATTTAGCTTCCACTGAGAGAAAACATAAGACCTTTGACCTTCTGAATTTGACTTATTTTGCTTAATATAATGGTGGCTAGTTCTACCCATTTTTCCTGCAAATGACATAATTTCATTTTTATTTATGGTTGAATAAAACTCCATTGTGTGTGTGTGTGTGTCTGTGTGTGTGTGTGTATACATACATACATATATATACTACATGTTCTTTATTCATTCATCTGTTGATGGACACCTAAGCTGGTTCTATAGTTTGGTTGTTGTGAATTGTGCTGCTATAAATATGGATGCACGTATTACTCTAGTATGATTAATTTGTTAGAATAAACATCTAAGAGTGGTATAGCTGGGCCAAATTGTGGTTCCACTCCTAGTCTTTTGAGGAATCTCCATACTGATTTCCTTAGTGGTTGTACTAATTTACATCCCATTAACAATGTGAAAGTATTCTTTTCTCTCTATATCCTCTCCAGCAAGTATTATTATTTGTATACTTGAAGACTACCATTCTAACTGGCATTTCCCTAAGTGCTAAAGATAATTTGAGTTATTTCTCTATTTCAGCATTGTCTGTCTTTATGTGATGTTAAGGGTTTAGTATTAAATTGACATTCCATAGATGCAAAGTTATTTTGCCTGATTTGGGGAGAAGACTTCCGAAGATATTTAGAACACTGATTCCATTGTTTTCTGCTATCAGGAAATCCTGTCTGTGTTTTTGGATTGAACAAAAACTTATTCATGGTCTTGGTTACACAGATGTTTTTGCTTTTTTACAAATGGAGCATATATCCATCTCTCAGCTCAATATTTTTGACAGTTGCTTCTTTTTATGGATGTCTAGTACATATTGTGAAGAATATTAGCCACTTTATATTTTTATTGACCCCTCAAAATAATCTTGCAAAGTAGATTTTATAGCCACCATTCTAACAGTATGTAAATAGAGATATGGCCCATACTAAAAAATGCTCCAGGTCAATTGGAAAGCAGGAGTTGAAATTTAAACTACATTTTTCTTACATCGGTGTTTGTGCCATTGAAACCACCAAATTCATCCAACTCTATTTCTCTGGATGAGGCCCTGGAAAACCTTCATATGAAAGCTTCCTGACAGCTGTGGAAATCATGTCCTACCTCAAGTGTTTATTATTGACTTTGGATCAAAGAAGGGAATTCTGTCACGCCATAGTAAACATGTCGTCTACCAAAACAAGCAGAAAATTAGTTAGGTAATGTGTTCTAACTCCTCTAAAATTGTTCTTGTTTTATAAGTTTTAAATTGGCTGTGAGTATTTATTTCAATTGTTCTAGTGGTTGGTATAAGTCAACAAGACATATTGCTCTAAGATTAATGAAACCAGGTCATATAGGATAGCAACCAAAAGAGCCATAAGTTTAATATCTGTTTATTAATTTCTTGGTCATTTTTTTTGGTTGCTGCATCCAATATTCTTAGATATTAAACCATTTAAGTATTTATGAATTTTAAAAACAAGATTTATTGCTTAAGCAAAATAATCATGTTATAAATATAAATTTAAAAGTTAGGAATGCACAGACAAATATTTAACACATAAGTTAAAACATTAGAACTTATAAAGTTATGTGGTTATGGTCATATTAATTTTATGAAACTACTTATTTTGAATATGAGAAGGTTGCTTTTTACTTATCAATCAATTCTAGAGATTTTAATTAAAACTTTAAAAACTGTTTCAACAACCTCTAGAATTAACTTCCTTGCAACTTGTGTCTTCATTAAAATTTTCCACATAAACAATGAACTGGAAAAAATACAAAATTATTACTTATAAGCTTTTTTAGTAGCAATTAGCAATACTTGATCTCTTCATATTACTTCAATTTAGTGGTAAGATCAAAAATGATACTATGAAAAGTAAACGTGGCATATCATTATTGCATAACTGGCAAAGCTATTTGGCAATATCTGACCTACCAGTTTTTATTTCCTTTGTGTGGATTTAGTGATAAAATCACAAATTGTGCAAAGAGAATATGCATAGAATGACACAGTTGTGCGATTGGCTAACCCACACTTACAGTAAATTCATTAAGTGAAACACAACACATCTATGAAACATAATGAATCAGATAACCTTATTTTCTGAGGAAAAGTTTCAGACAGGATTTCTGCTGATGGAAGGAGACTTGGTCAACTAATAATTTTCTGAAGGAAAGCTTCTTTACTGCTAACTGACAGTGCAGCTTGGAGCCTTGACTTCATAATAAGGACATAAATTGCACCAACTTTTAACATGTTTGGTTGTTTCATTATTTCACATAATGCAAAGGTTTTAAAAAATACATAATTAATTTCTGGCAATTTCTTCATTTATGTTTTTTAGATTGTTACAAATTCTTTGCTTTTGACAACTCTAATAATATAATTATGTTTTTAGTTGGGTTTAATGTTTCAGTGTAAATATGGGAAAGAGGGATGATATGATGATTTTCAAACTTGAAATTATAGTGTCCATTTTTCACTCTGAAAGGAAATCCAGCACTCAAAAAGCCAGAGCAAAAGACTTTGTCCTTGACAAACAGCAGTTGAAGCAAAGAAATCTAGGTAAGCCAAATTGCTAGTAATTTTGTTAATTTTTGTAGCATTTCTTTTTAAATTATTTGATCTTTTTAGTAATTAAGAACACAGTAGGAAGATTTTTAGAACATATTCAATTTGCAAAATAATATATATATATATATATATATATATATATATATATATATATATATATATATATATATCTGTGTGGTACAAAAGTGTGCTTCTGTTGATGTGTACACTCCAAGTTGCAGTATGAGCTCTAGATGAAAGGACAGGACACGAGTGTGAGGACCAAAATATGTGTTCCTTAAATATTCCTGCCATATATCAAGAGTGACTATTGGTAAAGGATGGAATGGATGTCCACAGGAAATAATTAATTTTCTTTCTGAAGTATGTTGTAAGTCTAAAATTCCAATTTTATTGTTATTTATTCCTCTGTTCAACATAACATTGATTTTTAAGTATTCTTTCAAAATATATTACCTGTGTATCTACCCACACTACAAAAATACTTAAACTAAACAGGACTATTGTGAAATTGAGTAAAATCACAGATGAATTTGGCTATGTCAGTAGAAACAGGGATTTGAGGTAGCAGTGCACTAGAAGTGATATACTCTAATGGCTGTAAGAAGAGAGGTTGCAGCTAAATTCTCCAAAGGCACATACAACTTCCTTCAAAAAGATTTTCTGGTGTAGAACAATCTGAAGGCCAAGTGGACAAAGTATACAATAACAATCAGTAACCTCAGAATCTCAACCCTAGTGCCAATAAATAACATTATAATTTCACTATTTAGAATATAGTTTTTATAATGTGATATTATTTTCTGTACCTCAGGAGATGTGAAGATAGCTATTCAAAACTGAAAATATAATAACATGGGAGATGTTTCCATCTTCTAAGGTCTTCTTTAATTTCTTTCTTTAGTGTTCTGTAGTTTTCATTGTAGAGGCCTTTCACCTCTTTTGTTGACTCCCGAGTATTTTATTTTTTGAGGCTCTTGTGAATAGGATAGTTTTAGTAATTTCTCTTGCAGTGGATTCATCACTGGATGTATAGAAATGCATTTGATTTATGTGTATTGACTATATATCCTGCTATTTTGCTGAATTCATTTATAAACTCTAGAAGTTTTATGGTATAAATTTTTGGGTCTTTTAAATACAGAATCATGTCATCAGCAAATAGGGATAGTTTGAGTTTTTTTCCTATTTGTATCCCTTTAATTTCATTTATCTGTCTGATTGTTCTGCCTATAGTTTCAAGGACAATGTTGAATAGAAGAGGTAAAAGGGGGCATCCCTGTCTTGTTGCAATTTTCAGAGAGAATGCTTTCAATTTTTCTCCATTTGTATTGATATTGGACTTCAGTTTATCATAGATAGCTCTTACAATGTTGAGATATGTTCCTGTTACCCCTAGTTTTTCTAGAGTGTTGAATATGAAAGGGTGCTATATTTCTCAAATGCTTTTTCTGCATCTATTGAGATGATCATATGATTCTTGTCTTTAAGTCTATTGATGTGATGAATTACATTTATTGATTTCTGTTTGTTGAAACAATCCCTCAAATGAACCCCACTTGATTGTGGTACACTCTCTTTTTAATATGTTTTTGTATGTTATTTGCTAGAATTTTATTGAGAAATTTTGTACCCATGTTCATCAGGAATATTGGTCTGAAATTTTCTTTCCTTGATGTGTCTTTATCTGGTTTTAGTATCAGGTTAATACTAGCCTCATAAAATTATTTTGAAAGGGTTTCCTCATTTTCTATTTCATGGAATAATTTGAGGAGTATTGGTGTTGATTCTTCATTGAAGATATTATAGAACTTGTTTGAGAATCCATCCACTCCTGGTCTTTTGTTTGTTTGTAAGCTTTTGAAGGCATCTTCTATTTTATTGATTGAAACTGATCTGTTTAAATTGTGTATATCCTACTGATTCGGTTTGGGTAGAACATATGTCACTAGAAATTTGTCAATGTCTTTGAGATTTTCTATTTTATTTGAGTATAAATTTTTAAAATAGAATTAATATTGTTAATGGCCATACTACCAAAGTGTTATGCAGATTTAATGCAATAGCTATTAGAATCTCAATGACATTATTCATAAAACTAAAAAAAGCCATCATAAAATTCATTTGGAAAATAAGTGACCCTGAATAGCCAAAGTAATCCTTAGCAAGAAGAGTGAATCAGGAAGCATCAGAAACCAGACCTTAAACTATACTATAGAGCAATAGTAACAAAAATGGCCTGGTGTTGGCATCAAAGTAGACATGGAAACCAAAATAGAGGACACAGAGACAAACCCACATAAATATGGTTATCTCAGACTAGACAAAGGATTAAAAACCATACATTGGAGAAAAGATAGCCTTTTCAACAAATGGTGCTGGGAAAACTGGAGATACATATGTAGCAAAATGAAATTAAACCCCTATCTCTCACCCTGAACAAAATTCAAAGTGGATCAAAGGCACTATAACAGAGACCCTATGCCTAACAGAAGAAAAAGTAGGCCCAAATCATCATCATGTCAGCTTAGGTACTAAATTCCTTAACAAGACTCCTAAAGCACAAGAAATAAAGTCAAGAATCAATAAATGGATTGGAAAGTTTCTTCTCATAAAAGGAAACAATCAATAATGTAAGGAAAGAGTTTACAGAATGAGAGAAAATTTTTACCACACGCACCACAGATAGAGCATTAATATCCAGGATATATAAAGAATTCAAACAAACTTAACACCAAAAAACAAAACAAAAAACCCCCCAAAAAACAACAACAAAAAAACCCAATCAATAAATGGTTAAGAAGCTGAACAGACACTTCACAGAAGAAGAAATACAATTGATCAACAAATATATGAAAAATGTTTACCATAGAATAATGAGGTAGAAGGCCATATGCAATTAGAGAAATGCAAATCAAAACTACACTGAGATTTCATCTCACTCCAGTCAGAATGGCAATTATCAAGAATACATGCAACAACAAATGTTGGGAAGGATGTGGGGAGAAAGGTTTACTTATACATTGCTGATGGGACTGAAAATTAGTGCAACTACTATGGGAAGCTGTATATAGATTCCTCAGAACACTTGGAATGCAACCACCATTTGACCCAGCTAACCGACTCCTCAGTTTATACCTAATAGACTTTAAATGATCATACTACAGTAACACAGCCACATAAACATTTACAGTAGCTCAGTCTATATAGCTAAACAATGGAACCAATCTAAGTGCCCTTCAACATATGAATGGATAAAGAAAATGTGATACATATACACAATGGAATATTACTCAGCCTTAAAGAAAAATGAAATAATGGCATTTGCAGGTAAATGGATGGAGATGGAGAATCTCATGCTAAGCAAAATAAGCCAACCCCCCTAAAACAAAGGCTGAATATTTTCTCTGATAAGTGGATGCTGATCCATAATGGGGGGAGGAGTAGGGAAGAATGAAGGAAATTTGGATTGTTCAGAGGGGAGTGAGGGGAGGGGAGGGGCTATGAGGATGGGAAGGACAGTGGAATAAGACGGACATTATTAACCTACATACTTGTATGATTACACTACTTGTGTGACTCTGCACTATGTACAGCCAGAGGAATGAGAAGTTGTGCTCTATTTGTGTATGATATGTTTAAATGCATTCTATTGTCATGTATAACGAATTAAAACAAATTAAAATACAAAAAAATCTTAAAATATAGGCAGGATTGCCACATCTATTGTTAATGTTTGTTTCTCATTTTGTCTCTTTAAGTTAGGCACAATAAGTTGAATGCCATAGAATAATGTGGTAGAAGACCATATGTAAATCATGCCATTTGTCAATGTAGAGATAAATATCAAATTTTTGTTGGACTAAGACATCTTCTGTTGATTTTATCAAAGTCATCAAATTTTGCTCAGGAGATGAGGCATGAAGATTGCAAGTTTGAGGCCAGCCTCAGCACTTAGAGAGGCCCGAGACTCTGACTTAAAAAATTAAAAAAGGGCTAGGGATGTAGCTCGGTGGTAAAGCACCTCTGGATTCAATCCTCAGTAGCACCCCTCCAACCCCCCCCCCACACACACACAACAATGATCACCAAATTTTGAACATCATAAAAATATATATCTGATTTTTTGGTCTAATTTTCAAGGTTTTTGTTTTTTGTTTTGTGTGTGTGTGTGTGTGTGTGTGTGTGTGTGTGTGTGTGATGCTGGGAATTGAACCCAGGGCCTTGTGCATGCTGGGTAAGCATTCTACCAATTGAGTTATATATATCCCCAGTCTCTGTTCTATTTTGTTTTTATGGAAGGAAAACTCCTAGGGATTTTACCATTCACCAATAAGGTCAAATCATTACAGTTTACAAATGTAATAGTTTCGTAGTTGTGTATTTCTTGGCTCCTGTCCCTATGAGTACACTGAACACATTGCTGTTTCCCACACATTCTTGTCCCCCATAAATAAACCTTGCACCCTCCCCACTTGACTCACCAGGAACATTCTCTTTCAAGTCTCATCAAAGGTGTTACCTCCTTCTCAATGTTTGGAGCCCATCTGAGATAAAATTAATCACTTTCTCCCCTATATTTTTGTGATGTCATCTACATATTTAAAGGTATTATGACATTAGATTCTAACTTTTAGAAACCTGCCCATCTAATTTTATTTTGACAGCACCCATGTAGGATCTACCAAACAGAAGATTTCCTATGCTCATCAGTGTTAAATAAACTGTAACATAACAGATGACACTTTCTATTGCCTTCACTCCCTTATTGGTGGGATCTTCCCTGTCCCCAACCTAAATTGGTAGAGTGGCCAGGCATAAATCCTTGAAGACAGGGTTGGAATTGGATTTAGAGTTCTTCTTTTTTGGGGGGGAGATGTTTACTGGGGATTGAACTCAAGGACATTTGACCACTGAGCCACATCCCCAGCCCTATTTTGTATTTTATTTAGAGAGAGGGTGTCACTGAGATGCTTAGAGCTTTGCTTTTGCTGAGACTGACTTTGAACTCGAGGTCCTCCTGTCTCAGCCTCCCAAGCCACTGGGATTACAGGCATGCACCACCACGCCCAAGTGGATTCAGTATTCTTGATACATCAGTTTTCTATCAAATAAAAATGAAAAGAAATGTCACTTTATATGGATTTCAAGTAAGAGCCACTAATCCTTAGTAACAGCATAATGAACAAATTGCAAGGGAGCGAGAGGGGAAAAGAAATGGGGAACTAGTTTAAAATACACAGGACACATGAGCAAAAGAGAAATCCAAAAAAAAAAAAAAACTTTGAAAATGATTCATTTGAATGATTTTTTTTTGTTCAGTGAAGCTAATAAGTGACACAGAATGTGGCTATACAAATTAAGAATAAGCTTCAATTATTTCTCACAAATTAAAAACATAGACATACACGAGCCAGTCAGTCTCAGAACACAAGACCACAGAGCTTTACTGGAGTTTATGTGGGCCACAGAGAATTCATGTTGTCTCACTTCAATAAACACTTCTTAATATTTTTTTCCTGAAAAAAGTAATTGATAAGATTGTAAGGCTGTTTGCCAGACTAGACGTTGTAGCTCCGATTCTTCTTCACTTCTTATAATCCCTTCTTTTTTAATATGACTTTCCAGTAACCCTTCTCCCTACATCGGGTGAGATACTGGAAGAACCTCCTTCCCTTTGCTCAGTCTTATAACTTGATTTGGACTACATGGTATTAACTGACTTGATGAAGCATAAGGGATTTCCATATCTGATTTCTTTTTTTCAACTA
Source organism: Callospermophilus lateralis (assembly GCF_048772815.1). Lineage (NCBI taxonomy): Eukaryota > Metazoa > Chordata > Mammalia > Rodentia > Sciuridae > Callospermophilus > Callospermophilus lateralis. The sequence continues at coordinate 38,311,617 of NC_135310.1, read as the reverse complement.
TGCCACCACTGTGGACAATATCCAGTCCTGCCTGATAGAGCTGAGCTTCCCCAGCCACCCTTGCTGGGGCTGGTCAGAGTCAACACACCTGAGAGTGAGGCCAGAAAAAACCAGCAGAGCCGCCCTGTTGAACCAGCACACGTTGAGCCGGAAGCACCATGCTCTGACACTTAAGGTTTAATAGTGTGGATCCTACTGCTGTTTTTTGTTGTTGTCATAGTTGTTTATTTGTTTTTCTTCAACAAAGTTAACAAAATACTGGGTCACACACATAAACAAACAAACAAAAAACAACTGCAGAGCCAGGTTTTAACCCTGACAATATCCCTTAAAACCCATGTTCATTACTATTCTTCTCCCTGCCTCTTGTTGTGTGGTAAAAGATTCTATATCCTGCATGTATCCCATGTACCAGTGGTTGGTTAAGCTTGATGCATGTGTTTGTTAATTAATCACCCAAAATACTCAGTGTGGCATATACCATTACTATTGCCATTTTAAAATAAGAAACTGGAGTTATTACTCTGTTTAGCTGCCATTTTAAAATTGAGAAAATGGGATGTTTTACTCTTTGGAATCCCAGGTCAAATGGAATCAAGATTTGAAAATCAGATCTATAGAAATCCAAATAAAGATCTTATTCTATACAATATTACTTTATTTCAAGGAACTCTCAACAGCTTAGAACCTTCAAAACAGTCCACAGAACTTGACAACCAGAGGTCTTGTCAACTGGCAGATTGACAAATGAGAGGACACCTAAACAGACATTTGGAATCTTCCATGGTAGTCATCACAGAGAGATTTGCCTTTCACCTGTCGACCTTTGGACAGATTCAAACTGCCTGAGGAGCTATTATCAAACTTTCAAGTGAGGTAGATTAGTAGACAATGTGTATTGTAACCTGAATAAATAGTGAGCCGTAAATGTATCCATAATACAGCTGTTGTGAAATGATCCCAATTATCAACAGAGAAGAATGTTCTATGTTAAAGGTTTTTTTTTTTTTGAGTAAAAATGCCAATTATGACAGAGAGTTATACATTTTCTGCCCTCCAAATCCCCATTAAAATGACGATAAGAAGAAATAGATGCAGAAAACAAAAAAGAAGCTATAAAATGTAAAAGCTGGAAAATAAAAATAATAATTTAAATCCCTCAAACATAGAGGAAAGCTCACAATTAATGCTGATACAATTTATAAAATTCTCCCTCATTTAAGGCAGGACCTTGCCTTCTGGGAGAAACAGGAGGCTAGAGTCAGGGAGGTGGGAAGTGCACAAGTAAGCATGCACACAGTCACATGGGGACCTGCTGTTCACTCTGGGGTGGGTAGGGTAGAGGGTCAACTTGTCACAGTAGAAGGGAGGGACTGTGTCAAGTTTCCAGGATGCTGAGACCCACCCACTAGCTCTGTCTTCCCTCTGTTGACTTTAAGAATATCAGCAGCCAGGTCATCAATTTCCCTGCAGGTGTCTGAAAGTCCCTCTTCTGGAGAAACTGGAGAAACTCAAAGGATAAGGTCATTGATACCAGCTCAAAGCTTCTAAGTGCTACTTTTAAACATGTATGGCTGGATGACTCAGTTAACCAGATACCTCAGGAGCCTCCACCATGGGAAAGATACACCAGAAAAAAATAGCAAACAGTAGGGAAAACTAATGAGTAGGAGGGAGAGGTTTCATAGAAAGGATATGCCATTGACTGTATATAGACTTTTCAACAGCAAAAGTGAAGTTAAAATTTAATGGAGCAATCACCAAGATGCTAAAAATTACCATTGTAGTTTCCTGTACTGATCTAAAGCCTCAATCATTAATAATGATAGAATAAAGTCTATTCATTGCGTGGACTCTCTCTCCATGCAACAGGATAGAGGAGAGTGTGGCTGTGGAGTTGATAATCAACACATCCAGAGACCAAGCAGGAAGCGGGTCTGATTTTTATTGCTCAGTTACCCTGTGTATATACTCAGGCAGTAGCTAAGCAGATTACAGACAGCCACCAAAGCAATTTCTGCTAACTGTCCTTGCAGCGACCAATCAAGAAGTGGGCTATGGAGCAAGCGCAGGGACTGCAACACATGGCCTCATGCCTAGGGCTGTGCCTATGGGGTAAGCAGCCTGCTGCTCATGAGCCTAGCATCAGGGGAGTGGCCTGCCACTGAGACTCCCTTAATGTATGCCATGTATGTATTACTCTGTGCACATTCATATATACAGTGCATCAATTTTACTGATCATTTACATGTTCAGAATTGATTAGAGTGCCCTAACCAAAACAATGTACACCAAGAGATACAGAGATATGACATTTAGAAATGGGTGATGCAACACAAAAAATGGGCAGAAAGAATCGCCAGAGTGTAGTAGTAGACATCACAGGATCACAATCAATGCCTGTAAGTGGGTCTGAAACACAACTATTTAAGAAGAGATTGTGGGTGGGATTCTTGAAGCTTCTAGCAACTTGAGAAGACAATTCCTTGCTGGTGTGGAATGCAATAGTGTTTCATAAGTGGACTACTAAGAAATTAAACATCCAGGGCCATGATCAAATTTTTCCAGGCCAAAGATTACAGGATATAGAGATTACAGCCAAAATAATGTAAACTCTGAATATCAACATACTACTAAACAACTCTACAGACAGAGTACTGGTTATGAGTGGCTTCAATGTGTACTGGGTACAATGTGGGCTAAACCATTATTTTCCACAGTGCTGATTCAAAGGACAATACCTAAAGCTAAAGATAAATGAAAACTTTATAAGAATATGCTTTAAAAATATCATAATAAATACACAAATAATCACAAGTGGTGAAAGTAGTGGTCTCTTTGGATACAGCACCCATTCGTTTTAAAAACACTAAAGAAAATAGGAATTTACCTCAACATCATAAAGGCTGCATGTGACAATCCTAAAACCAACATCATAGTAAAAGGCAAAAAACTGAAAGTATTTCCTCTAAAATGAGGAATAAGACAAGAATGTCTATTCTTACCACTTCTATTCAACATAGTACTGGAAACTCTAGCGAAAGTGATTAATATGAAAAGAAAAGTAAAGGAATACCAATAGAAAAAGAAGCAAATTATCTCTCTTTGCTGATGATATGATCCTATACATAAAGACCCAAAAAAACTCCACAAGAAAACTTTTAGAGTAAAGTAGCAGGGTACAAGTTGAAAAAACAAATATCAAAAGCTTCCTTGTGCATCAATACTGAGCTTGTTGAGAAAAAAAAATCAGAAAAACAATTTCATTCACCATAGCCTCAAAAATAATTAATTAAGTAAAAATATCTGAGAATAAATCCAATGAAGAAAGTGAAACACCTCTACAATAAAATAATAGAATACTAAAGAAAGAAATTGAAGAGTGCCTTAGAAGATGGAAAGACTTCCTATGTTCTTGAATATACAGGTGGACAAAAGAGCCATATTACCAAAATGGATATACAGATTCAATGAAATCTACATGACTATACCAATGAGATTCTTCACAGATGTACAAAAATGCAGTCCTAAAATTCATATGGAAAAATAAAAGACCCAGAATAGCCAAAGCACTTTTGAGCAAAAGAGCA